>NC_046661.1:55442860-55471092 GCF_010883055.1 Belonocnema kinseyi | reverse complement strand
TAAGCTCGAGGCGAGAATCCGTTTTCTTATTGTTTTCTCTACTCGACCAATAGAGTCTTAAGATTTTGTATTCGTTCGAAGAACTGGTTAAAACTTAGTAACATATCAGGCGTAGACAGGGTAGCCACCAGTATTACTAATTCTAATTTTGTACTTTCCTGTTAAGTAATAAAATTCTAATTAAAACTTATATAATAGTTGAAGCCAAATTTTCAGAAATATATCTTTTAACATTTTGTGTCAATTTTATACCGATAAAATTGATTATCGTGCTCGTAATTTATATTTTAGTTAAGTTCGAATACTATATACGACTTCACCTCAAGATAACTAATAATGACTTCCGTGTTTCAGGATTACAATTGTAATATTTTCACCTTGACGTTACGGTTTGAGGGGGGGGGGGGGGGGGGGGGGGGGGGGGGCAGTGTAGCAGGAAATTATTCCAGTCCTTACTTAACTTGTAATAATAATTAAATCATACGTAAATTTCAAGATGGGAATCTATCTGAAAGTACCCCTTAGATTTTTTTATCTTTAAAATTTCAAATTCTTCGATACGTCAGATTTCTGACTGACTCGGAGATTAATTGACAATTGTTAGGGATCTCAGGACCTTGACGAGAGACACGCATGGCTTCTTCAATCGCGCGAACACCAAGAAAACGAAAGCGCCTCACTATCCGTTAAAATCTTGTAACGCGAACTTCGTCGGGAGCCATTTCCCGACCGTTGTCGAGACTAAATTAACAGCGCAAAAACCGTCGAATATTAGCGAGCAATAACTTGTCGTCGCATTGGATATTGATAAAGTATCATCGCCAAACTGGTTAAAACATTTAGCCTGGGTGAAAGATGAAATTCGAGACATGGTCCGAATGGAGATATGGTCCCATTTGCCAATTACAAAAAACCACCAAAATAACTGAGCAAGCATCTAATATACTACCGGACATCCCAACAAACCGGAATGGTAAAATCGCCCTAGATATTTCTGGACCTTTACCAGAAACTCGAAAAGGCAATAAATACATAGTAAGCATCTAAGACAGATTAACAAGGTACACTATTCTGTTGCCTTTACCGAACGAAACATCAAATTCAATCGTTGATGGACTGTTAGAACACTATATCTGTATCGTTGGTGCATTTAAAACCATTATCTCTGATCAAGGACAAAACTTCTTGTCTGAATTTGTGCAGAAATTTGAGGAAGAACTTCGAATCCAGCACATAAAAACAGCAGCGTTTCATCCTTAATCCGACGGCAACATTAAAAGAATGCACTCAACTTTAAAAAACTTAATCAAAACATTAATATCCGAAAATGATAACGAATGGGACGATAACTTGCAATTGATCAATTTCGCAATGAATACTATGAAAAATTTAACTCTAGAAACAACACCATTTGCGGCCACTTTTGACAGAGAACACAATATCCCATTTACAAGAGCCCCATCAACCAACCTCACATACTAAGATTTAATTAGGAACTGGAACCACAACACAACCGTAATATCATGAAAATGATAGAGAGAATTGAATTGGAATAAGAAAAAACTAAAAAAGATTAGATTAAGTAATAGTAAGAGCACATTCGATTTACAAATCAGAAGATAAAGCAAAAATTAAAAATAATACCAAAGCCAATAAACTAGATCCTTGTTCGAAAGGTCCATACGAAGGTCCATACATATTGATTAAATAATGCGACGTCATGAAAGGGCTGCCTCCTGAAAAAACTAGTGAAAAATACTATAAATGTCACCCGAGTGTAAGCGTAAAAACAGTCATATGCATAATATGTGAAGCGGTAAATCACAAAAGTGAGTATGATAGGTTATCTATCAAGAAGTATGTTGGAAACAACTTGGTAATGTGTCCTGAACATAACCAACCAAACCTAACCTCAAAAATTTCCGAGGAAAATCTAAGTGAATCAACTAGATATTTAATTGCGCAAATGAAAACAAAAACTACAGTGCAACTGCAAAAGGAGTTGCTTGATGAAATATCTGACAAAACACTAGATCATCATAATTCAACAATTTTTGATCCAGAGGTCCAACAACAACAAGAATGCATACTTACCGAAAACACGCTTTTAAAAGCACTGAACAAGGAACTGAGTGAAAAAAATGAATTAATTGGTGAACTTCTAACTTTGCAAAAAACCACAGCAATAAACAAGGCTCAACTAATAAGGAAGAGTTATAATGGCACAACACATCAACTTAATTGAAGACATTCAGAACCAAGTTATCAAACATGAAGGTGTGTATCACAATATAAAATCTCTCAATAAGGATGGAAACATTAAAGGCAGTCGCATCTTATATGTAAATGTTCGTAGTATTAACCATAATTTTTATAAACTCGAAATTCTCATTAAGAGATTAAAAATTAAACCGTATGTTAGAGTATGCGCCGAATCATGGAACATTGATAATATAGATTTATATAAACTACACGGCTTTAAAACCTACTATAATGAAAGTAACCTAAACAAATCAGACGGAGTAATTATTTATATAAATGATTGTGTCAGAGAGACCACAGGAATAGTACAAATAGGTAATTTAAAACTATTAAATAGTAAAATATTTTAAAACAATAATATAATTCTAATAATAACTGCTTTATATAGATCACATGATATGTCTTGTCTAGAATTTAATATAAATCTACACAAATTTTTAAATAAAACTAAAAACTATTAAAACAATCTCATTATTGGCGACTTTAACATTGTTATTTTAAAACAAAATATTATCAGTGAAGATTTCTTAAACAATCTACTTGAAAACGGTTTTTATCCAGGTTTCATTGTTATAACTAGACCATTGAATGAAAGTGGAAAAGGATCATGCATTTATAATATATTTATAAAGAATAAAAATATACAAACAAAAACTTTCAAAGTGTCGACTCCTTTTACTAATCATTTTCCACTTTTCATTGAATCAAATAAACCACCTAAACCGGAAAACTTTGAATACAAATACTTCTTCAATTATAAAAAAATGACCATCATTGCAGCACCAATAGACTGGGGAAAATATAAACTTCTTCATGATTGGAATGAAGCCATGAATGGGCTAATCAAAAATATACGAGATTGTATAGATACAAGAAAACCAGGAAAGACAAATAATAATCGCAACAATAAAACAAACCAAGAAAAAGTTGGATTACCAAAGCCATTGTGATATCCTGTGAAAAAAAGGAATACTTTATAATAAGCTTAAGCATGATCCAACAAACGTGTATCTCAAAAAACAATATAAAAGCTATATGAAGATTCTAGATAAAGTAATAAGAGATGCAAAAATAAAATATGATAGGAATCTGGTAAATAAAAATTGCAACTATGCTAAACAACTGTGGAATATAATAAACACAAAATTAGGAAAAAAGAGATAAATTAATAATAAAATAAACTAAATACTAGATAATGATAATAGTAAAATACAGAATCAAAAGGAAATAGCGTCACACCTCAACTCTTATTATTGTAAAGTAGGTGAAAATCTATCCAGAAATGTGAAAAAGAAACCCAACAGTAAAAACTTAAATTTACCACTATATAACTCCAATAATTTTTTTATAATACCAATTGACTACCTTGAAGTACAGAGAATAATTAATGAAATGAAAAATAAAAATAGTGGAATAGACAAGATTAACACACTAACTCTAAAAAATTTATCTCCGTACATCTCTGATGTCTTGGCACACATTTTCAATTTATGCATAGAGAAGTCGATTTGGCCGGATTCGCTCAAAGTTGCTGAAATAGTACCAATTTATAAATCTGGTCACAATTATGAAGCTTGTAACTATAGACCGATATCTTTGATATCCAATATTGCTAAAATTATAGAAAAAATAATACATAAAAGACTAAACAATTTCATATCGAAAAGCAAAGTATTATCAGAAAACCAGTTTGGCTTTATCAAGAACAAAGCAATGAAAGATGCATTAAATCTTATTACTAAAACTATTTATTTTAATCTAGATAAGATCAAGCTTATAGCAATTATTTTTTTAGACTTAGCTAAAGCTTTCAATTGTGTTAACCACAATTTTGTGGCCCAAGAATTGTTATTCTTGGGCCACGACTCTTTATAATATATGTTAACGATTTACTAATACAAATGCCCGACAACTCTATTATTTCCTATGCTGATGACACTGCCATTTTTTCTATTGATGAAACTTGGAAAGAAGTAGAAACAAAAATGAACAATCTACTTGTAAAAGTACAGGAGTGGCTAGCACTAAATAAGTTAGTTTAAAATTCAGAAAAAACTGTATTTAATACTTTTGGTAATTATTGTGATAGCGTTCCTGTAAACTTAGAGATAAAAATAGAAGATAAATACATAAAGAAAGTAGAATACTGTAAATATCTAGGATTAAGAATGATCTACTATGCTTTCCTTCACAGCATTATAAATTATGGAATAATTGCTTGCGGTTGAGCCTACATGAATTATCTGAACTTATTGCAAAATGTTCAAAAAAGACTATTAAAAATTGTAAGTAAAAACACTTTTGTAAGTGAAAACCCAATGAACCTTAGGCAATTATTTGCCTATGAATCACTTAGCCTAATGTTGTAATATAGTCCAAAAGCTTTTTTATGTTAACAACAACAGAATATTTCTCTTATATTTTAGTTTTAAGTTATATATGTAAGTTAATTTTAATCAGTACCCCGCACAGGTAATTTTTGTTTGCCTCTGGGGGTTGCAGGTTGCATATATCTGAATTGTATATGTATAACTTGTAAAATGATAAATAAACTAATTGAAAATTGAAAGGGTATATCTTTGCCACAAAGAATGTAGACTAATTACAGGAATAAATGTAACTGCAATAGAGCAAATGGTAGAAGCAACAGATCACACGTTAATTTTAGCTGAGCGAGCTTGTGCAACTTCATGTGCACCCTAGGAAGAATTAAAGTTGTTCAAAGGAACATATAAACGATTGATTTATAAAATCACAATCCTGCATAAGTTACTCGGAACACAAAGGTATAAGAGATGATTAGCTAACTTTGTCATCGATATCTCTAAAACACTATTTGAAATACTATTCAAATCTGTATTGACCCAAATAAATTCTGAATTTGACATTTATATACCGGTTATAAAGCTATAGCACCAGTGTTAGCGAATCATACAAAGATTTTAAAATTAATATTAGATTCTTTATCAACCGAATAAACGAAGACATTGACACTGCTACCAATGCTATCAATGATGGCAAGCACGGGATAGCGCATACAGAATTCTTAACACCTGCAGTTTTAAAACATACGCTACAAGAATTCGAAGAACACCATAGAACACGTTATCACTTTGACAAAGCAGAAGAAAATAAACAGTATATCTGCGATGCAAGCTTACTCTCTGTGGCAATATTTTAAGGACTTTTTACTTAAATTCTAGACAAACCCGTTTTAGAAAAGGAAGGATCCTTACAAAAAATTATCTCTGTACCTGATCTCAAAATAATGCATAGAAGAACCTGCGAAGCAAGCCTTTTTAAAACATATTTCGATTTAAACTGTCATTAATCTCCGTACTTACTTGACAAGGAAACCTTAATATCTATCTCCAATGTTATTATATTATATATTAATAATAATAATATTATAATTCCTCTTGTTACAACGAAATTAGATATAATTTGCGAAAATAATTTAACGGCTGTGGAAATAATTAATCATGTTAAAATAGACGGTAATAATTGTAAATTATACAATAATTACGATCAAGTAGATTTGCCTAAACATATAAAGGAAAAACAAACCTATTGGATTCATAAAATTTACAACATTAATTCCGATGAAGAAGACTTGAGTAAATTAGTACTAAAATTAATTCAACTCCCTAAGCAGATAGACAACGACGAACTCAAACAAACCCGCTTAAGCTTAGACAACACCGAGAATACACTCAAAAATATAGCTGATCACTGGCGTATGAAAACATGAGTGGAAACCGGCCTAGAATAGATTAAGTACGTAGGATACTTCTATTTACTATTAATATCATTATGGAGATGAAACAAATGTGGTATCTTCCAAATAATCAGGGCATTATTACCAAAAAAGCTCTGTTTATTCTGCGTCAAAACAAAAAATAAGATGACTCCACAAACTGTAACCTATAATGCTGCTACTCAACCGTTAATGAAACCAATGGAACTGATTAATACTAGAAAATTCAAAATAGGTTTAGAGGACTAAAACCTTGTCTAAAAAGGGGGGTGTTACGCAGTTGACTTCGACCTACTTACGTCATACATTACGGTAATCCCACATGTATCTACTTGACTATAAGTAGGGCAAAAATGATGTTCCTCAGTTAGTTCCAATCTGGTTTTACGACTGTAATCTTGTACAATTAATCCAAAGAGTTAATAAAGAAATACTGGATTGCCTAAGAGCAATTCCGATACGTTTTAAAAATACAAAAATACGTTTTAGCGCATAAAATTATCGTAATAAAAAAAAGCAATTTTTTATTAATTTTTTTCCTTACTCGACGCCATATTATGTCGGCAATATCGAATTTCATAAACCGCCTAAAGGTTCTCAAAACTAGATCAAATTTGCTTAATTTTGAGCCTAAACACGATTTTTTTAAGTCAAACCAATTTTGGACAGCAGATGTACATGACATGCTCTGCAACCATCATCTGGAATATCTTGGATTAAAATGTGGAAACGATATGCTAAAGTGGAAATGACGCCGTCTTGAAATGCAACAATGAATTTCTATGTACTTCACTTCATTGTGGATGATTGAAGGAACGCAAAAGTTAGGTCATGCGACATTAAATATTGATGTTCACGGAAGGTTTTCTCCTGTTCTTTCTTAATCCGGGCCTTCAAGAGTGAGGACTTGAGAAAGGTAAGATTTGATGCATTTTGGTCACCCCTGATACTGAAGTCAAGGCCGAGTCTTTCAGCAGCTTCCTCTGCTGCTTTGTACAGAAACGCTCCTTTGTCCATTTCTTCGGGCTTCCTGACCATTTTAAGAAGAGAGCCGCCTCCATTTGCAACTATATGTGGCGTACTCAGAATAATCCTGTTCTCAAGATATTCAAGATTAAGTATTCCGCGATCATCTAGATGGCCTGAGATGTGAAGTCTTTGAAATAGAATACTTTAGGTGCATGCTTTGGTTTATGTATATATATATTGTAACTAGGTTTTCCAAAATCCCGTGTACCTACTGCTAACACGGCCTGACCGGGGGAGGGACAGGTGGGGTAACCTAGTCTTAAGACGGCTGCCACTTTTAATTTATATTTTAATTTATTTTGCGCCAGGTAGGGTTCACCCTACTGGAACCTCCACTATGATATCCTGGCGTCGCTTAGCAGGAATGCTAGCTCCAAATTGACACATGATACTAAGAAAAAGGGAGGGGTAATTCTTGCGGGCGAGAGAGAGAAAATTACTAAAAACACTTAGGTTTTCATAAAACAAAACTGAAGCTTATTTATTATAATGAGAAGAAAAGAAAAACAAAGTTTAGTTACAGTAACTTCACTGGTGATTGGGAGACCCCCTGTCAACCCTCTGACTGATTGTTGTCAGACCTAGAATCCCCAGTCAACCCCCTCACAACCTGCAGACTAATTCTATCTAACTTATTGTCAGGCTGCTATCATCCTGACAACCTCTTGAGAATTTACAAACACGCAATTGTCAATTTTATTGTCAGGCTGAGAACATCCTGACAGTACTCTGAGAATCTATAGGAACGCACTATTGCATTTCTTGTCAGGCTGAGAACGTTCTGACATTAACCTGTGAATTTACAAACATGCGGAGAGACGCGGAGAGAGAATCCAATTTCGGGAACCCGCACACTATTTGGGGGAAGATCCACCGGAGACACTGACGTTCCTTGCTCCTACCTCCATTTTCGTTGGCAATTTCTTCGCCAGGTCGTTTAGAGAGGTTAGGTCGGCCCAACTTATCAAAATTGGTCTTTGGAACGAACGCCTCTCCAGATTTTAAGCCACGCGGGGGTCTCCGCCGGTCTCACGCCACTATTCTTAATCACTCCGAACAAAATTACGGGCTATTGCGGAACTGCATCGAAGCGGAAACGGCACTTAAGATAGGTGAGAATAGGCACACTTACTTTTCAGCCACCTGGCTGCCGCTGCACAGTCCTTTCCGTCGATGCTGCGTCTTTTCCAAAAATATCCAAAAGTTGCGATGGTGTTGGTTCTGGCCGTACCCACCGGTTCTTAAGCCCACTCTCCGTTCCCTGTTCGCTTCCGTCGTCTTCCCGCTATTTTTCCGTCAGACCTTGCCAAGTTTCTGCAGAGGCCTCCGTTTATTGGTTGGTGCCAAAGGGCGAGCTCCAATGAGGTCTTCCGCCAATGCGCGCCTTTCGTGGTAAAATCTGTCTTGCCGATTGGCTCTGGCCTACGGACTGCTAAGGTTGTTTTTGGCTGTCGATTCATTATTTTTAACATGGCTGTTTGCCTCCCCTCTCCTGCCAGAGTGTGGTTGTTCATTTTCGTAGTGTTGCAGGGTTGGTTGTGTCGGTTAGGATGGTCCATCTGGTGCTGCCGCTCGCCGGCGGTCGCCAAACTAATGCCTCGTGTTACCCGTGCTTTGAGAAGCGGCGCGAACTTGGCGCGCCGTCCCCTTATATCCAACCCTTTTATCTATAGATACTAGTGGAAGTTTACGGCGCTGTCTGCTGCGTGTTTATAGCTGTCAGACAGTTTCTATGTTTTGGAATTGTGTTGTATTGATTGAGAGATGATTCCGGCTTTTCCGATGCTCGTCGCTAATATTCTTTATTCTAGGTTATTTACATTTCCACTGGTTTCCCTTAGCTACTTTTCTTTAGGTAAATTCGCTTGTTTTTACAGTGTTAATATTTCTTAATTTTGCATCAATAATAATAATAATAATAATAATCAATTAGTACTATCCGTAAAAATAACTAAATTAATTGGAGTCGGCTTGAGATTATTTCTTTTGACACGCGTATGTGACTTTCGTCTTACTTGATTCCAGCTTCGGCGAGACCCCGTGAAGTTTTTCTATATCTTTATTAATTAAGTTTCAAAACTTCATTACAACTCCCTCGGGCTTAGCCGAAGCCCACCGGTTTTTGATTTCCGCGCTGTGGTTGCTCTCTCACCGCTCTGTCGGCCCCTTTCACCTCGGGCCCGCTCAGTCTGTTTACAATGAGGAGGGGTCCCTGTTATTTGGGGGCATATTAATAAAAATAATAAAATACCAATCCGAAGGGATCCAACCTGTGCTACCCGTGACTTTTATCGTTTCCGAGACTCATTTTCTTAACCTGGACCATCCGGGCAACTCAAGTTCCTGAGTGAAAGGAGGGACCCCCAATGCTTACACATTCCTCACTATTTGGAAGGTAACTCAGACTAAACTCTTCTAAACAAGTATAGTATGTAGTAAAAGGAAAAAAATCGACACACTAAATCTAGATAATTACCGACAGATTGCATAAAAAAAAATTCTCGTTAATCTAATCTGGCGAGAATGACGAAACAGAAGTCTACGGTCTATTCATTTCTACCGTACTTTGGACATACAAAGGTTTAGGGGAACTACTAGAAAGGCGTTGACTACTTATTGTTCCACTACTCCCCTCTCCCTAGGCGGTCCCTCATCGTAGTAGGGGACTAGAAGTTTTACTGAAGATCCTAAAACGCGTACCACAAGGTATGGTTCTTGCTTTTTACCCCCAAATCCTCTCGTTACCCATTTTTGGGCTGAGGATGTCACCTTTTGTTTTCACATGACCCTATCTCCTACTTTAAATACCGCGTGTCGCCGCCTTTTATCGTAATTAACCTTTTGACGGTCGAGCGCATTCTCGTGGTGCAGGGAGACTAGATCTTGTAACTCTTTTAATTTAATTATTCAGTCCTATTCTTAATTCCGCGAGGCCTGGTGTCTACATTCGCGAAACGGGCGTCTCTTAGGCAATTCGGTCGGTTCCTCGACCCTTTGGCGCAAGCTATTGTACGGCTTCGGATCCCTACCCAAATTCAAGTAAGCCGGGCTAACACCCATGGTGCTATGCACGGCCGTATTGCAGGTGAACCAAAAAACTTTGAGATACACTTCGCATTGACGATGGTCTTGGGCTACGTACGCTGAGATCATCGTTTCGAGGACTCCGATGACTCGCCCCACAGAGTCCGCCTGCGGATGATACACCGCAGTAGACGAGGGCTGCACCCATAAAGAAATGTTCCTTGCCTCTAGGTCTTCGAGAACCGGATCTATCGACGGGTTCGGACAGTATCGATGAAGCATTCCATCCACTATCTTCCACCCATGGAATTTTCTAGGAGCTTCTTCTACCTCACGCAGTCGCTTACGATACCCCTCGTCCTTCACAGGCTCCATGACAGCTATGGAGATTTGCTACTTCCTCCTCGTAAAAAAAGGGCATCAGGCACGTGGTGCAAAGCTTCTTTCCGGTATACGGCCTCAAAATCGTACTCGAGGAGGTCAAGTGCCCATCGCGTCAATCGGCCTCTTGAATTGTGAAGGTTGTGTAACCTTTGCAAAGAACTGTAGTCGGTGATCTCTGTGAAGTCGAAACCCTCAAGATAGTGCCGGAATTTCCTAACTGACCAGATCACGGCTAAACACTCATTTTCCGTAACCGAGTATTTCATTTCGGCGTTCGACATCATTCTACTCGCAAAGGCTATTACCCTCTGAACGCCGTCTTGCATCTGCGTCAAGACTGCTCCCAAACCAAAATCGCTTGCGTCGATCTGAAGCACGAATGGGACTTCGAAATGCGGGTAAGTCAAGATTGGTGCCGTCGCCATTTGTTCTTTTAGTTGAGTGAACGCGCTTTCATGTTCGCTGACGCATTCCCATGGGACATTTGTTCAAAGTATTTTGTTCAGTGGTTCCTCGTCAGTGGCAAAGTCGGGTATAAAACGACGGTACCACGATGGCATGCCCAAGAACCGTCTCAGTTGCTTAATTGTTCTTGGGGCTTATTATGAGAAAAGGGGCTCGACTTTGTCCGGACGAGGAATCCAAGATAACGCACAGTCAGTCTGCCGAATTCACACTTCTTTGGGTTAGTTGTTAGTCTAGCGCCCCGTAAGCGATCTATCACTCGAGCTGTCCATTCCTGATAGTCCTTAAACGTCGCAATATCGATGACTATGTCGTCGAGGTACGCGTAGACCTTAGGTTCCATTTCTGGCCCTACAAAGGAGTCTACCAGTCGCTGGAATGTCGCAGGGGCCCCGAACAGTCCAAAGGGCATCCTTGTAAACTGGAAGATCCCCATTCCAGAAAATGTAAATGCTGTGTATTCCCTACTATCTTCGCCCATCGGAATCTGGTGGTACCCCTACTTCAAATCTAGGATGGTTATGTACTTCGCAGCGCGAAGTTTCTGAAGGATTATATCCATCTTGGGCTAGGGGTACACGTCTTTCTTGGCGAACTTCTTGAGTCTACGGTAATCCACACAAAACCTATATGTCCCGTCTGCCTTTCGGGCTATTACTACCGGACTGGACCATCCGCTCTTCGATAGCTCAACAATGCCCTTGGCTCACATTCGGTTCACCTCATCTTGCATATTTTTCAATACTTTCGGGGACACTCGATAATATCTCTGTTTTATCGGTGGGTTTTATGATGGTCCTCCTAAAATCTGTTCTTCTAGCCTTACTTGGTAGAAAGTATCCCCAAAGCAGTCCTGAAAATTCCGCTTGCATTGATCCGACGTTATCCATCTTGATCTTTCTGACGGAACCAGTGCCACGCAATATCCTTTAAAAGGAAGGGCATAGACACTAACAACTGCTCGTCTGTGAGGAAAGAGGCGGCTCTGCCCTCTTCGACCTTCCACAAGAAGTTGTCCACGCTCGAGCCCTTTTGTCCGTTAAAACTGATTATTGACTCTTCTACGATTCTTCTCACGTCGCTTGGTTTGGATATGGCTCATGTTGGCCCTGTCCGCCCGTTTGAACATACCTTTTATCTTGGGCCGAGCTAATTTTCGCGCTTTGGTATTGTCTTGGGGACTCACGCCCCTTATAACCTGTGTCGTACGGCCTACTCTTTGCTTCCCTTGGCTCTGTGAATTTGGGGGCCCATACCCATCATAATTATCGGATCCGCCCCTTATTGTCCCAAATCTATCATTCTCAGGCTCTTCTTCCTTTTTTAAAATCGGGTTCATCTGTGAGAAGAGGCTCGACGCTGGGTAGTGGTAAACATCCGGTGCCCTTTACTTTCCGCGTCAGACGGCACAGTTGCAGATGAAGATTTCACCTCTGGATACTTGTTTAGAGCCACCGACCTTTGTACAATGTTATGAGAAACAGGGTTGGCGGATCAGATAAAGTGATCTTAGAAGATCACCCTTTTTCATCTGGCTCGGAATGGATTAAGCTTAATGCTGCTCCGCCGGGATTGTGTTCAATTGGCTAAGTAATGAAGCTTTTATACCTCCAAGGCAGGCGATTATTAGAACTACAATATGCACTCTGTAACCTTGGTGCAGCATTCTAAACTCATAAAAAAGAGTTTGATACTTCACCTGCTTTTCATCCTCCTTTGCCGTGATATTACCATCGGCTGGTGGAGAGAATTCAATCACGTAAATTATCTTCGTCTTCAGATCTTGAAAGAATATATCAAGCTTTGTAGCAACAATACGTGAAGTGGTGGACAATAAGGAATTGGATTGAATCTTACACTCTATCATTGTTCAAAACGGACTCGAAATCCGCATTATTTCTCTCTTTGAAAACAA
Organism: Belonocnema kinseyi; assembly: GCF_010883055.1. Taxonomy (NCBI): domain Eukaryota; kingdom Metazoa; phylum Arthropoda; class Insecta; order Hymenoptera; family Cynipidae; genus Belonocnema; species Belonocnema kinseyi. The sequence goes on along the minus strand of NC_046661.1, from coordinate 55,458,256 downwards.
TTGAAAACAATTCTTTGTTTCTGAAACGAAGTTATATTCGACATTACCTTGGCTAAGCTTTCACGGAAAAAACTTTAATTTAATAATAAATTTCAGGTTAGTTTTGTCTCGAATTATGCTAATTACTAAAATTAATTCGTCGCATTGTTTCTACTTGATCTAGTGACGATCTCAAAGGTTGAAATAAAATGTTGTTTAATAAAATCAATGATTTCTTGCAGTGGCAATGGCTTTTGCTTCCTCCCAAATCTGAATGTACCTATATCTACCATATACGATAGAAAAAGAATTTGCTTCCCCCTCCAAAAAAAAAGTACGGTGCCACTGATTCCTTTTACTTATGCAGTCCTTGTTTTGTAACTTTTTCAGAAGCTAGACTTGACCACCCATCCCTTCAGCACCCTAGCGGCTCGCTTCTAATCTACACAGAGGCTCAACCTAGTGCTACATTCTGACTGGCAGCTAACTTCTAGTATATGCAGCAGCTTGATTCTATCTCATACTCTAACTTGCAATACATTCTAGCCTATATCGGGTATATTATCCAGTTCTGAATGCGACTAGTTGTGAGGCTTTAATCTTAGGCTAGTTTTTATCATGGATTTTATTCTTTATTTATGTTTTGTAACAACCCTATTTCCGGGTTTGAATGCTTCTCCAGATTCTCCAGAAATTTCATTCTGCCCTGTTTTCTACTCTGATAAATTCAATTTTCTTTTCATAAGCCTTTTCAAAAATACTGATTGATATTTAGAACATTTAGACACCCCGCTGCAGGTAGGATTAAAATGTGATGCGCGGTGTGAGCAGTTGCCGCTCAGGCATAAACAAACAAAATACACTATATCTACACTATATCTATATATATATAATATATATATATATACACTATATCTCACTATATATGGGTAATTCCTCACGTTCTCACTTTCTCCAGGCCTAAGACCGGCACAGTCACAGAGATTCACTGTACTTACGCCTAGTTCTAAATATTTATATATGTAGTGCCAGTTCGTAACACGGGCAGGACGACGACATTAAAGTGGCAGTGTGGAGAAAAACCATATAGTGGCATATTTCTGGCGTCTCGCGTCTTTGCTCTCTGACATAACTCAAATCTTGTACGTGAGGTTTATTCTAATTGCTCGGAAATGTGGAAAATGAAAGAAATAAATCAGAGGCTTGTAAATGCTGGGTTTGGAGCTGTCGAGCGAAAACACGCGGTGCCACGTTTGCAAATTTAAAACAATCATAAAATAATGTATGTGAAAGAGTAACATGATAACATTGTAATTTCCATTATGTTACTATGTTTTAATTTAAACACTTGCAACATCATTACAATACATTTCTAATGTCATTGACAAAATCTTTATTTGTGCACAATAAGTGTCAGCAAATCATGAATTTTTGAATTGGGATCCGCTATTTTCTTTCCAAAGTTATCAAGATATTAAAAATATAACTATAGTTTAAGCTTTAAATTTAATGAATATTATTTTCATTTTTTTACATATTGCAGGGCGCTTGTATAATATGCCTCTTACCCCTGCTGCTAACTCATTATTCGGAACCAGCCTAGTTGTCTTCAGAATACTGAAATATTATTTGGATTTATAATTTATCAGTTGCCTTAGCGCTTCCACTATCGCACTCAAAATCCTTCCGCTTTGGGACCAGCAATATGAAAAAGGTATATGTTGAACAAACTGAAAATGTAACCTGAATCCTTAAAATTATTTCATCCGGCATAGGCATGAAATAGTGCTTTTTAAAACCTTTTTTCGTTCCATAAAGAAGAAACTTATATGGATAATCTTAACAAATGCTCCATAAAATGTTTTGATGGAGAACATCATAATTAGTTATCTCACTATCTCGTTGACTTTAATTTTAATATAGTTTTCTTTTACCTTTTCTGTATATAAATGTCGAAAAAAATTATGTATGAAGGGCTCGCTAAGCTTTTTATGGTTGAAGTGATTTTTGCAGAAGGAGCAGTCGGCCTATCTACGGCTCAACTACAACTACGCCTTCGTCTTGCCTAAAGGACACCGACTGCTCTTAATGAAAAATCCTTCTCAACTAACAAAGAACAGTTTTACGTTTTTGCAAAATTAACTACAAATGACATTCATTTTGTGCTTTCAACTGACCAAATTTCTTGTTTAGCTTTTCAACTTTTCCCTCTACACCTTCTTCTGCTCTAACATATGGCATTCCTAGTTTAGATTTTCTAAATCCTTTTTGGCTTTTACCTGTAATAAAATTATATCATCAGCAAGAATAATTGTAACTTATGTTATATGTATATTTGTCATTCAGAACCTCCTTTGGAAATTTATTTTTTGCATTAAAGCTTTTATGGATAAAACTGCCGTTAGATTTATTCACCTCCTCCTACCCCTCCACGTATCATGGCTTCTTTACTTATTCCAAATCCATAGTCTCTTCTATCTTTTCGAGATATTGCAATTCTTTGACCTATGATACGGTGTGGACTCATTTTGAATCCTTCACTTCTTCCACTTCCTCGAGTCTTTTTAAAATCGCCAACTATGATAATTGGTTTTAAAATTCCAAATCCTTCACTTATATCTTCCCGACGACTTTCAAATTCGCCGACTATTTTAATGGGTCGAATTATATTAAACGCTCTACTTCTTCTGTCAAATCAAGGATTTTCAAATACGCTAACGGGTTTTCTTATTTCAAATACTCCTATTCTATTTTCGCGATATTTTATCAATCTGTCGAAGACATTGAATTGTCGACTTCTTTCGAATGCTCCACTTCTTCTATTTTTTACAACTATTAGAACTCCATCTATTTTTTGACCTGAAGTGAAAGTTAATTATTTTGAAATATAACTTTAGATTGTATTATTATCAGAAAAAATAATTTCCTCTTTTTTTTGTTAACAAGCCTTAGATGTAAGCAATCTTTTCTGTACCCATAGTATTAAAATAGTACCAAATCATTATTTTTAAGAGTTTACTTTTCTAATTGACCTTTTCCTGATGCAACTGTCTTTTGTTTTGAATCTGTTGATGCCTTTGACGCTTTTGATCCCCTTGACGCTTTTAATGCCTTTGACGCTTGTGACGCTTTTGACTTCGATCCAGTCTTTTCTGTAATTATAATAATATAATAGTACCAAATTATTATTTGAAAAAGTTTACTTTTCTAATTGACCTTTTCCTGATGCAACTGTATTTTGTTTTGAATCTTTTGATGCCTTAGACGCTTTAGATGCCTTTGAAACTTCGGATGCTCTTGACGCTTTTGGTGCCTTTGACGCTTGTGATTCCTTTGACACTTTTGACGCCTTTGATACCTTTGACGCTTTTGATGCCTTTGACGCTTTTGATTTCGATTTCGATGCAGTCTTTTCTGTAATAATAATATTATAATAGTACAACATTATTGTGTGGACGGTTTTACTTTTCTAATTAACCTTTTCTTGAAGCAAATGTCTTTTGTTTTGAATATTTTGATGCCTTTGATGCTTTTGATGTCTTGGACCCTCTTGAAAACTTTGAAGCTTGTGACAGTTTTGATTTCGATCCAGTCTTTTCTGTAATAGTAATGTTTAAATAGTATGAAATTAATATTTTCAACGAGTTTAGTTTTCCTATTAATTTTTCCTGATTCGACAATCTTTTGTTTTGAATCTTTTGATGCCATCAACGCTTGTAACGTTTTTGACGCTTGTGACGATTTTGAAATTTTCGATTTTGACTTTGATACAGTCTTTTCTGTAATCATAATATCAAAATAGGACCAAATAATTATATTTAACGAGTTTACTTTTCTAATTAACCATGAAGTCAATAATATAATATAAATTATTTAAATTGATAAATTACCGTTTGTTGTAGAATAGCCACCTACGACCTGTCCTCCTTGTTGCTGGCCTGTTAATAATAAAAACACCTGTATTTTCTTCTGACTCGTTTAATACCTTTGATACTTCTGGCGTTTTTAATTTTGATTCAGATTTTGTCTTACCTGTATTAATAATAGTAAAATAGTACCAAATTATTATTTTAAACGAGTTTAGTTTTCTTATTGACTATAGACTTGAGAAAATAATTTAAATTTTTGAAATATTTAAATGATAAATTACCGGCTGTTTTTGCAGTTCCATCTGCGGCATTTCCTTTTTGTTGCTGACCTGTTAATAAAACAAATATGCATTAAGCAAAATAAAATTACGTTTTACGTATGGATACATATAATTCTGCTTAAGTGGATTTTATATCTTTTGCTTAAAAACAACCTGTTACCTGTTATAGTAATATTAAAATAGTATCAAATAAATTTTTTTAACTAGCCTACTTTTCTTATTGAGTATGGACGTAAGAATATCTGACCGTTATCGAGGAACAGGACTTACCGTGCAGTAGCTTACTTTTACAGAAGGCGTGATTCAAGAAGCGGTCCAACACAGGAACTTCGTAAGAGGGCCCTACTTTGCAGTTTAATAATAATTCGACTTTTCCAGATACGGGAGTAATATTTTTAATTGTCATAGAGCAAATAAAGAGCAATCGATTGGTGATTAAAACCCCAAAATTCGATTTTTTGTGTGTTAAGCCCCTATCATCGCGGAGATCACCTATAACTTTAATTTTTTTAAAGATTTAAATAAGAAATTACCTGCTGCTAAAGCACCTCTACCTTTGGCGTATCCTCTTTGTTGATGAACTGTTTGTAAAATAAATATGTGTTAAGCTAAAACAAAGCCATGATTTACATATAGCTGTATATCATTCTCTTTAAATGCATTACATGTCTTTTGATGAAAGTCAATTTTCTTCATATTTTTCACCTTTTTCTGACGAAACTTCCTCTTCTTTTAATTCTGAGAATGATTCAGAATCAGATTCTGAGGATGATTTAGAACCGGAATCTGAAGATGATTCAGAACCAGATTCAGAGTATGATTCAGAACTATATTCAGATTCTGAGGATGATTTAGAAACGGAATCTGAAGATGATTCAGAACCAGATTCTGAGTATTATTCAGAACTAGATTCAGATTCCGATTGACGTCCAAATTCAGCTGCAATCGTAAGATTAAGGTATTATAAATTACTGATTACCAAAATTTTACAACTCTTGTGCAGGCAAGTAAGCGAACAATTTAAATCAAGGTATTAGAAAAAGATATTTCAATATTCAGCAATATTCATACTATAAATTACCTGGATCTTTATCACCAAATCTCAATTCAATACCTCTGTTAAGATGATCATGAAGATATAATGGACCTGTCTTTTCTTTTGCTTTGCTTGCCAGTTTCTACCATATTAACCCTCGTGATTCTTCTGGTGGTGATTTAGAACCAGTCTTTTTAGTAATAACAATATTAAAATAGCGTTAAATGGTTATTTTAACTAGTTTCTTTCTTTAATTGAATAGAGAAATTTAAGAATATAATTTTAATATTTTTTATCCTTAAATTGATAAATTACTTGCTGCATGAGTGCAATATTTGGCAACATACATATTTGTAAATTACCTGGTTCATGAGAGCCGGTACCTATTCGAACATCTCCTTCAGCTGACCTTTAATAGTATGTTGCATTACAAGAAATGAAACACAGTGATTGCAAAGAGTGTGAAGTTGTCTGCCTGAACGAAACGAAGACTACATTCACACGAGTTGCGATCGCTGGGTTACATTCCTAGTAATGTATATTATTTTTCATAGAAAATCTATTGAAAATTCGAATTCAGGTACCTGTACAACCTACCTTTCTATCTACCTACCTGTGTACCCTAGAGTTGAAACAAAATGTTTCAACCCTAGGGATGCAAACACCGTCTTTCAGCCCACTCTACACGTATCGAAACGCGAAGACAAAATATGTTTCAATGTTAGGAAAGGAAACACCGTGTTTCAACCCGCTCTATATGTAACGAGACTCGAAGTTTCAATAGATTGCTATACCATTAAGGCATTTCCCTTTTAGGGTAGGCGTGATTTACTCGGTGGGAAAAGGAGTAACTTGAAAAAGGGATAGAAAATTTTTCTATATTGACCCAGAATTCTCGTGTTATTTATGCAAAGTACACGTTCGTTCCACAACACTGCTCTGACCCAGGTTGCTGTTCAATCTCTCCAGAAATCACCCCCAGTGAAGATCCTCACAAAGTCGTTATGTAAGGTTCCCCATTCGTGTCCATTAATGTACAAGGTCTTTTGTATCAGGCGCCATTCACTTTACAGACACTATTTTTATTAACTATTTGCCGCCATACTTTTCTTTCCTAGCATACTACTCTAGCTTCTTTTACGTCTATGCATTTTTTCATGCAAGCTCTCGTGTTTCGGTGGCTTCTTATGTCTCTTCTAACTAGGGTCTCATTCACTCATTCTAACCATTCTTTCCGCGGTCTGCCTATGGGCACATTGCCATTTACTTTACCTTGATACATTTGTGTCGTTAGTCACTCCAGTTTAAGTTGAATTTGCGTTAATGTTGAGGCCCATGCTCTTCATGCTTGCATTCAGTTTATTCAACATTCTTTGTGAGTCTTCGATTAACTCAGCTATAACAACCTTATCATCTGCGAACGCTAACCCACGTACCCTTACTGTTTCAAGATCCTCACCTTCTTTGTCGAAAAGAATCATTCTTAAACACTTGTCCATGAATAGTATAAATAACCATGAAGACAAAACGCATTCTTGTCTAGCTCCTTGAATAATTTCGAAAAAGTCACTCAATTTCCGATTTACCCTCACACATGCTTTGCTACACGTATGTATTGTTTTTATAGCTTATAGGAGCCATCCATTGACTCCATACTCTTTCAGGACTTCCGAAAGTTTACTTATATCTACCTTGTTCTTAATTATATCCGTAACCCCAGGGACACAGACTTTCTCAATTGAGTTTTCTAAAGAATCGTGTTCTACATCGCAGTTGTGGCACTCTATAGCTTCAACTTTGAATTGTCCCCAAAAATAGTATCTGAAAGCTTCTAGTATTCCGACTGTTCCATATAGCATTTCCCTATTATTGCTCTAATTTTATCTATACTTTCCTCAATTAATCGTTTGAGTATTCTCTATTCGTGTCTGTAATCATTTATATGTCTATATCTTTCCTAATCTCTTAGACCTGCGATGTTCAAAGTTTTCCTGTTCGCTTCTTTCTTTGAATTTTGGACAGCCTGAATTTCATCATTCCACCAGGCATCACGAGACATTCTTCCCACAATCGCGGCATCGCACACTTCGATCGCACACCTAACAATGATATCCCGTAACTTCGTCCATGCGCCCTCTATATTTATGTTCTTTATAAGCTCCTCCTATCTTGCCCTCTCTATGCTTTCGTTTATCTTATTTTGGGAATCTTTTCTCACATACGGATTCTGTTGGTTCTCAATTTTTGTTCGCGTCTGTTTTGTTTTTTTTCCTCCATCCCCGACCAAAGTTAATTTTGGAGATCAGAAGGCAATGATCAGTGTTGCATTCAGAACCCATCATGACCCGTGTATCTTTGACTAACTCTCTTAGTCTTTCATCCGCAACAACAAAGTCATTTATGCTGTGGCTATTTCCTTTAGACCAGGTGTACATGTGGATCATTTTATGCCTAAACCAAGTATTTGTAACAAACGAACCCCTTTTTAAGCATAGATCAACTAATTTATTTCCGTTATAGTTTGTTCTTGGATCCCCAAAATTACCTACTACTCTTTCTGTATCCTGATTTCGAATGCGCACCCATCCGTTCATGTCTCCTAGCAGAATTTTACTTTGCCCATGTTCGCAAATATTTATTGCGTCATTTAAAGTATTCCAGAAGGCGCCTTTTGCTTATATGCGATCACTGACGACTGGCGCGTAAGATGCGCTATAAAAAAGATATTTCATTGGTCATTTAAAATTAACTTCACAGTTCGCTATATATATACTTTGCGTTTAAAGACGTTAATTATAATATATTTCTGTGACAATATTCTTAATTAATTCCGAGGTAAACATGGATGGCATAAGGCAATGAACGATTGTAGAATAAATTAATTTTGATATTTTCTATTTAACAGGTCGTAAGAAAAAAATCTTCCGCCACGCAGGCACATTCGCCTGGCGCGCGGCTCGCTTCGATCGCAAGTTTAAGCGTGCCTAGCGCACGCGAATGTTGGTTGTCGCGTTTTGCACTCGTTAATGTATTTACCTCGCGCTACGCTCTAGGTCTTTGTGTACAGACTTTTTAAAACTAAAGGTCAAAGCATCGACAAAAGTAATTTGGTGATTCTTAATTCTCTTTTTTTAAAGCTCCTTCGGCTTTAACGAACACATTGTCATCACGTAGCTCGTGCTTCGCACTCGAGGTTCTCTCTGAAATTCTATATCATTCCTATAAATTTATATTATTATAATTCATAATTTTTTAACTTCTAAATTATGTCCCTAACCTTAGTCACCCACACTTTTTCAATTGAATTTTTTACCGCATCGTGTTTTATATCCGGGTTGTGGTGCCCTATTGCTTATCTTCTAATAATTGACTAAAAGAGTCTTAAAGCGTCTAGGGTGTAGAGCCTATTTATAGCAACAGTTCCACGAAACTTCGTTTAATGAGGGGTGAGAGGTGGCGATTAGTTTCAACCGAGAATCATATCTGGTGGATGTTTTATGCTGAGAAGGTCACTAACCTTCGAAATGTAATTTTTGGACATTATATGGCTTAAGATGTTCATTTTCGTGTCTTATTGAAATTTTGTAAATGCTATTACTCGGTAATTTTTGGTTTTATGAAAAAAGTAATTTGGATAAACTGTTCAGATTTTTGAATAATAACAATATTCTTACAGCCCCATACAGAACGAAAAAGAAATTAAAAGGCAAAAGTTGTGATGAGAATTTTTCGACGCAACGGGCAGTTTTTTCTTTGGCCTTTAATGATGTTTTTCGCGATTAAAGCGAAAACTACGCATTCTACCAAAAAGTGAAATACAACCAATTTGCAAATCTTTTTCAAATTCATAATTTGTGTGTGTGTACATTTTACAGTATTTGCATAGTTTGTCCGGAAAATGTAGTTTTTGGATGTTACATTATTTTTTATGCTAAGATTTAAATTTTTAATTTTTTTTAGAAAATGCAAAAAGTTGTTATAATAATCTTGTAGGGCATTCAAAAAAATATTATTCTTTGCTTTAGTTTTTTATATTGTGCATTATTTGTCTTAAAATGAGAATTTTCGTCTGTTTTTTGGAATTTTGTGAATTATATACCTCTGGTAATTTTTAGTTTTATGAAAAAACTCATTAGGATAAATTGTTCAAATTTTTGAATACTATAAAAATCCGCGAAGACAATTTTTGGAAAAAGTAGTCTTAAAAACATACAAAACATGCCCATTTTTTAAAATTTTTATCCAAAATGGCTGGCGAATTACCTTGATCTTTAATTCTCATTCAATATATTAATAGTTGAATTTTACATAAATATAATACCTTCCCTGATAAAAATGTAAAAATTAAAATTCAAAAATAATAATTTGCAAATATTAAACCTAAATAAACACTGGACATAGATGAATCAGTTCGACAAGTTCGGGTATCTTTACTTTCCTCTTTTAAAGAGAACTGATCTCAAAACAACGCATCATAAAATATGGACGATATAATATTTGTATGATCTAAAAAATTCGGTCTTTGCTCAAGAACATTTTCTAAAGTTAATAAAATTAAGTTTTTCGAAACTAGTAGAGTTTCTTGAGCCAAAAAATCTTTTCTTGGATCAAACAAATATTGTATCGTCCGCATATTTCACGATATTTTCTTAATTCAATTTTTTTTTCTTCGTATAAAAATATCTAAAGAATTCAAAGAATGAAACGTATTTTCCCAAAGATCTAGATTTTTTCAAATCCATTAGGCCAAAAAAATGTTTAAAATAAGTACAAAATGTCTGAGCAAAATAATCAAATTTTTAATTTGGAACAGGGTGCAAAGAATTTTAGTTATGTATATCATCCAGTGACATAAATATATGGTGATCCAATTGTCTAGCTTGAGTTTTTCACTGACACCAGGGTTTTATCCCAAATCTCGCTAACCTAAATAATAATCCTACTGGCCTAGGTGCTGAAAACACATCCTTCTTGAGGCCAGAAAGACAGCTCTTTGCATCAATTTCGCAAATTACTCATCGTGCGCTTAGCATATGTGTATGCCTCCGATGTTACAAACTACTGATCACAAGGACAATCATTTTTAATCGAATATACTAGGTACAATCGTGGTAGCTCCTTTATAAGTTTTTGAAAATTCTTCTCCTCTTCCTTATCTTTGTCTAAGATGTTACGGCTTTCGCGCGTGATTAGAACAACTGGGTGGTATGTATGCTATGTACAGAGAATGTGCAGGACATACTCTGCATCTACCGCTGAAACACGATTAGGCTGAGTCAAGTTCGAAATATTTGATAAAAGCAGACATTAGCTCAGTCGGCAAAGATTTAACTTTCAGATTTATGTAAAAATTCTCTAACATTTTCTTATCTAGTCGTTGTTCGAGGAATATTTTGACCACGGTTTTTAGTTTGGGCTTTCAGAAGTCAGAAGCCCTTTCCTCACATCTTTTGTTGGGATACAGTCTAAGTGTCTCAGGTGCGACGATGTGAGCTGTACTTAGGATAATTGGATTATAAACACAGTGGTCATGTTAGACTGGTCACCTGTTAGAGAGGTGTCTTTCAGAGCGACAACATGAGCCCACTCCTCTTTTGCCTTACATTATTGCCACTATCTCTAGCACTTCGCCATTCCGACGGGTACTTGTGCGGCAAACCTGCAGATCGAAAATACAAGGTCACTCATATATTTTACATAGACGATCTTAAGTAGTAGTTCCATGGACGAAGAACGAGCTCAGATTCCTTGATATCGGGACAAGAAAGGTTATGCACATGAACAAAAGCAAGCATCTTAAGTCTTCCGTTCCGCGACTGTACATCTCACGCCGTCAAGGGGGTCGCGGAATATTGAGTCTTGAATGTCTTCAAAACAGGATTATTCTGGGTACAGCACATAGAGTTGCAAATGGAAGAGATCCTCTTTTTAAAATGATCAGGAATCACGAAGAAGTGGACAAAGGAGCGCTTCTGTACAAAGCAGCGGAGGAGGCTGCTGAAACACTCGGACTTGACTTTAGTATTAGGAGTGAGCAAAATGCATCAAATCTTATCTATCTCGAGTACTCACTCCTGAAAGTCCGGATTAAGAAAGCACAAGAGAAAAACTTTCGTGAACAGCTCCTCGATAAGAGGATGCACGGTATCTTTCAAAGAAATGTGAAGGATCAGTCAATGTCTTGTGAGCTAACGTTTGCTTTCCTTCAATCGCCCGGATTGAAGTCTGGTACGGAGGGTTTCATCTTTACATGCCAAGTCGGTGTCATTTTCACCTTAACATACCGTCGCCACATTTTGAGCCAAGACATTCCCGATGATAGCTGCAGGGCATGCCATGCACACCCCGAGCATTTAGCTCACATAATATCTAGTTGTCCAACTCACGCGGGAACGACCTACATTCAAAGGCACAAGGCGGCACTAAGAGTGCTTTATTACCATCTCTGTCACTCTTACGGCATTAACCTTAATATCGCTCCTCTAAATGCTTCTAGGGAAATTAAGTCAATTGTCGAGAATGAGAAGTGCCGCATATACTGGAACTTTATATTCTAGACAATTGTTTCTGTTGCCCACTCGAAGCCTGACATGGTTCCTTTTGACCGATTGTACCCGGAATATTCTGTTAAACTGATCGTCCTTATCATCGGCGCTCTTGAAGGTGCCAAGCTTTACTTGCTAATGGCCTAAAAAGCATCCCTGTGTGTCAACGATATGCTAAAACACTTGTGGGAAAAATGCAGAAGGCGGTTGGCCTTGGATCGCTCCGTGTTTTTAGGGTTCACGAGGCTTTTGCTGAATCTTAGTATTGATTCCTTTACAGACTGTAACCACCTATCTCACGGTCGTGAGACGTGGTTGTGGCTAAAATTTTACCGCGATTTCGCTGTGAAGCGGGTGCAATTTTCCAGATTAGCATCCGCTCCAGGTCTAGTCCCTACGCGAATTGACTGAGCGGTGTCAGGCAATGTCCGAAGTAGCACTTTCACTTTGGACTCTGCCTAGTAAAATCGTGAAGTGCCCAACAAGCTCAGGCAAAATCCGAAGTTAAAAGAAAGACTATGGAGTTTACTTTTCCCGCTGCACAGTACGCTGGCTCGAGAATTTACAATTGAAAATAGTCTACATCTCGCAATTGTGAACGGACTTTTAATTTTTTCTTTTTAGAAATGACCATCATTATATTTTCAAGAAAAACAATTGATTATATTAATCAATTTTTGTTTCAATATAATTATTTATTCAACGCAAGTTATTTTGTAAAAAAAAGAACTAATAGAACAATAAACTCGGTATGTATCATATTCAACGTAATATTTTTCTAAATTCGAAATACGCAACGAGTTCTCTGCAATTTTGAGGTTACTAAATTTTTCTTAGAATTTTATTTTCATCACTTGATTTTCCGCTACGGCAGCGATCGTTAAGAATTTTCAAAAACACTGACGATTTATAAATATTATTCCGTAGCGATAAAAACAACTTATTAGGAAATTTACATTGAAACTTAAACCGCAAGATAACAAATTTACATTTATAATATTTGCAACATTAGTACAAGAACTTCTATTCAAGAATCTTCCAAACTTTCGCGACCACGTCAGGAACTAAATTAAACTATTGCCGTTTTTAGGATAACTAAATAAATAAATAATCGGCTTTTCCTGAAAAGGCTTACATTCGGAAACTATTCATACCTCAGAATATTGAAAATATTAGAAATGAATTATTTATGTTTTCTAAGTCTATTTACGGTAAATAAGATACATATTGAGTTTTTTAAAAGTTTTTTTTAGAACCAAGTTTGCCTTGAATTAATATATTAAACAAAAATTGATCAATGTACTCAATAGGTTATCTTAAAAATGTAATTCTGATCATTTAAAAAAAAAAAGTTTTCAAATCTGTTCACTATTGCAATCTATGGACTCTTTTGAATTTTTAATTCTCAAACAAGCCCACTGTGCAGCGGGAAAAGTAAACCCCGGAGGTTTTATGTTTACTTCGGACTTTTCCTGTGCTTGTCGGGCACTTCGCGATTTGACTAGGCAGAGTGCGATGTGAAAGTGCTACTTCGGATTTCGTCTGACACCGCTCAGTTAATTCGCAGAGGGACTAGGCAGACTGCGTTGTGACGGCACATTGGACTTTGTCTGCCACACACACACACACACACACGCAAATTTTTATATATATATATATAATTAAAAATTTGTCATAAGGACTACCGTAGGATTTCGCCGGGAGCGGGAGCTAATCTGAAAAGTTGCACCCGCTTCCAGCGAAATCGCGGTAAAATTTCAGCCATAACCACGTCTCACAACCGTGAGATAGGTGGTTACAGTCTGTAAAGGAATCAATACGACGATCCAGCAAAAGCCTCGTGGACCCTAAGAACACGGAGCGACCCAAGGACAACCGCCTTCTGCATTTTTCCCGCAAGTGTTCTAGCATATTGTTGACACGCAGGGATGCTTTTTAGGCTATTAGCAAGTAAAAGCTTGGCACCTCCAAGAGCGCCGATGATGAGGACGATCAGTTTAACAGAATATTCCGGCTACAATCGTTGCAACTCCCTTATAAGGTCTCGATACCTCTCTTTCTTTTCATTCTCCTTTGCTATGATGTTTTTGTCAGCTGGTGCCGAAAATTCGATAACGAACATGGTTCGCTTCTCGAAGTCAAGAAGAACCATGTCAGGCCTCGAGTGAGCAACAGAAACAATTGTCGAGAATATAAAGTTCCAGTATATACGGCACTTCCCATTCTCGACAATTGACACAATTTCCCTAGGAGCATTTAGAGGAGCGATATGAAGGTGAATGCCGTAGGAGTGACAGAGATGGTAATAAAATACTCTTAGTGCCGCATTGTGCCTGGCATGGTGTGTGCATGGCACGCCCTGCAGCTATCATCGGGAATGTCTTGGCTCAAAATGTAGCGACGGTATGTTAAGGTGGAAATGACACCGTCTTGGCATGCAAAAATGAAACCCTCTGTACCAGACTTCAATCTGGGCGATTTAAGGAAAGCAAACGCTAGCTCACAAAGCATTAACTGATCCTTCACATTTCTGTGGAAGATACCGTGCATCCTCTTATCTAGGAGCTGTTCACGAAAGTTTTTCTCTTGTGCTTTCTTAATCCAGGCTTTCAGGAGTGAGTACTCGAGATGGATTAGATTTGATGCATTTTGCTCACCCCTAATACTGAAGTCAAGTCCGAGTGTTTCAGCAGCCTTCTCTGCTGCTTTGTACAGAAATGCTCCTTTGCCTACTTCCTCGTGATTCCTGATCATTTTAAGAAGAGGGTCTCTTCCATTTGCAACTGTATATGCTGTACCCAGAATAATCCTGTGGTGAAGACATTCAAGACTCAATATTCCGCGACCCCCTTGACGGCGTGAGATGTGCAGTCGCGGAACGGAAGACTTAAGATGCATGCTATTGTTCATGTGCATAACCTTTCTTGTCCCGATATCAAGAGATCTGAGCTCGTTCTTCGTCCATGGAACTACTCCAAATGAATAGAGTAGTACCGGGACGGCAAGGATGTTCGTTGTAGATACTTTGTTCCTCGCCGACAGTTCGGAAGACCAAATCTGTCGGATGAGTCTTTTTTGTATCTGCTTCGGAGAGTATCCTTTACAGATGTCACATCCTGAATGCGGCTCTGTGGCACGCCCAGGTATGTATAAGTCTCACCAGCGCAAACGTGTCGTATGGCGCTTCTATCAACGAGCTCAGGATCTTCAGGGATGCCATTAAGTTTTCCTCGCTTCAAATAAACCTTGGCGCATTTGTCTTACCCAAATTCCATTCCAATTTCCTTACTATATCGTTCGACATTCCCCAGAGCTAGATGCAGTTGCTCTCTGTTATTAGCATAGATCTAAAGATCGTCCATGTAAAATACATGAGTGACCTTGTACTTTCGATCTGCAGGTTTGCCGCACAAGTACCCGTCGGAATGGCGTAGTGCTAGAGATAGTGACAATAATGTAAGGCAAAAGAGGATCTGGTTTTCCAAAGCGGCATCAATCTCTCTATGCACCCAACTATTTGCGGATGAACCTTTAAGATTTCCAAAAGACAGATGATAAGTCTATGGGATGTTGCATCGAAAGCGTTCCGATAATCAATCCAGGCCATCGATAGGTTACGCTGGTAGAATGCTGCATCTTTGCAGACACATCTATCGATGAGCAGGTTCTCCCGACATCCGGCTACG
>NC_046661.1:55441623-55442760 GCF_010883055.1 Belonocnema kinseyi | reverse complement strand
TCCGTATTCTCTCAACAATATGCTGCCTGATGGTCAGCAGCTTTGACTTGTTAAGTGTGTGGTAACGGGTCCGGAGTTCGCGCGCGAACTTTCGAACCTTGGAGGTAAAATTTCTGCCAGATGTGATGTAGTCAATCGCACATTGAATACGGGACGCGTACTGTCTTGCCCAGCCTATCTTTATGGCAAGTTGATGCATTCGTCTTTTGGTCTTATGATCAGCCGTTGGTTTTGTTTTACGGTTCGCATCGGCCAAAGCTCTCGCTGCATTATACACACAATAATTGATAGCCCAGAGGTCGGATTCACCGGAAAAATGTCCACGAAGCTCGTCATCCATTTCAACCAGATCTTTAGGCTTGAGAGAAACCTTGGTGTTGATGTTTCTCCGGATCGTAAAGCATCGCTCTTCATCTATTGGATGCCTGACCGCGGTTGGTCTTAGTGTCGCCTCTCTTTCTTTGTTGCCGGCTTATTCTAGCTGTGGTAGAGTAGGCGTTCCGCTTACATATCCCCTTTTACGGAGTAGTTCAGCATGGTTTCGCAGACGTTGCTGCGAAAAGTGCGATAGCTCCGGGTGTTTCTCGCACCACAGAGCATGCAGCCGTGCCATGTAACCCCGTTCACGGGCCACACTCGCATCGTATCAGTCTAGCAAGTCGTGATTCAGTCGCTCCGTCCACCTAAAGGTCACGAGATCCCGCCGATCCATCGCATTGAATCCATTTTCATTGGCTCCCCCAGCTCTAGACTGTTCGGCATTGTTGGCCGACCCATTGTCGGGAGCCCTGCGCGTTCTGTTGTTTTGAACTGCACTTACTACAACTTTGTTTGGGGTTGTCATTGTTGTTCCCACGAGAAGCTAGGGAAAGCGGTTCGGCCATCCTTGTAGAGCCCCGCATGCAAGGATAAGGCTGCTTACTCTGAGAGGTCGCCTGGTATCCCAGAGTCACCGCTCTAGACACCTCACCCAGGTGCCATTCAGCTTTCGGCACGGTTTTCACACCTCCGCTTGGAGGTTAATTCCTTCGGGTCCACACCTGGACAATTGTCCGCGACTGCCTATTTATTTTTGTAACCATATGCAGCAGAAACCCTTGGTACAGGGACCCTCTATCCGCAACCCGAGGACGCGTT
>NC_046661.1:55432210-55441523 GCF_010883055.1 Belonocnema kinseyi | reverse complement strand
TATTTTTCTTGCTAAACATGGTAAACAGCTTAATGAGGCACGCTGAAGACTGTAGTAATTTTTTTGTTTACAGAAAATCTTCCAGTATCTAGAATTAAACTTTTTTTAATTGTATGTACTTTAATACATATGTGGAGTTTGATGTGAAATTCTAGAAGTTTCTCCAAAAGATATTTTCGTATCCTTATCTATATAATAAATCTACGCATTATTGGATTTTATTTGAAAAATTTTTACCTGCAAAAAAAATATTTAATAGCCTTCACATATCCAGAATAAAATTTTGTCGTAAAATTGTATGACGTTTCAATGTCAATGTTCACTTTACACGTGAATTGTAAAAGTTGTTTAAGATTAGATATTTATACGCGTATCTAAATAATACATATCGAGGCATTATGCGATTTCATATGTTTACAAAATTTTAACTTGCGGGAACTGGTGTTCAAAACAATTTTTTTAATCATTTGTGTATCTAGCACAAAAATTTTGCCGTAAAATCATATAAGATTTTATTGCTAATGTTTATTTGAAATCTAGAATTATACCATTTTATTAAGATGAGATTGTCATGCACGTGTGTAAATGACTTTTTATATAATTTCAACGTTTTGACTTTCACTTTATGTTGATCTCATTAAGTTCTAGAAAATTTCGAATCATTCAAGAGAATAATGATTAGCATGTCTCAACGCTGATACATGCTAAAGTCGAAATTTTCGACTTCAGCATGTCTTGATTGGGGGTAGTTCAAGTCGAAGCCAAGTCGAAGAATTTTAACTCGGGCTACCTCTACTTTTGTTCCTTTCGCTCGTAAAAATATCTAACTGAAAGTTATTTGAATAGCTTTGTTATCGCTAGGCACTAGTGGTTGGTACTGCGCCAGTTATTAGCACCCCCTTTAATTTCCCATAAATATTGAAAAATACAACTTATGCGAAATAATGTAGAAATTAATTGTAAAATATTAAACTCTCCGTAATTATAAGGGTGCCAAGAATTTTTTGTGTTTTCTAAAGAAAATCTTTAGCTGACAAAATTTTTTTATTTTCTTACATCAACGTTATAAACATGTAAATTTGTATTACTTTTTGTTGTTATTTCAGAGGAATACTTAAATTTCAATAAAAACAAGAATTAAACCTCGGTAATAATGCGTTTATTAATTTCAGCTGGGTGCTAATGGAAATCAATACAAAAAGTATTGCCTCTAGTCGGTGGCACACCTGTGCTAATGATCAGGCTTTGCAATTCTGGAATGTTTTCATTCATTGGTACCCATACCTCGACAAAAAAACGTAATGTTACGTATGCCAAGATTTCGTGTTAAAGTAAAGTATTCCCCGTTTTTTTTATAACCTGCAGTGGTAAAAGTGCTAGAACGACAAAAGTCGTTATTAGGTAGATGTAAGGATAGCTTAACACGATAATAAATGAAGCAATTATTTATATGCTAGTAATCGTAAACTCCAAATTTTTATTCATAAAATGTATTCTTTTTAGGTATAGGTAGATATTGTTTTTATATAAATTATAACTTGAATTTAATTATGATTATTAATACTATAATTAATATTAATGTTGTATAATGTCTTACATGTTTCACTAGAATTTTTCTTATTGTAAATAGCAAAAGTTCGTGACATTTTCTGTGTAGGTGTAATTATCACTATTTCAGAATTTAATATTTTATATGTTTATTTATTTTCTAAAGTCTAAATTTCCTCTTAAGTTGCCTAGAATTGGTGCGTTTATCCTGCATTGGCAGTATTCATGACATTTTAGAGGCTTTTTGAGAAGAGATTTTCATACACGTGTCTGGATAATAAATCCCTGAAAGATATATTTTACGTGTCCAAAACTATTTCATTTGGACACCCTTACCTGAAAATAAGATTTTCTAGCTCGAAAATTTAGCAGGAAAAATGAATGCCCTACTGAAAATGTATATATATTTTTCTTTGTAGGATCCTATATAACAACCTACACAGAAACTTATATAGGATTCTAAATGTTTTCCCTATTGATGCCACCTATAGGAAATGACATAGGATCCTATAAAGGACCTTATATGGGTTCCTGTATAGGATCCTCCCTAATACAGTACCTAATCGTATCTAATGGTACGTACCTACTGTTACCTAATGGTACTTAATGGTACGTATGACTCCAGGTTCTCCTGGAGGACCAAGAAACTTCTGCGCAGCCATTTGTTCCATACAATACTACTTAGCATCTGGATAGTGTCCAATACAGAATATACAGAGAATTCTATATTGGGTCATATACAGGAACCTATATAGGATCCTATATCATTTCTTACAGGTAGCATCTATAGGTGAAACATATAGGTTCCTATGTAGAATCCTATATAGGATCCTATGGAGGTTCCTATATAGGATTCTATATAGGGATTTTCAGTAGGGTGAGATTTATATACTAATGTTTACTTTACACATTAGAATATAAAGGTATATCAAGATACTTTCGAGATTTTAACTTTAATTCTGCGGTGGTCCTGATTGTACTCTTTCTTGAATCGTTTGCCCGTACACACGCTTCTGGTACGTTTTTCAATTCTGATTGCAAACTGTCATCCGCATAGCACTATTATTGTTGACTAATACCTGAAATATTATGATTTTAAGCAACTTAAAATGTCAAAAATTGTGGATCTAATCATTAGTGTCAAGAATGACGTTTTTTACAATTATTATTTATTTGGATAAACATCGAATTTTTAAACATTGTGAAATCTGATAAATTATTGTAAGAGTAAAAGGAGTATTATAATGTTTAAAAAGATATCTTGGCTTACAGGATGATTTTTAAACCCAAACTACATCATCTAGCAAAGCTCAAAAATATTCTCTTGACAACTATACATGTATGATAGTCAATTGGCCGCTATCTTGGATTTTTCACATCTTTAAATTCTTTGTATTCTCTATTCACTTTGAAATAATTGAGTCTATCTTTTAACAAAAGATAAATATTGTAAGTTATTAACTAAGAAAAATAAAATTTTCACTCTAATTGTTCGGTCCGAAAATTAAAATTTTTTTGTTTACTTCTAAATTGCACTTTGTCTATATTAGCAGAAGCTTATTACGTAATATTAGAAAAAAATAAAAGAGATTTTCGTAGAAGCCCCACCTTTTTTATTTCTAATTATATTTTGTTGACAGTTTCTACTTGCATCAGAAAGCTGTCCTTTCAGTTTTATGGAAGCTTCACTATTTTTTATTTCTGATACCCATTTTTTTCTTTAAATATTATTTTTTATCGCAATTGATGCAAAATTTCAGAAAAGTACAAGATATATTTTTCCCAGAACTTTTCTATGTGTGTAATTTCTATTCTTAATATTTTGTTTTACCTTACATGTTTTTGCGAGAAAAATATGAAAATTCTATTTTCCAAAATAATTTTTTTCGGGTGTTAAGCAATGATTTACAACGAACGATACTTACGAGCACATATCATATACCATCAGATAGTTCTTAAAAAATTTTAAGTTGCATTGTTAGAAAAATACCACAATTCTTTTTATAAAAAACATACGATATTTTCCAATTTCATTCAGGATCAATTAAAAGAGAAAAGATTTGAATTTTAAATAAGGTAAGAGAATCGCAAATGATAATGCTCTTTCAAAAAATACTTTGTGTCAAATGAAATACATAACAAAATGTTTTAAAATATAATCTTTGTCTTGGAATATGATTTCAAATAATTTGAACCTTGTGATGCGGTGACAATACACACCAAACCATAAGCGTAGAATGTACATCGCTCACACCTCTCAATACCTCAATACCCACTTAATACTTGAATGTCGCCGCGAATCGGCTCAACGATTCCTTAATAGGATTTAATACTTGAACTTTTGTAGTTGATAGTTTGTTAGCGGGCCATATTTCAATAGTGACACATAATTTTTAAATTTTTTCTTATATGACATGTTTGAACTCTGTTTAGTTTAACGAAAGTATAAAAAAGTTCAAGATGGCGATGGGATCTTCCGAGAAAACGAAAATCTTGACTTCAGGTTTACTAGACATTTATTTACTGAATAACTGAATAACAAAAACTCTGTTTCGACCCTGCAAGATCGAAAGTTAGAAATTTACAGCAGTGTGGGAAACAGATGTTCCTGTGAGAGAGAAAGAAAGAGAGAAAGAAGGAGAGAACTAACGAATAACAGAAGTTTGGTGATTTCCCTAGTTTCTTCTAGATCATAAGGGATGCAGCTGGCATTAAGCCTTACAATTTTTCATTATTCCCTCACTGTGATTTACAAGTATCAGTGGGAACGGAGATTCAGCAAATTGCTTCCTTTAGAATTTTCTGAACAATTGAAACTGTCCCTTTCCTGGCTATTATTGTTAAGAAAGCTATCCACAATATTAGAATACATTTGCTGAATTTATTTTTAAATAATATTTTCTCAGCTGAATTTGCGCTAATACTTCAAGTCTCGAATTACATTGGTATTATTAAGAATTACGACTGGGACGTAACATGTTGGCGGCCTTTGCGCGGTACACGTTTAAAACAATTATTAAAATCATATAAACTACCATGTAGACTAACAGTTAAGCTGTAACCATGAATGAATAGTTTAAATGAATGAAAATACATGGGAGATTAAAAGAACCCTCTATTTAATTTTTCATTCGCTCACTCGTTCGATAGGAAGAGGGAACGATTTTTCAAGACAGCTTTTGTACTTGCTTTCACTTGTTTTTACCACCGCGACTTTGTTTATACCATCACGTCCTGTGAGTAGAGTTGTAACTCTGCCAGTCGTCCAGTGCAAAGGTGGTACATTATCATCCTTGATAAACACCAATCTATCGGTATCAGTTTGATTGTTGACGTTCGAGTTCCATTTGCTACGAGTTGTTAGTTGGTGTGAGTATTCCTTCCGCTACCGCTGCCAGAAATGCGTCCTTATTTTTTTGAATTCGTTGCCAGCAAGACAAGCGATTAGCTGGATCTTCTGAGAAGTCTGTCTGAGAGAAGTTTGTCAGCGCCCCACCAATCAAAAAATGACCTGGGGTTAGTAGATGGAGATCATTTGGATCGGGGGAGAGATTTTAATTACAAGAGTTTCTAATTGCTCAAATGTTAATGGCGTTTCACTAATGGTTCGTATGAAATGATATTTGAAAGCCTTAACAGAAGCTCCCCATAAGCCGCCAAAATGTGGGGACCTAGGAGGTGTAAATTTCCATGTTATCATTTCTTCTTGTAGGAATTATGCCATTTTATTTTTGTGATCGACTTCTTGAAATAAAGCGTAAAGATCATTTAATGCACAACTAGCTTCGACCACATTAGTTGCATTATCGGAATAAATGCTTCCCGACCTTCCTCTTCTCAAAAAAAATCTTTTTATTTTCGCTATGAAGGCCTCAGCAGTCAAATCACTAACGAGTTCCAGGTGGATGACTATGGGTCCCACACATACGTAAACGGCAACAGTGACTTTAATTCTTTTTTTATTTCTAAGTTTTTTCTCCTTCATATTCAGAGGTCCGCAAAAGTCTACCCCAACATTAAGGAAGGGTCGAGAGTATGAAACGTGCTAATAAGGCAAATCAGCCAACAGGTACATAATTTCACGATGTTTTACGCGAAAATACGAGACACATTGATGAACGATTTAAGGAGTTATGTTGCGGCCGTTAAGAGGCTAATATCGCTCGCGAACAGAATAGAGGGTTGCATGAAAGGCATTTCTTACTGTGTTAACTAGGTGAGCAAGGAGGTGCGCTGCACACAGCACTAAGCGAGATAAAGTCAACGGTTGAATGGGAGCGACTCTAGATTTTGAACAAACTAGAAAGAAATTTCTTGAATTGTGCGAATCAACCGATAAAATGTAAACGCAAGCACCATCTGCCTTCTGATTCGCGTCACAAAATCCGTGAAACTCTACTTGGAGATAATCTGCAACGAGGATCGGTCGGCTGAAGTGGATGTTGAGCAAGAGTGGCAATTGGTCTTGATATTCTAACCATATTGTGTTTATTTCGAATGATACTGACTCGTCCTATGACACTCCTAACTTCCAAAAAACTGGATGATCAATTTGGCTTATAAAATGACGGAACCCAACAGGCCAAGCGGATCAAATAATTTCGATATTTACGACAACAAAACTGATCGTTTCGTTGGCTTAGATCTACCGTTTGTTAGTTTGATCGAGTAACGCATAGTATCTCAGCGACAGTCTTATCTTAAGCCAAGAGTTTTGATCATCGAATCGGTATCAAAAGACACGTGAATGCCACTTGAATTGCATACATCACGTCCGATATAAGCGAGAGATCGTTAGAAGCTGATTTGCAAAGCGTGAAACCACCCTTTTTTGAAAGCTGGATGAGTTCATCGCGCTTGTTACTTGTTTTATGTAGCGTATTGGCACCGATTAGCAAATCGTCTACATAAAAGTCGCGTTTCAAAATAGGCGCAGAAGGGTGTTGCTCGACTTGGTCATCGGCTAAGTGATTTATGGTACCGAATTGCAAGAAACGGAGCAGAAGACGCTTCACAGGTGACTGTGTTTAAAATATAATCACTAAACTCACCTTGGGGGTTTCGCCGAAATAATATTTTTTGATAAATCGTATCATCAGGATATATTAGCACTTGGCGATACATTTTCTTAATGTCGGCCGTTTAAGCTATTTTATGAGAACGAAAACGAAGGATAGAAAATAAATCATTCTGAATGGTAGGAACAACCATTAATGTTTCGTTTAAAGGAAGCCTGACCACGATTCTACTGATCCATCAAACACTACTCGAATCTTTGTAGTGAGGTTGTCCTCCTTGAATACAGCATGATGCAGAAAGTGAAACCCGTGTTTCGAATTATTTTTGCTTTCGACCATAGAAAGGTGATTTATATTCGCTTTGTATTCTTGATATTCGCTTCATATTCGTCAAGAAACTTATAATACTCAGATTTCAAATTCTCGTCTCTAGACAATCGCTTCTCTAAATATTTAAACCTCAATGATGACATAAAAAATGAATTTCCGAGCATGTGCTTTTTGGCATTAAAGGGCAATCGCACCAGATAACGAACGTCAATGTCACGCTGCCCATTTTCTACGAAATGTTGCTCACTCGCTTTTTCTTCTACTGACGAGGTTTTGAAACACGGTATTTCCTCAATCTCCCAAAACTTGGTGAGAGTTGATTCGAGCGAGGTTGAGTGAGTTGTCGGATGACATTTTAGGTTACGAAAGGTAGACAGGGAATCGTTAAATTCCCCTGTAATAATCCAACTAAAGTGGATTTTTGTGTAATACGAGATCGGGATGACTATCCAGTGAAATTTGACCTACACAAAACAGTTTATAGAAAACCTGTACCCCTATCAGAATGTCAACTTTTGATGGTACATGAAATTGAGGATGCAAGGGATATTAAGCTTAGAAATAATCAATAGTCTACCAGTCATCGGCTGAGTAATTTGCGAGAGAACCAAAAAAATGAGATCCTTTTTGAAATTATTGTATCGAGATTTTAATGTTGCTGTTGGGACCCGGAATCTAAAAATGCTTGACAAGTTTTAACCTTACCCTGTGCAATGACAAGATCAACTATTGCGGTGGCGAGCATGGTCTCAGTTGCCGCTTGGACACTAGGTATGTGGGTTCGAAGGTTGGTCTACATCTGAATTCGACGTACTTGGCTTTGAAGCTGACGATTGCTGCTCTTTAACCTGTTTAAAGTGCAACAAAGTAAGATGATTTTTGCTACATGTACGATAGGTCGATGAAGAACAATCGGCAACCCTGTACTTTGCTCACAAACAATTTAAACACAGATTTGCTATTTTAACTGCTTTTTATCGTTCAAGTGGCGATCATTTTCTGTAAGGTTTGCAGTCCGAAATTCTATGGTTTTCTTTGCATTGAAAGCAGGCAACATTCGTAGTCGTCATGTAATATTGCTGAGATCCATGGGATGGTCGCGAATTTGAGACTTTTCTATTAGTTGTACCTTGAAAATTACTAGTACTATGACAAATTTAAGTTTCTTCGATTTGAGCTCTACGTTACAGGAAAGTTATTATGTCATTGAACGTGGGCATCTCTAATTCCGAACTATAATCTGACCATTTTTCGCCCGAAAAATGATTAAACTTTTCATTGATAATCACAACTATTAGTAAATTCCATGAATCTATTGTTTCCCCTGAAGCCTTGAGTACTCTTAGGCGCTCCTGCACTTGCTCATGCAGTGTGCTAACGGAGAATTCTTGAGAAATAACAGAAAGCTTTAATTATTCACTAAAATGATTCTCTTGAATGACCTGACGATTATTATACCTATTTTTCAACAATTCCTATGCAACCGTGTAGTTCTCTGATGACAACTCTATCGCTGAGATTACTTATGTTGCATCCTTTCGCAGGCACCCTTTGAGATAAAGCAGTTTCTCTATGTCAGTTAATCTTGCATCGCTATTCATCAAGGATTTAAACAAATCGTGAAACTCGAGCCAAGTATAATAGTAACCTTTAAAAAGTGATAGGTTTACTAAGGGAAGCTTACTTTTACGTTGTAAACTTTCACTACTAGACGGACTTTTTGACGCTAAATACAATGGAACCCTGACCATTACTAAAATCTGGAGCATGGATCGCGAAGGTTGCTTGATTAGGTTGCACAATGAGATCCGAAATGAATAACGAATTGGCTGTACCATATACCTCTAAATATCGTTTATCAAATTCCGTTATTACAAAGTCTAAATCAGAAGTTGATTCATCTTCTGGTAATTCTATTTCGGATTCATACTAGTGGAAGATCTCTCTTTGTTCATTAAGATCTTTTAATCTGTTTTCAAGGAGTGGACGATCTCGAGAAACTTCAAATTTTTCTCAAAACTTTAAAAAAAATTTCGATGTCCGCATTACCGCGTTTAATTTTCAAAATTTTTTCTTATCTTGTAGTTGTTCGAATGGAACCCTTTGTTTTACGAAACGTCACTTATAAGCAAATTCATCGTTTGAGCAATAATTTAAGCACTAGGAAATGGAAAAAAGATGGAATAGATTGGTGGCCTGCAAACTCACTTACCAAACAGACGACTCCTTGCTGATTCCATATGTAGACAGTCGAATTTATACATTCAATTTATCCAAAAGGCGAGACGAAATGCGATATTTAGACACTAGTTGATTTTTCACCTTTCGTTGAAGAACTGCTTGCGTTACGGTATTCGATGATCCATCAATACTCAGATTGCCTTCAAGAGCTTTACAGTATTTCCTTACTTTATTCT
>NC_046661.1:55379903-55432110 GCF_010883055.1 Belonocnema kinseyi | reverse complement strand
TGTGAATATGTCCGAGAATCATTTCGAAGTTTACAGTGCACTGTTCTATTGAACGTCTTCAATCACACGTCACAAGTCACTAGTCTCAAAGATTATTTTCCCGAGCCATGCTTACGTTACTGTACCTTTGCTGTTTACCACGATTCATGAAACAATTCAATAATCACCATCACTCCATCACACTATCAATTGTAGACTTCCACATAATTCAACTGTTAACAATTTTTATGTTCACTATAATCCGATCTATACAAATCCATCTATCGAAGGACCAATGTTGATCTCCGTTTGGTTTAACGAAAGAATAAAAAAGTTTAAGAAGGGGATGGGATCTTGTGAGAAAAAGAAAATCTTGGTTTCAAGTTTACTAGACATTTATTTGAAGTGTACATAGCGACGGTTCAGTTGTGACTAAATTACAAAAACGCTGTTTTGACCCTGCAAGTTCAAAACTTCAAAATTTACAGTAGTGAAGGGAAACAGATGTTGCTGTGAGAGGGAGAAAGAACGAACTGCAGAAGTTAGGAAGTAAGTCATAAACGTAATTTTAAAATGCCCTTTACCGGCCGCTGAGCCTAGTGAATTGCTTTACATGATTTTCCTAGTTTCTTCTAGATTATAAGGGATACAGCTGGCCTTAAGCCTTACACTTTTGTATTATTACCTTTACTGTGATTTATAAGAATTAGTGGGAACAAAGATTCAGCAAGTTTCTTCATTTATAAAGTTCCAAACTATTGTAACCTTCCCTTTCCTGGCTGTCAGTGTTAAAAAACTCTCCACAATATTAGAATACATTTATAATACATATAAACTGTGTAAAATATAAAACACATTGATAAATTTTTCGCATTTTTTCAAACAAGTTGTTTGTTGGAATGTATAAAAGAAACTGAAAATTACCAAACAATCTATTTCAAAAGTTTTTTAGGTTTAACATTTTTTTTCTTATGAGCGCTAGACCTTCAAATAATAATTTATAATGAACAGTCCAGTGAATGGGTGGATTAAAAAAGTCAGAATTGCTCAATTATAAACCTTCTTGTACAGACGTATTATGACAAAAATAAAACATTTTTTTCTCCTTATATTAATAAACACGAGAGATAAGATGATGATGAGCTTGATGTAGAAGTAGAGTACTTAGAGTTTAACTATTTTGGTAGTTAATGACAAATATGTAACTTAAATCCTTTAGTAGTATATTGTGATGTTAGTTCGTGAATCACCTATGCCCACTAGCACCATATACTATCTTTTACGCAAATCACGAGGTGAGGGAGGGGGTGTATTGAGAAAAGGAAGAGAACAGAAAGTGTAGAATATGTAAATGGGAGGAGGATATATGGGAGAGCGTATGGGAAGGATGTATGAGAAGAGTGGAAGATAAAAAAAGCTGGCAAGAGAATGCGGTAAAGATTCTAGAAAAAAATGGATTAGGGGAAGAGTGGAAAAGTGTGCTAGAGAAGCGAATGAGAAAAAATAAAAGAATGCATGTTTAAAAAATGGAAAAATGGAGGTACAGGAGAAGTAAAAGAAAAAGGAAACAGAAGTCGATTAAATTAGAAGCGTAAAGAGTTGTAACTGATGGTTATGTAATAGGATAACTACACTAAGATGCGGTTGCATTCGCGCTCTCTCTCGCTTGCACCTTCGCTTTCGATCGCTGGCTCACTCCTTCGCTAACAATTCCTAAATTGCGCTCTCGCAGGAAATAGAAGTAAGGATCTAGATATAAGATTTTATGTAAATATTTGCACAAAAATATAAAAAGTTCCTTTTTATAAAAATCGCAAACTAATATCCATAGCCTTTTTTGTGTAAATTCTTCATTTATGGGGCTCCATATCTACTAAAATGCAAGAAAAAGTTTTTTTGTTTAGAGCGTGCAATATATTAAGGAATAACCAATGTATTAAAATTACAGTAGAAAGAGGATTTTTGTTTATTTTCCTAAAAAGAGGCCCAAGAAATTCTGATACAGGGCCTTGTCAAGAATAGCTACGCCACTGCTACCTGACTGTGGAAATTCTGCAACTGTTCGGTTGAAAACTAAAAACACGTACATCTTTCATATTAACTAAATATTCTAAGCACAATTTATAAAATGTAGATCCAATCCATTATAAGGACAACCGCAGTATTTCGCCGGAAGCAAGTTCTAATCTAAAAAATTTCACCGGCTCCCAACAAAAGTGCGCTAAAATTTTAGTTGTAACCACGTCTCCCGACCGTCAGATAGGTGGCTACAGTTTGTGACGAACTTAATACGATGATCCGGTAAAACTATCATGCACCTTGAGGACATAGAGCGACCCAAGGACGACTGCCTTCTGCATTGCGCCCGCAAGTGTTTTAGCTTTTAAATGAATACATTAATACCAAAACCGCAAGCTTGTTCGATGCCGATACTTTGTTCCTCGCCGAAAGTTTAGAAGACCAAATTTTCCGGATAAAACGTTTGTATTTGCTTCGGATAAGCATCCTTTATAGATGTCACATCGTGAATGCAGCTCTGTGACACGCTCAAAGTCTTCGGGGATGCTTTTAAGTTTTCCTCGGTCCAAAATTATTCTTGGCAAATTTTTCTAATCCGAAATTCATTCCAATATTCTTATAGTATTTATTGACAAATTTTAAAGCTAGGTTTGGTCCTTCCTTATGCTTGAAAAGCATCCTTTGGAATCGCGGGTGCGAGAGGTAGCGGCAGTAATGAGAGGCCTAAGAGAAGTAGCGAAGGTGTTAGTTGTCACACGATGTTTTCCAAATGTAATATTAAATCTGGTTTTCCAAAGCGGTATCAATATCTCTGTGCACCTCACGATGTGCGGATGAACCTTTAAGCATTCCAAAAGATATATCTTAAATCTATGGTAGGTGGAATCGAAAGCTTTAAGGACATATTAGGAGATTGAGAGACCACGCCGTAGAGTGCTGCGTCTTTGCAGAAACATCTATCAATGAGCAGGTTCTCCCGACATCCTTCTACGCCTTTCTTTGCGCCAGGTTGTTCATATACTTCTTGCCACGCAGGTCCGATTGTCCAGACTACTCTGTCATTTAGGGTAGCTGTGAAGATCGTATACAGTGTGTTTATAAAAGTGATTGGCCTGTAATTCTTTGGTTCAGCTAACTTGCCTATCTTGCAGGATGCGTACTGTTTTGCCCAGTCGACCTTTGTGGTAAGTTAATGCATGCGTCTTTTGGTCTTATGATCAGCCGTTGGTTTTGTTTAATGATTTGTATCTGCCAAAGCTCTCTATATTATAAACACCACAATTAAAGGTCCAGTGTTCAAATTCTTAGGAAGAATCTCCACAAAGCTCCTCATTCAATTCCTCCAAATCTTATGATCTCAGCATCGCCTCTCTTTTTCTGTTTCCAACTTGTTCTGGGTGCTGTTGAGTATATGCTCCGCTTATACATATAAACTCCTTTTAGGGAGTTCCACGGCACGGCTTTCCAGTCGCTTATGCAAAACATGTGACGGATCCAGGGGGTTTCTCACAGCATAGGGTATGCAGTCACGCTATGGAGCCTTTTTGTTTTGGGGCTATACTGGTATCATAGCATTTCAGCCAGTAGTCCCTGAGTTGATCCGTCCACGTTACATTAACTTCATCTTGATTGGTTTCATCTTTTTGGTGTTTCGATGCTGTCATTGTTGTTTTAATGAGAAGTTATGCAAAACGGTTCATTTATCCTTGTAGAGCCCCTAATGCAAGGATAAAGCTGCATACTCTGAGAGGTCGCCCGATATTTCAGAGTTCCCGTTTTTTGACACTTCGCACAGGTGCTATTCAACCTTCGTCACGGTTGCTACGCCTACGCTTCAGTGGCTTTGTCATAGGCCCTACAACGCCTAAAAAATTGTTGCTAAGACAGAAAATGTACCTTAGAATCTCTACTTTTTTGCTGCTTGGCCTTTTGTCAGAAAAACCATGGTGGAACTCATATATCCCTAAGAAGCGGGGTGAAATTTAAAGAAAAATCGTTCTGGCATAATTCATGAAATCGATTTATTTTCTCGAGATCTAATTCGAGATATTCTGATGTAATTTGCTATTCACAAATAAAAATTTTGAATGAAAAAAAACAGTAAAAGTTTAGGTTGAAGAAATCTGTCGCATACACAGTATGGGCGGTCACAGAAGTGTTGTTTAGAAAAAATGTGATTCATTTCGCCACTTTGTTATCAAGAGTTTAAAAAACTTGCATTTTCCACAAATTGACTTGAGATTGGAGCATGATCTTCAATACACTGTATAACGGAGTGCGTAGGCTTTTTACGATACATCGAAAACTGTTTTTTTCAATAATAAGTCATTTCTCCAATTTTCACATAAAACAGACATTTTGACTGAAATAGCCGGACTGGTGGAAGTACTTAAGATTTTTGACAAAGCAGTAGGTAATCTGTAGCTGCAAGAAATGTAGAGAACATGCCACTTTTCAATTTTTTATTCAAAATCGCAGCATCATCAAGAAATCTTGCATGCAAAATAAGTCATTAATTAATGAATAATTAATTTTAATGCATAATTTATATTGAAATATAGTACTATAATTCTGATTATTGTAATAATCAATAAATGGCAAAATTGTAAGTGTGAGATAATTTCGATTAGAGTTTATTGTTAATTAGATTTTTAATAACTCTGATACGGAATTTGTAAAAAGGGGCCAAACAATTAAGAACTGGTTTCAGGTCCATCCGATGAGACTCAAAATTTATTGTGCAAAAGCTAATTAGGTAGCCATAATATTGGATCCGCCATCTTAGGTGTTGTAATTTTGACATTGGATTCCGAATCAGTGCCCCAAAATCTTCCAAATATCTACTTCTAGCACGATTTAATCAAGTTTTTCAATATCCCCTGTAGCGGAAGGTTATGAGGTAGTCACATTGGATTAAACATGATCTCTTAATGATTAATGAATAGCTCTTTTTAATGATGAGGCCAACACCTTTACGCTTCCCGCTAGACAACAGCTCTTTGTCCGAACCTATTTATTGTGTATGCGACCTGTTTCTTTTATTTTAAGAAAATCTTATCTTGGGCTCTCAGACCCCGAATTTGATGTACTAAGTGGGAAAATGTTTATTTTAACATGAGATTTCAAGCAAAAATCAGTCTGATAGATCAAAACCTTTTAATGATCATCAAAACACGTTTTTAACCTAAAATTTTGCCAAATTTGTGCTGCCTTCCACCTATCTAACGTTAAAGAAATCCTTCCTTTCTTCTTCCCAATTCGTTAAGTCTATTGCAATACCTCTCCTTTCTTCTACCTCCATCAAAAAATTTCTCGCTAACTCCCCTCCCTTTCCTTCCCACAGCTTTATCTAAAATTTCCATGCCCTCTTTCCCTCTCTAGTTTCATTATCCCTGCTGCTTTTTTATCCTTCTGATTAAATTTTAAATTCAGGAAAGATGAAAGGGAAAGGGTTAAGGGGATATATAATTTTTCAATTGGTAGCAAGGAAGGGTTTAGTGAGGGATTGATATTTTTATTCGTCTGGGTTATATTGACATCATGTTGGATTCAGGCCTCTTACCCTCCGTTTAAAGACTGTGGTGGGGGCACATACACCCCTAATCGACACACCAAGGGTCACGTTTACTGTAAGCAATAAGTTTCCGACGAGAGGTGAAGTTTGTCGTATGAGTGTAGGTGCATGCATCTCCAGTCGGCACCCTAAGGGTCACCTTATGGCAACCAATAGGTCCCCGAAGG
The DNA here is from genome assembly GCF_010883055.1 of Belonocnema kinseyi. Taxonomy (NCBI): domain Eukaryota; kingdom Metazoa; phylum Arthropoda; class Insecta; order Hymenoptera; family Cynipidae; genus Belonocnema; species Belonocnema kinseyi. Next base: position 55,426,371 of record NC_046661.1, on the reverse strand, counting down.
GAAGTGATGATCTTGGTGTGGTTGTATAGGCATACACCTCCAATCGGGACCCTAGGGTCACCTTACGGTAACCAATAGGTCCCCGAAGAAGTGATGATTTTGGTATGAGTGTAGGAGCATGCACCTCCAATTGGAACCCCAGAGGTCACCTCACGGCAACCAATAGGTCCATTATCAGAGGTGATGAGAGGTGATGTCCAATCGGCACCCTAGGGTCACCTTATGGCAACCAATAGGTCCCCGACGGGAAGCGATGATCTTGGTGTGGGTGTAGAGGCATGCACCTACAATGGAGACCCTAGAGTCAACTTACGGCAACCAATAGGCCCGCGACGGGAAGCGATAATATCTGTGAGTGTGTAGCCTTATATACGTTCCATCAGCACCCTAAAGGTAACCTTTATGCAACCAGTAGGTCCCTGACGGAAGGTGACAGGTGTGTGTGTGTGTGTGTCTGTGTTTGTGAGTGTGCTGAAATAAAATGGTAAATTTAGCATAGAAAGATACAAGCCAGAAAGTGTTCCTACGTTTCACTGGTCGTTTCTTTTAATTGCTATGTTAAAAAATAAAAAAAAAAAATACAGGTGTATCAAGGAGTGGAAAGCTCCAGGATTATGCGGTTAGAATAAAATAGTATTTTATTGTGATCCTTAGAGAAGTTCGAAGAAGTGAAACGACGGGGTGGGTAGGCTGTTCGAGGCGTACCATGCTCTTTATGTTGATGTGAGATGCTTTTCGCGCCGGAAGATGATGAGTCCTATGGGAGTGCGGTAGATAGTTTATTTGTCGATGGTGGGTTTTATGGTGGAATAAAACAATTTCTGTAGAATGACGTCTTGCACGTGGAGCGTCCGGCTGAGGACTAGGTGGTTTTTGCGACGTGAACCGCTTATATTCATGCCTACCCTCGACTTGACGGGCGCGCCGGTTAGGTAGCACGTGGTGCCATGCTTCCGTCGTGTCGCTTCTTCGCTTTAACCTCATTCTTTATTGATGTTCAAGTGAAAGTTACATTGTTTGCCTTAACTTCATACGTGGCATGATGCATTTTCGACGTTGCTCGAGGAGGGCGCAGGAAGGAAAAATCTAGTTTTCATATTCTTATCTTTTGTTTTAAATAAAATTGCCGTAAGCTTGCGAGCGATACTCTTATATGAACTATCTGATGTCCATTCATGTGCATATATATCCTAAACATTTAAATAGTTTAATGATTTAACAACACTGAAAGCGTCTTTATTTTAACAACATTACCAATTTAGAAGCCCAGGAAAGATTGTCCTTTTCGCAAATTTTCAGGATGAGTTTTTAAAGAAAATATGATTAAATCCATGTATTTATCACATGTTATATATTTTATTAGAAGATTATTCCCAAGTAAAAACAAACTGGTTAATAATGAAGAAGTTATAAATAACCTTGATATATTGCAACACAAAGTTTAATAACAGTGCGTGAAGTCAGTTTTAAGAAGGCAAATAATCGATATTTTAATTGTTTTTTATTTTAATAATAATCTTGAATAACCCGAGAGTGACTTCTTTTATCAATTGAATTGTAAACTAACATAAAAATTATCCTTATTTTATCCATATGCAGGCACTTAAAGCAGATCTAATTATTAGTACGACATAAAACTGTATGTTAATTGTGATGCCTGTTTGTGAATCACCTTCGCGCACTAGTATTACATACAATTTTTCAAAACAAATGCGTGCGAATAACTGTCCGATTTTATTCGCACACGCCTAGAAGTGCATAAATACATTCTGACATAACATTTAAGAATCAAGCGCTTCAACAGCGTTTGTGTAAAAAAATAGTATGAGATGCTGGTGCGCATAGGTGATTCACGAGCTAACATTACAATATACTACTAAAACATTAAAGTTACATCTTTTTCATTGACTGAAAAAATATTTAAACTTTAAGTAGTCTACTTCTACATCTCGTTTCCTATCATTTTGTCACATATCGTTATTAATATAAGGTGAAAAAAATGTTTTATTTTGTTCGAAATACTTTTCATCCAAAAAGTGTATAATCGAGCAATTCTGACTTTTTGGTATTTCAACATATTAAGAGCACTGTTGACTATGAATTATTAGTTGAAGGTCTAGCGGTCTCAAGTAAAAAAATCTAGAATCTAGAAAATTTTTAAACTGAATTTTCTGCTCATTTTTAGAAGCTTACAAACATTTCTTTGATCACATTTTTATGTCCCGAAATGTTCTACAATTTCATCATTTTTCATGAAATTTTAATTGAATTTAATTACACATCAATTATTGTCGTCCGGGGATATTCTTGTCCTCAGAATGTGAAAATCTTTAATTTTTTTACCATAAGTTATGAGAAGTGGGCACTCAAAATTAATTCTCCCAGAGTAATACACATAGCATTTCATTTACAATACTAGAAAAATAATATGATCTGTAATAAAAAAATTTTAAAAATGCCATTTCAAATACACATTATTTATCATATGAAGAATTGGCAGAGATATCTGATACAACTGGGAAACGCTTCCTTCAAAAAATATATTCTTATTCGAGGTTTTTGATTTGCTGGCGATTCACTACCGCGAATCTTGATAGCTCGGAATTTATTAATAGACACGTGTATAATGATTTTGTGGTACGACACATCTGCAATCTTATGTCTAAAGTGCACGCATGCGTAAAAATCTATAAAATTTTACAACCAAATTTTTATGCTACTAGATATGTGGAGTAACCTACGTCTCTTCACGAGGCTCTGCACAGCTAGATTACCTTTAATTTTGTAAACTTGTTTACAAGAAAAAATAAATAAATTTGTTACGACTTTTATTTTTTTAAACATGGTTTGAAGTCTGAATACAAGATAAAAATATTTATGGTACTGAATTGTTCCAAAATTGTAGCAAAAAATATTGTTATTCAATTTTTACAATTGAGAGATTGACAGAATTTTTTGTATGTGGGAAGTTTTGATTAAAATTAATTACAATCAAAACAATTTAGAGTAGATAGTTTTGATACAAAATTCATCAAACTGCATCAAGAATGAAATTATTGACTATCAACTGCAATTATGATATTATAAATATTAGTTGAAAACAATGTTTTTCTTTGGCCTTGCGGGCCAAAAGCAAGTGATATTTGTTGGGTAAATGCTTTTGGGGTCGCTGAATCTAAATCTAATATCTAAAGCTGGATTTATGAAATTCAAAACGGCATATCTAATATGGCGCACGAAAATTATCAAAACTGTTCAGAACTTGACTGGATTATTCATATTTATGTTTTTTGGGTCTTTGAAATGAAATGTGATAATGGATTTTCTAAATTCAATATGGTCGCCCTAAATTATTTAACATGTTCGGACTTTGATGAAATGAATGATACTTAGGTTATTGGTCTCGCTGATCGAAATTTGGCGTTGGATTTAAACTCAATGTAAGTAAACAAACAATGAATAGAACATATGTTCTGTATTTGCTACTTCTTTCCCTTTATTTGTGACAACATCTGCAACTCAATCTATGGTAGATTGTTGTAGATGTTATATTTCTTTTACCTCATCTCTTCAGAGTTTTGGTTACTAAAATGAAGCTGCTACATTTAGAGTGAAAGATTTTTAGTTTAACCACGAGATCATGTACGGATAAAATATTTAGCTTAAGGCAGATCACAGAAAAAAGTTTGAGAGTAAGGAAAAAAGTTTTCTGTGCATTCGTTGACCTAGAAAAAGCGTGCTCAACATGGGCTGTAATATAGAAGTAAACTTTGGGAAATCTTGAAAGGGTGCGGAGTCAATGGATGGCTTCTACAAGCAATGAAAGCAGTCTATGCTGGTAGCAAAGCTAATGTAAGACTAAATGGAAAACTAAGTGACTGGTTTCATGTTATGCAAGAGACAAGGATGCATCATTTTCTAATGACTATTGATTACATTGAAGGAGAAGTATCTAAGAATGGCATACCTCGACGATGAAGGTGTGGATCTCGAGACAGCAAGGGTATTTGGGTTATCTTTCGTAGATGATAGGGTTTTTATGACAGAGTTAATCGAAAACGTGAAAAAATGTTGATAAAAATGAACACAAGCATGAAGATAGTAAGCCTCAAAATTATGGGGAATTAGATAGACGCATAAACAAAGGCAAGAAGGTTATCAGTAAAGGGAGGACCCTTCTTAGAAGTGAAAATGTATGAAATAAAGCTGAAAGAGCAATACATAATTCTATATTTATACCGAATGTATTATAGAGTAGCGGAACCTGGACCTTTAAGAAGATGGATAAGAGTAAAGTAAATGCGATTAACATAAAAGTCCTGCACGTGATATGCGGCAAAACACTGATGTACAAAATGAGCAATTAAATAGTCTTCAAGGAATGTGGTGTCGAGAAGGTAAAGTAAATGGTAATGTGCCCAGATGCAGACCACGAAAACAATGGTTTTATTGTGAAAATGAGACATTAGTTTGTAGAAAAATTAAAAGCAATAGAAACGCGAGAGCTTTCTTAAACAATGAATGAACGTAAAGAAGCTAGATAGGTATGCAAAGACGGAATAGTATGGCGACCAATAGTTTATAAAAACAGTGTCAGTGAAGTGAATCACGCCTGCAACAAAAGACCTTGGATACTCATCAGCCCGAGTAGCGAGCCTCACATGATGACTTTTTGAGGCTCTTCACTTGATGCGATGGCTAGAGAGATTGATCAGTAACCTTCGTCGGAATTATGGTTCTATTTAGAGTTGCATCTATTGAGCAAAACACTGAATAGCATGGTTCATGTTCCAACTAAATGATAATGAGGATGGTTATCACGTGACTCATCTTCTGTGCATTGATGATCTGAATGGGAACCATGCATCTATTGATTCTATTGTTATTTCTGCTAAAGCCATATGCACGTAAGACGAACTGATCATCTTGAACTTCTAGGATTCATTAGAGCACTAGCAGGAGCTCAGAAAATAGCTTTATAAAAATCTGTTGTATTTTAGGAGACTTTCATGACCATCAGTGTGTAGTCAACTGAAAACTTATAGAGTAGCAAATCATAGCTCTAATAATTTAGTACCTGATACAACATCGTCGCAAGGGATTTCAGCCATCGTATTAAATTAACGCATAACATCGGTAACTTTTCAGACTCTTGATTTAGTCCGTGGCTGAGAAAAAAAACCGAGATGAAATCCGAAAAATAAAATTAGGAAAAAAAAAATAATAGTAAAAGTGACATGGCGTTATTGCCATTTTAGTCGCCCAACTTAGCCGTCGATTTGGCAATCAGCCACATCTGAGCGGCTAAATCTGAAAACGGGGCATTACATGTTTTTGAGCAAAAATGAAACATAAATTTGTTCATAGAAAAAACGCAACATACTGATTCTCTGACTAAAAACGGAACAAACGATCGCTCGGCTGGTGGGAGGGGATGGGGCACGGATGTTAAGTGGAGAAAGAGGCTCGAACTGTGTTCAGCTATTAGGAATGGTTAAAATGCGATACGGCCCACAGTGGCAGGAAATGCACTTTTTTCGTTGAAAAATGTCCAGAGCCTTCAGTTTTGGTTCGATTAAAATTTTTTTATAATTAAAGTTCACTAAATTCTGATGAGCTTGACGCTTTGAACTTTTGTCTCTTCTACTTGATTATTAATAATTTTTTCACTCAACGTATGGAAATACTGAAATTTTTTTAAAAACAATTTTTTACGCTTTAATAATTTATTAGGTAAACTTTATATTGTCTTAATTGCAGTCATGTATATGAATCAGATCACTTGATATCTATAACTTTGCCTTTGACTCTATCAAAGTTATCCATCTCTTTAGGTGTAGCTTGACAAATGTACAAAGTCATATATGATAAAGTTCCAGAAAGAGCCTGGCAAACTTTTTCGTCGAGCATCGTCAACATCATATCAGTTTTTATCACAAAAGCACCGGAATCGTTCTTAATTATTGTGGGCTTCATTTTATCGATTTCTTTTTTAAGGGATGATATTACTGAATTGGTTTTTTCTCGGGTAAAGTCGCAGTGGTACCATTAAAACCGTGAAGATACTATACACCCTTTTCCGTTACCTTTATCGAATCTCGATAACATTCTTCTTTAGATTTTGCCAAATTGTCGTATGCTGGGTAAATGTGAGCATTTCTCTTTTTTTCCTGCATATGGATGATGTGATACTAACTTTTAGACAAATCAGCTTCCTCTATTAACGTCGAAGCTTCTGCTGATGTGTAAGGAATCAGGAAATCATTCATATTTTCATTTTTATCGAAAGGTAAAATTGAATTGATGAATTCTGGTACTTTCTTCCTATCACATAGATTTAGCGAGCAATAGAAAAACCTCTCTTATTTCGAGGTCAGTATATTTTCCACGTATATCTATTACGTTCCTTCGTTTTGTTAAAGTAGAACATTCTGCAAAGTCACCTGAGTTAGGCCTTCCGCATTTGCCATTACTTTCAGGTAGAAATTCCACGATGAAATATGTGTTCAACCAACCTGTAAACTTGTTGTTGAAACAAGCTCTACTAAATCCTGAACTCTGCCATTTCCTTTTAAAATGAGGGATAAAATCATGATTAAATTGGTTTTTAACCTTTTCCAGTAGCTTATCGCTTAAATTAAATTCTCTTTTAAAATACTGCGCCAAATCTTCCACACCGCCATTGGAATTAGAAATCAAAAAATTGGATAGGGTCTTTTTGAGAACTTTTAATGCATCCATTTTGTCTTAATGGAACATTGCACACCCACACAAAAAAAGTGTGCGGATCTGTTAACAAGACACACATCTTCCTATTGATTTTGGGGCGCTGAATTCAAATTCGGTATCAAGAATCACTCATCACGTCATGGTTGACCCATAACCTCAAAAAATTACTAAAAATCATGCACTGAGGCAAATAAATTTCAAAATAATGTCAGTGATGCAAATTTTCACTTCAAAAACATGTCGACAACTGTGAAAGATCAACCCTTGCTGGATATCAACTTATTTAACATAACTTTACCCAACAGAACTTGACCTCACCTAACCTGAATTAACAGAAATTTATTAAACTACAAGTAAAGCTCTGGAAGTATATTTTGCCGGTAGCAAATGTGTGCTACATCGAATAGGTCAACTCGAGCCTAACCTAGAAATAAATATAACCTAGCCCAACCTAACCTAACCTAACCTCACGAAATACAATTAAACTGATTATGTTGTCCCGTTGTGTTTGCGGTACCGTTTGAATCAGCTTGGTCTTAACCTGCAAAGAGGTCAAACCTATCCTAACCTAAAAAAACTTGACCTAACCTAACCTAACTTCACGTAACACAATTAAACTCATTGTGTTGTCCCGTTGTGTTTGCGGCACCGTTTCATTCAGCTTCCGCTTAACCTACATAGAGGTTTAACCTATCCTAACCTAAAAAAACCTGACCTTACCTAACCTAGCCGAATGAAATTCAAACACACGTATATCTATGTAAGCGTACGGTTCTCAGTCTTAAATGTGTGCTATATTTAATAGGTTAACTCGATCTTAACCTACAAAGGAATCTAATTTAACAGAACCTAACGAAATTTTGCTTAACGCAAGACAACTTAAGTGTTCCCGTTGTAACACAATAAAATTTATTTCATTGTACTACAGGAGGTTAAAAATTTAGGCGCACATTACTCATTTGAAGAAACTTGAAACTACAAGTAGAATTGACCCCATTTCAATTAAGCTGAAAATGTTTGTATCAATTAAAATGTAGAACTGTAACTTAAATATGCAAATGAATAAGAGTTTTATTCAGAAGCCTAAGCTGATTCAAACGGTACCGCAAACACAACGGGACAACACAATCAGTTTAATTGTGTTTCGTGAGGTTAGGTTAGGTTAGGTTAGGTTAGGCTAGGTTAGATTTATTTCTAGGTTAGGCTCGAGTTGACCCATTCGATGTAGCACACATTTGCTACTGGGAAAATATGCTTCCAGAGCTTTACGTGTAGTTTAATAAATTTCTGTTAATTCAGGTTAGGTGAAGCCATAGGAATACGTGTGTCTTGTTACCAGATCCGCACACTTTTTTTGTGTGGCTGTGTTATTTATTCAACAAATATTAAACCCAACAGATTCTTTTACAATTGCCTAAAATTATTTAGTACTTACATCTATTATCGACAAAAAATCTACTGAAAAGATAAAGAATCTACTAAGAAGAATTATATTTCTAAATTATTTATTTGAAGGAACCAGATTTTTTTTCTACGTACCTGAAGTCGTTCTGGCGATTGAAGGAAATGGTAATTTGAAAAAATCTGCAATTTTAATATTTCGCCATAAGAATTGTTTGTAACAATGGTTATTAGAAACTTTTAAATTATTCTTGTAATTATATATTATTTCTACGTTAATATCAACTACTTTTAGTTAACAGAAATTTTTTTTACCGATAATAAGACAATTTGCTAATTTGTTCATCAAATTAGTTTATAACAAATAAATGGCCTAATGAGAAAATCATTTGCATTCTATGAGTCCCTAAACATTCATTTAAGACAATATAAAGTTTACAATTTCAGTTATTAAGGCGTAAATAATTGTTATGAAAAAAATGTCAGTTTTTCCATACTTTGAGTGAAAAAATTATTAATAAACAAGTAGAAGAAAGAAAAGTTCAGAGCGTCAAGCTCTTCATAATTTAATGAACATTAATTTTGAAACAAATTAAAAATTAGACCAAAATTGAAGGCTCTGGACATTTTTGAACGAAAAAAGTACATTTCCTCCCAGTGTGCGGCACCTGCTGACATAAATTCGAACTAGAAAGAGTAGGTACGATTTTGAAGATGCATTTTAATTTTCGCATAAAAGTGTTTCAAAGATATTTGTACAGTCTAAAGTATTTATTGAACAATAAAAATAAATATTTATCGGAAACAGAGGATTTAAGATAGAATTTACATATTATACAGTGAAGAAACACATTTTTTTTAAATAAATATTTGTCTGAAAAAACAATTAATATACTATTTATCGTGATTTCGATAATATTATAAACTTGAGTGAACTTATTTGAAAATAGAAATGAACGGAAAGTTAATTTTTATTAATATACCGTATATGTTTATCATTATTAAAAATTATTTCCAGTTCGTTTAAACAAATAGTTTTTGAGTGGGACGAGTTGAAAGTTCAAGGTTTTCCGAGCCATTTAGCCATTTAGCAACGGTGGCCGATGAGTTCGCCAAGGCGCGAATGAAGCGGCGGTATACACTCAGTCAGCAGCGCGCGCTCGGAAAAACCTTGAATTTCAACTCGCCCCACTCAAAAGCTATTTGCTTAAACGAACTGGAAATCATTTTTAATAATAAGACACATGTTAAGGAAGCATAGCGTGGACTCAGATTACAAAAAAAGTTTATGGTGTATATCTGACATAGCGTCAAAAACTGGAAAAATTACTTTTTTTAAAACTTTGCCCATTTTTTTCTCACAAAGTATGGGCCTGGATGAAAAATTACTAGGGACCTTTTTTATTCCAAATATGCTAAAGAAACTGAAAAAAATTATATTTGTCAAAAAATTCAATTTTTCAATTATTTGTTTAAAAAAATGTTAATGACAAAAAACTGACCACTCGAACGAACAGCCACCTAAAAAATTTGAATTCAGCGGCTCAAAATATATAAAAAAAACCTTGGTGGCTCCGTCGGAATTAAAAAGCCCACGAGACCATACCTGTCTCGCGGACTATATGTTGAAAGGTTCATCCAACCTTCGGTAACGTTGTGTTAGATGGGAGTTCATATCACCTCATTTTTACATTCGCGGTCCTCAGTGGGAAAAAAATAACATTTTTGCTTCAAAATAACTTCCAGCCCACAAATACTGAGCGATTTGAACGAAAAAAATTGAAAAAAGCTGTTAAAATTTCTAAGAGAGATGTCCAGCCTCGTTTTTTAATTAGGATTTCGATTTTTTATAAATAAAAAAATATGACGTAAAATGGCCATTTGATCTATTTGACATTCCCGGTGCTCGTCAGTAACAGTAAAATTGTTGAAATCACCTAAGTTTCATAGAGTACCATTAGCTAAGGATGTTCCAATATTATATATTAAATATAAAAATATTTAATATACAAATTATTTGTTGAAAAATGTTTTTTTACGATTTTTCATAAGCATACATTTTTTATAGTTATATTGCAAGAAATTTGAATGGAAACAATATTAGATTGAAAACATTTTTTCTTAAGATTATAGTTCTTTAGATTAGAAACAAATGTAATGAACAAATTCAGTAATCGGGCATTCCTCTGCAGAAAAATTCGTTTTTTTCTATGTTAACTTTTTAATTAGTATGATATATCAAAAAAAAAAATTTTTCATGGACAGATGCCCGAACGATCCATCTGTTTATTGAATTTGTTTTAAAAATAATAAAATTTCGCAAACAATTATGAATTTTGCTGAAATAATCATAAAGTTCCCCATTAAAAAAACTGACATTAAAAAAACGAAATGTTCCATCAACAGATGCCCGAATAATGCATTTGTTTGTTAAATTTCTTTGTAAAAATCATAAAATTTAACAACTGATCATGAATGTTGCCGAATTTATTATAAGGATCTAAATTAAAAGTCTAACATCGAAACAAATCGAATTTTTCTGTCGACATATTCCCCAATGATGCATTTGTTTATTAAATTTGTTTGAAAAAATCACAAAATTGACAAAAAGATTATAAATTTTGCTGAAGTTTTCATGAAGTTTCTAACTATAAAAGTGGAGATCGAAAAAAGAAGATTTTTTCCGCCAACGAATGGCTGATTAAGGCATTTGTTTAAAAAAGTCATAAAATTGATAGAAAAATTATGAATTTTTCTGAAGTTATCATAAACTTCTTAATTAAGAAAGTTGACATAGAAAAGAACGAGTTTTTCTTTAGGCAAATATCTGATTATTGCATTCGTTGATTAAATTTGATAAAGAAATAAAAAAATTTATCAAATTATTATGATTGTTGCTGAAATTGTCATAAAGTTCCCAACTGAAAAAACTGGCATTGGAAAAACCGAATTTTTCTGCCGACAAATTCCCGAATAATAAATTGGCTCATTAAATATTCTGAATTTTCTGCTTAAATAAGTATAGTCAAAGATTAAGTTTCTCAAAGCTCTGTGGGCTTCGATGTACACATTCTCATCGTAAGACTCACGCTGCGGGCTCAATTCTCGACCAACATTTGTAAACAGGTTTTCTTAAATCTTTCTTTTTCGTAACTTTCGTCATTTTTTGACAAATTTTTTATATATATCTTTTTCATTTTCAATGTTATTTTTCACGATTAAAACAAAAAGTTCGCGTCCTATCCAGAAGTGATCCTTAAAGAAATTGTAGATCTTTTTTGAGATAACAATTTTTCTTAATCCACCCTTTTTCGTATCCTACATAGTTTGACCATAAAATGGAATTTTTTATTATCTTTGGTGCAAGCATAATTTAAATTTTCGATTTTTCAAGAAAATCCCAAAATTTGTTATGACAGTCTTGTAGGGGTTTTAGAAAGCAATGTTTTTCTTCTCTTGACTTTCTTTTCATATCGTGCGTTGTTTGGTTTAATATTTCGAATTTCGGTTCATTTAAAAATTTTTGAAAATGCTTTAACTCTGAGAATTTTGTTTTTATCGAAAAAAGTCATTCAAATAAATTATTATTAGTATTTGACTATTTCGAATTGTAATGAAATTTTAAAGCTAAAATCATTTTTCACGGTGTCCATATAGAATAAAATATTTTTAATATCAGAAATATTTCAACGGCTTATACTTGAACTACTTTTAATTTAAGTTGTGCAGTATTTTAGGATAACGCTCGGAAACGCGTGCCTTCGCCCAAGAATGCGCGTTTGCACATGAGTGGCGTTTGATCCTATGAAATGGGAAGATGAACAAATGATGATGATTCTACCATTTGTTACATAATAATTATTTTTAAATTTATCTGCTATATCATCAGAGATTGTACCTTACCGACAGTAGATCAACCCTTCAAACCACGAAGGCAGAAAATCTACACATATCGATCAAGTTAAGAATCTTCAACAACAGAAAATGCTTAACGCCTTAATAAGACTAGATGGAAAATAATATTTTCAAATTAAAATTATTTCTTGAAAAAAAGATCCTACTCCATCTTCAGGCAATTGGGAATCGAAACACAAAACTTATGATTTCCGGTCAGTTGCTTTTCCAATTAAGCTATTAGAGGGATCAGAATAAAAACTCTTAATTCAAAAAATAATGCCAATTTTTTTTGTGGTTCGATTCCTAATGGAGTGAAGATAGAGTAGGATCTTTTTTTTGAAATAATTTCAATTTGAAAATATTATTTTCCATCTAGTCTTATTGAGACGCTAAGCATTTTCTGTTGTTGAAGATTCTTAACTTTATCGATATGTGTAGATTTTCTCCCTTCATGGTTTGGAGGGTTGATCTACTGTCTGTAAGGTACAATCTTTGATGATATAGCAGATACATTTAAAAATAATTAGTTGTATTATTGACACCTAGCTAAAAATTGGCGTTATTTTCTTGAATTAAGAGTTCTTATTATGATCCCTCTAATAACTTAATTGGAAAAGCACCTGACCGGAAATCAGAATTTTTGTGTTTCGATTCCCAATGGTGTGAAGATGGAGTAGGATCTTTTTTTAAAGAAATAATTTTAATTTATTACATAATAAAAATGATTATAATGATAATGATAATTTCAACAATTTGTGTGATGTGAGTTGCTGTATGTCAATTCCCTGAAATCAGATATTATCAACCAATGCTGTGTAACAGTTTCTAGAACTTTCAATATGTGTGTTGGACACCATACGTCAGAGGTGAAATATATCATGTAATGTTAAACTATTAATAGTAAGCAATTTTTCATTTAGACGACGTTATTATAATTACAATAAAAAATTTTTAGGGAAAAAGGTTTAATATCAAATAATAATGAAAAATTCGTACAAAATTAAAGAAAAATTAGTAGAAGAGGTAAAGTTCACTAATTCACTAATTTTAAGGTGAATATATGTGAATATAAAAACACTAATTTTACTGGAAAAATATTTCTTTATTAGTAAAATATTTAATATACACATACGTACACATCTACATGTTGTATAAGATTGAATTACTTTTATTTTATTATTCCTAATATAATGTAAAGTAATAAGTATCTCAAAATGACTATTCTGGTTCTAGTAGGAGTATGGTGAATAGGATGCACTAATAAGTTCCAGTGTATGAGTTAGGTAAATATTAGCATTGGAACTATGATTCCAAATGCGAATGATCATTATAATGAGGAGGCTGACTACGTTAATAAAGAAAAATTATTTTCTATTGAAATTCGACAATAGTAATTTCAATAGAAAATAGCTTCTTTGAATTAGACATATACTTATTTACATTTAAATCAATATATTTTGTTATTAAAAATATGCGTTGAATGTTGAGAAGGTGCATTCACTAATATTATGAGAATGTGTATAAATATAAAAAAATCATTTTATATATTATTATTTAATTTCAATACTTCTTAGTAACTTCTTTATCAAATAAATGTCAGAGTGTTTTACTTTTAAATTTTTTGCTCATACGTAAAAAGTGCCAATAGCAGGCTTATTGTGAAAATTTGTATTTCTCAATTTGGGTGTTTAGTTTAATTCCATCTCAAAATTTGTAAAATATGACAAGAACGAACCTAATATTAATAGTTTAATACTATTTCACAAATAGCTCATTTCCACAGGTCTTTCATAAGGTTGACCGCAGGTTAAGAGAAACCTGGAAATCAGTAAAAAGTCATGGAGTTTCTCAAAAAATCACTTCAAACAGCTTTTTAGTAATAAGTTCAACATTTTTTTCTTTCATTTATTAAAGATTTTATATTAGGGTATTAAGGGATTCTAATTCTGGCGTTTAAATATTATGGGTTATGGAAAAGTTAAAAAAGATTGTGAGAGAAAAAAACAGGGTGAAGTAAGGGAATTTTTAAAATGTTTTGCAACCATCCTGTCTTTAGTAGGTACTTTTTTAACAAGATGCATGTCCGGCGGACTAACGTTGACATCGTGCTCATGGAAATCAAATGCAATGGATCTATTTCATAATCTTTGAGCATGTTCATCAATTAATTCACATATAGTATCTGAAATATCGCTTTTAAAAAAATATTTTTAATTCGATTTGCCTCAACAAAATTTTCTCTTATTCGACAATGGTTGAAAAAGGGATAAATTTTTTCTCTCTTTTATCATAACACCTAATTTTAGACATTGCATATTTTTTGAGATCCATGTTATCATAAAATGTTTTCAGTGTTTTAAAATGGTAGGTCCTACATTTATTATACTGGGGGATCTGTAGGCTTACAAGTAGATGCTTGTAGACGAGCAGAACACTACCGGAGTTGAATGTTATATACAAGATTAGCACTTCAGTTATTTGAATAATATTAGCAGCTTTCTGTTCGCTTATGACGTGCGCTTTTGAGATTTCTTCTGCTTCAAATTATTTAGGTGTACCAAACATTGATTTTTATTCTTCTGTGATTCAGAGATTCGCTCAAATGTGTGATAAAGAAGTGCGCGACATCCTTGCATGGTAGAGATTTGCACGAAGCATAGCAGCTTTCTGCCGTGTAACTAGATACTTTTATAAAGCACGGCCTAACCTCGCTTTTATGTATATTTTTGTTATTTCTGTCCACAATTTCGTCACAATTTAGCTTTTTACTTTACATTTTGGTGAGGAGTTTTAAATTAGGAAAGAATGAAATTCATTTACACACACAATATTAAAATAAAATTTTTTCTTAGGTGAAAAAATACACCATGCATCTTTCTTAAAACTAAAAGTTCTCGAATCCGATTATTGAAAAAATATTCTCATACGAAGAAAAACGAAAATTTTTTGCTTGTATTTAATAAGGATTATTACAGTTTTTAATTGAATAGAATTATTTGTTTCGTGAGAAAGCTAATTTATTTATAATTGATTATTGGATTCAAAAAAATCTATATTCATTTTAAACTAACCTCTTCTCTTTTTACAACCAAAACCTTTTATTTTCTTTAGTTTTTTCACATAGATAGCGTATAGTCTCATTTACAACCCCTGTAAATATTAAAAAGGGATCTTCTTAGTTTTCGAGAAAACTTGTAATAAATTGTAAGCTATCTGTACGAAAAAATAGAGAAAATAAAAAGTGGACTTTTTCACAAATTCAGTTTAAAAAATTGATTTTTAAAAGTCTAGGAAGTTTTTGAAATTTGATTTCAAAATTATTGTTTCGAAGCTGCGTCTTTTTACACATTTTTATTTTTAAAATCTCCTGCTTTTTTAATTTTTCTTAAATTATTTCAGGCTCCTTTCTCTTAACAACAAAGAAAACGGTTACTATAATTTTCTTTAAAATTTCTAACAATGACTGTAATGTTTCAGATTATTTAAGATGGAATTGCTCATATATGAAATACTGTTAATATCATATGACAAATGCTTGTTGCAGATTAATAATTTAAAACAAATTAAAAGTAATTAAATAAAGTAAGTTTAGGTAGCATTCAGAATATAACAATTCTTGTACTAGATTTACTAACAACTATTGAAAATTGATTATATATCAATTTGATCTCTAAAATTGTTTATCGGTATGAAGTATCGCATGCGTAAAAATGTACACGTCAAAATGAAGAATCAACTATTAGAACTTTGTAAATAAACTCTTTGTATATATAGCGCATTTCTATTGTATAGCAATCTATTTTTATGATATAGACAGATGTACTAAAGATTTTAAACTCTGCTGTTTGTATTGGTTACAAGTAATCAAGTTGAACAAGTTCAGAAAACTATTATAATATGGGGAGGAAGAAACAAAATTTTGGATAAAAAGATGAGGAAGAATAAGTATTGAATGAATAATAAACCTTAAATCAAATATCAGAATCATGAAACATGTGTTGAAAGTCCTGTACTGCGTTTGAAATAACTAATATGATTACAGATGGATTTTAAAAAATTGGATTTATTTAACATATATACTCATTATATATAAAACGAACTCTATACTATTGGATAATAAATGAACTTATTGCTTCGTTAGTATAGTATTGATTATATTTAACACAAAACTCTCGCTTTCAATCATCCCGTTCTCAACCTTCCTAGAACAGCTGGCTGACGCATATATATATATATATATTTCAATTGGAAACGAGCCAGGCGGCCCTCACTGTTTACGTTTCTGTCCCCCCGAAATCAGTCCAAGTCCATTCGAAGGCTAACTATTAAATAATTATCATTAGCTACCACACGCATTATTCAATAATGTCAGCATATCTTATTTCATTAATGATTGAAATGATTGCGAGTGTATTATTTCTGCTTTCAACTTCTTGTAAATGTAGAAGTACCTGGAAACGATCTAACAATACGTTTGGATTGTCCCAGTAATCTGACATTTTTGTGGTTTCTCTTGCTTCCACTTCACATTCAGAGGAAAAGTAACCTTCAGAATCATCATTCTTATCTTCTTCATTATAATCATCATCACCTTCGTCATATTTTCCTTTACCATTATTATCGTTATCAGTATCACTTTTACTACTGAATCTCACGGATGGAGAATTGGCCTTTTCATCAAATTCTTATTGCTGCTCTTTTTCTGTTAATATTACTTACTGCTTCTTAACATTTGGTTTTGATTTATTTCTAACATTCTGTGAACATTCCCTGTCACGTTTCAAAATGGTATGCTTGTGCTGAATTGCTTTATTGACCTTATTAGTCTGTTTGTTGCTGTCTTGACTAATTGCTCCTATAACATTAGGTAATATTTTATTTTGATAAATATGTTTCTCACCATACATAAGATTCTTTGTCCTGCAAGAGTATTTCTCATGTCTATTTAAATTATCAAGTCGTGAACAATTTTTGTAGCAATTGGGACATGTTTGACTAATTGTTTAAATAAGCAGAGTTTATATATTGAAATAGGAGAAAAAGTAAGAGGAGGAGGAGCAGCATGAGGCAGAGGAGGAGGAAAACGAGGAGATGGAGGAGGACGATAAAAATGAAAAGGAGGAGGAGGAGGAGATCATACTCCGTGTCAATTGATGTATGTGCTTAAGATTTAAAATAAGGCTGTGGCCTATAATAATTGTCATAATCAAGAAATTATGAAAGCTAGATACCTAGAAATTTATATTGTTGAATAAGTACTAAAAAAGCGGATACTTTAAAACATCCTATTAAAACTGCCCTTACTATTCCCTGATTTTCCTTTAACCAACTTTTTACAATTTTCGTTTAACAGCAATACTTAAATGCGGGAATTACAATCCTTGTATATTTTTAACATGCTAACAATCTTTAATAAATGGAAGAAAAACATTTTAAACTTATTACTTTTAACTGTTATTTTAAGCACTTCTTTCAAAAACCCTCTGAGTTACCCAGAATTTAAGGTATACCCTACTGCTTATTTGAAAATAAGAGTCTTTATACGAATAATAATAAAACACTGAAATAAAGGATAATTATAAGGAACGAAAATGGTAAATATAAACAAGGTTTGGATAAAGGTTATACCCACATCCGGAAAGAAAAATGTTCGCAATTAACAGAATAATAATTCAGAACTATATATATATATATTTTTTTTTTCTTACTTTCTACATTTTTCCCGCAAGTGTTTTAGCATGCTATTGACACGCATGGATGCTTTTCAGGCTATTAACGAGTAAAAGCTTGGCACGCCCAAAAGTTCCGATGATAAGGAAGATTAGTTTATCAGAATATTCCTTGGCTGTCATGTTTTTATCAGCTGGCCCCGAAAATTCGATAACGAACATGGTTTGCTTCTCGGAGTCAAGAAGAACCATGTCTGGCCTCGAGTGAGCAACAGAAACAATTGGCGAGAACTTAAAGTTCCAGTATATGCGGCAATTCCCATTTTCGAGAATTGACTCGATTTCCCTAGACGCGAGTAGAGGAGTGATATTAAGGTTAATGCCGTAAGAGTGACAGAGATGGTAATCAAGCACTCTTGGTGGCGCATTGTGCCTTTGAACGTAGGTCGTTCCAGCATGAGTTGGACAACCAGATAGTATGTGAGCTAAATGCTCGGGGTGTGCATGGCACGTCCTGCAGCTATCATCGGGAATGTCTTCGCTCAAAATGTGAAGCGATTTGGTAAGGTGGAAATGACACCGTCTTGGCATGTCAAAATGAAACCCTCCGTACAAGACTTAAATCCGGACGATTTAAGAAAAGTAAACGTTAGCTCACACGACATTGAGTGATCCTCCACATTTCTGTGGAAGATACCGTGCATCTTCTTATCGAGGAGCTGTTCATGAAAATTTTTCTCTTTTGCTTTCTTAATCCGGGCTTTCAGAAGTGAGTACTCGAAAAAGATAAGATTTGTTTCATTTTGCTCACTCCTAATACTGAAGTTAAGTCCAATTGTTTCAGCAGCGTCCTCCGCCGCTTTGTACAGAAACGCTCCTTTGCCCACTTCTTCGTGATTCCTGACCATTTTAAGAAGAAGGTCTCTTCCATTTGCGATTCTATGTGCTGTACCCAGAATATTCCTGTTGTGAAGACATTAAAGACTCAATATTCCGCAACCACCTTGACGGCGTAAGATTTACACTCGCAAGACAGAAGACTTAAAATGCATGCTTTTGTTCATGTGCATAACCTTTCTTGTCCCGATATAAGGCAGTCTAAGCTCGTTCTTCATCCATGGAACTACTCCAAATGAATAGAGTAGTACCGGGATGGCAAGCATGTTCGTTGCAGATACTTTGTTCCTCGCCGACAGTTCGGAAGACCAAATCTGCCGCATAAGACGTTTGTATCTGCTTCGGAGAGTATCCTTTATAGATGTCACATCCTGAATGCGGCTGCGTGGCACGCCCAGGAATGTATGTCTCTCTAGCACAAAGGTGTCGTATAGTCACTACCTCCTGGTAGTTACGTGTCTTAAAATGTAGAAGTCCCTAATATTTCAGCCGCCGCGCAGTGGTAAAAAATCATGAAAAGTTGGGCATAATGATAAAAATTTTTTTTCGCTATTCGAAAATTCCAGTATCAGTAGTGGTGCCTTTAGCGTCGTTTAAGATTGTTATTCAAGAACACATGTAGCTAGAACCAACTTCAGCCTCTCTGTTTCATAGACGTCAAACGCGTCGAAATGTCAAACACGTCGCGACAAATAAAACTAGTTTTTCAAAAGTTCACAGTTTTTGAATAGAGAGGCCAATTTGGATGCCACAACATGGATTGTTTTCGCAAATGTAAGTACTTTCAGCTATACAAACTATCACAGTGCTTGACAAAGATAAATGTGAAATATGTTTAAGTAACTGACTGCAGTTTTCAAATGTTGACGATAAACCTACGATGATAAAAACAGCGTTTAGAAAAAAGTCTTGATAGATCGGGTCCTATTCTTTTATCTCAATAATAAATAACGAACTTCTGCAAAACATATACAAAATATGAGCTGCCGAAAGTTGCCGGTTTGCGCTCGGGGAACTTTTTTCTATGAAACTTACATTTACGGTCATAAATACCCGTTATACAGCGCACCGAATATATACTTCCTTATTTAAAATTTTTGTCTTTTCAATATATAAAAGTATTTTGTCGACTGTATCCAAATGTATTTGTTAAATCAGCGAAAAATTTATAATAATCATTTGCAAAATATTTATCTGTTTATAAAGTGCAAGTTTTCAGTGAAAATGTATGACAAAAATATAAGATTATCATATCAATATATTAAATAATTTTTTAAAAATATTTAAATGTAAATTGAGCACGACTGTGTGGGAATGAAAAAACAAGTTTCTAATTACACTCGACACGTTTAATGTTACAAACAGCGTTCCTTTCATTGATTGCAACTTTCAGTAATTTCGATGACAGTTCTTTTTCTAGATGCTAAACTTGAGAACACAAAAGAACTCATTTGTTTAACACGGAGTGAAGTGTTCCGACTCATCAAGAACAACATTTTCAAAAGCGCTAATAGCTGCTTTGAGATTATAGAACGTTCACTCTCCAGAAAACTCGGTACTTCATACACCTTAAACGATCTGTGTAAAAATAGACTCAAAAAATTGATTTCCGATTTGAAAAAAAGATGGAAAGATTCTCATCGGATCGAGAAATATTTTTTTAAA
Source organism: Belonocnema kinseyi (assembly GCF_010883055.1). Classification (NCBI taxonomy): domain Eukaryota; kingdom Metazoa; phylum Arthropoda; class Insecta; order Hymenoptera; family Cynipidae; genus Belonocnema; species Belonocnema kinseyi. The sequence goes on along the minus strand of NC_046661.1, from coordinate 55,406,113 downwards.
ACAATGATGTGTGGCTTAAAAATAAGGTTCTTCTTGGTGTTGAAAATGACGATAACAAGGACGTCGCGGGTGATAATGAATCCGAGTCAAGGTCTTCAACAGGAAGCAGTGGCCGCTCCTTGTCGAGATCTTCTTTTTAAGAGTTAAGTGACCGGACAAAAAGGAGAAGGACGAAAGATATTCGTGAACAGTATACCCCCGAAGAATTAGGCTATGCTACGCAGATGAGTCTCCGGGCCAAAGGAAATGTGTGTGCTACGAAACTGGTGAAAGATGTTACAGTAGGGAGCCCTTCAGAAGCATCAAATTACAAGAAATATCTTTAACAGAATTCCGAAGAAACTCTCTCTCTGCAGATGAAGGCGTTGCGCTCATAATTGAAAATCATTTATCTAAATCTCAGTATATTGGCATAAGATCTGTCAGTGTTCGAAAGAATTGTACTTTTTATCCCCCCTACTATCAGGTTTAAGAGGCTAAAAAAAGATGTTATCCTTCAAAATCGAAAGTTATCGTTACCTTATCCTTATCAAGTACAACTTCTGCTCAACTTTGCTTTCTGTGCAAATATACATCAAAACAGTTTAACAACATCGAAGAAATGGTGCGAAAAAGATTAGTCACAGAACATTTAGAATTCGGTATTTTATCATTACATGCGTGGATTCGTTTCTTCGAGTGCCTGCTGCATATTTCGTACAGGTTAGATTTGAAAAGTTACCAACGTCGGAAAGACGGAAAAGGTCAAATGGAAGCTCGAAAAAAAATATGCAAACTGGTTTTCGGCAGCAATTTGGACTCCTAGTAGATTTCCCAAAACAGGGACATGGGAGCTCGCATGATGGAAATACGGCGCGCCGTTTTTTCGAAACCTCTCAAGTCTCGCGTCCATTACCGGAATAGGCAAAATTTTGATTGATAGGTTTCATGTAATACTTTAGGTTATTTCGTGCGACTTTGATATTAACATTGTTAAGTTTGAAGAGTACGCTTTGTCAACTGCTCGGAGATTAGTTGAATTATATCCATAATATAACTTGCCTACAAGTGTCCATAAAATTTTGATACACGGGTCACGTTTAATTGAAACATCCTTGTTGCCTATAGGAGAAATGTCTGAAGAGGCCCAGGAATCTTGTAATAAATTTATCAAAAAGTTCCGCCAGGATTTCAGTCGAAAATAAAGCAGAGAAAAAACTATGAAGGACGTTTTTCGTAGACTGTTAATCAATTCTGATCCTCTTGTTTCAAGCCTGCGGAAACTGCAGCCAAAAAAATGAAATCATTGTTGCCTAAAGCAATCGAATTGTTAAAAGAACCTTCGCTCGAAATCACAAATGTGCTAGCTTCATCGGCAGAGGAAGCAGTCTGCAGTGACACTGAAGATGAAAGTGATTAAATTGTATTTCTTTCTATTGTATTTTGTGGTTTTTTAACTATTCAGACAGTTTAATGAATAAATTGATTTGCTGTTGCATTATGTGTATTGCATTATGTGTACTATAGCATTATGTGTATATACCACAATTTTTTACTGTTCTGTATTAACAGTTTATTTATCGTAAAAAAATATCGCATTCGTGATACAAAGTCGTATAACACCCTAAAAGAGACATTTTGTCCTAAAAAGATTCATTTAAACACAAAACTCATACGCCATTTTGTATCTATAAAATAGTTATATTTAACATTTATGGCCAGTTTGTTGGTTTTTTACGGGATCCATAACCTATATGCGCCATTTTGTACTCATCATTTTATTTTTTCGTAAGGCCATAATAATTAGGCTGGGGCGAAAAACCAACATTGTGCGTCCAGGAAACGCCTGGATGCGGAAAAGTGTCCCAGTCCAATCCGAAACTCAGCGTACTTTGAAATTTTGAAATCGGATAATATCTTCAGTCTGTTCTTTGAGGGTGAAATCTCGAAATTTCACTAAAAAGCACTAAAATTTAAGGTTTTGCAAAAATGGGCTTAAAATCGATACCGATGCCTTCCAAGGGTGACTTTACGATGGAAAGTTATCAGAGGGAAGTTAGAGGTCCGCACCGAAACGCCAAAGTCACCCCATGCCAATCCTCATTGAGGGGTAAATGGCTCAAAATTACGTATTTTCGAGTAAAACGCTTAAATACTTGTGCAGCTCCTAGCTTACTGAGTTCTACTACTTCGAGTGACCCAGAGCCCACCACGTGGAGGTGGCTGCACATCGAGCTCCACCCATGCCCTACCCAACCAATCAACCATATGTAGAACGTGATTATTTAAGTCTCAGACTCAATCATTACACCCAAAAAGTCTTTCTTAGTGTCAAATAAGTTGACAGTCTTTCGAGAAAGAAGTGTGGCGCGCATCGGTCGGTCCCGAGCCCCGGGACCGATGCCTTGTCTGGACACCTCTGTTACCAGTCTAACAGTTCTTTCCACCGCTACTGTGTGACAAGGCAAAGATATAAAGTCCCAGTCTAGTACCAAGCCATCGGCCATTGATAGCTTGGCAGTAAATTCATCCTCTGTTATAGGAATTAAAACTGGAGATACGGTAAGTGAAACATCTGTCTGTTCCCAATCAATCATTTCTGCGTAATTATTAGCTCCAAAATTAATTTATGGTACAATATTGTATCTAACAGTTGTCTGTTGCTTATGTTTTGCTTCCAGGGTTTTGGTGAGTGCGTCTTGGCGAACGGAAATCCTAGGGTCGGTTACCATTCCAAGAAGTATATTTTCTGGCATGGCAGAGAAGCTGTTTTTCTGAATGAAAGTGTTTACCACATTTCGGTACTTCAGAGGAAGAAACCTTGACAATTTGATTGCTTGGAAGAGGTGCCGAGTATCCAACTAATACTTGCAGTTTGTTTGTGGAACTTTTTGTTGATATGTATAATCTCAGAATTTTATTTGCAGTTGCTAGCCAGCGAGCCATGTTGATGGGGCCTATCTTCCGTGAGACCAGTTCAGGAGAATACGCTCCGAAACGTATGGCATCTGATATCTCATAAAAATACTTTTGATCTGAGCTGAGATCAGTGAGCTCAATCTCAGGTAAGTCACACTCAACTTGTTTAAACTTTACAACGTCGAGGGCCTCACAAGTTGGAAGTGGTCCCCCTATTGGCCCTGAGTATTTGTTCGGACCAGAGGTAGGTCGGTCAATAAATACGAAAAGACTTCTGAACGGTAGCTCATTGAACTGTAATAGACAGACAACCCATTGCAAGGGACGATCAAGTCGTTCCTCTAGTAGACGAATAATTCCTCCCTGCCAGCCCGTATTCGTATTTGTACCGTTACAGCCCACGACTACCACTGCATCGAAGCCTCCATTGAGTTCTGTCGTTACGTAATTATAAATAGAATCACACTCATCTTGAGCATAGCTCGACGGTGTAACGGCATGGCCTATTTGAATTTTCTCGCGCCTTAGCTTACTTTTATCTATGACTAGACACTCAGGTACCTTTTGAGAAATATCCGGGAGATCATACCTGCTCGATTGACAGCGAGGAGTACAGACGAGCTTAAATGTGCCGCAGCCCATTGACTTATACCGTATCTTTGAGCAACCACTGCTGCATGGTATGTCGTGAAAATCGTCATCATCGGTAGAAGCATCAATCTTTATCTTAATTTTAGGAGGAGGATTATCACCGTCACCTTCCTCAAAGAAGGAATCTAAATGTCTATCCATATCAATCGTAGATGAAGATGTGGAGGCCGATGCAGTAGGAACGCTTTCCCCTCCCTCTCTTCGTTCAAGTCTGCCTCTTTTTGCATTACGTTCTGCTCTCTTATGTATTCTTTTTGTTTTAGAGAAATCTTCTCTGGCGATTCCCATGAGTCGTTTACCTCTTTGGTCAAGATAAAAGGCATGCTCTACGGCTGGAACCTTCTTTTCCTTGGGACAGGAGCACCTAGACAAGTCAACGCACTTACAAGCGGCTATGTTAAATAATTCAGAGCAGTACTCTTTGAAGGCGGCGATTTTCTCATCCTTATTACTTTAATAAGTTGTTTTACTCTTCAATGAATTTTTCAACGTAGTGTATTTTTTATGAAGATTTGTGAGACATCCCTTAATGCGCTGCTCTGAGACCGTCGGGATAGAAGCAGATTCCCAAATAACTATTAGTTTGGAACCGACTTCGTCCGCAATGTCTCTGAAAGAAGGCTCCTTGTCTTTTTCTAAAAGACAGCCCTTTTGCCTTCGAACCTCCTGACAACATCGCAGAACATCAGCCCTTGTTGTCAAAACGTTTGGACCAAAATCTTTTGGAGGACCAAATATAGGGCACTGCACAAAGTCTCTCTTTGCTAATTTCGACATGCTGTGGCATACAAACCAAAGAGGGGAGTGCAGGCAGAACCAGGATCTCTACCACCAAAAGAACCAACGACGAGACAATGAGAAGAAGAAACTATAACGACAACGTCAACTAGCACCTGCGAGTGAGCGAACATTTGGCGTGAGCCGACAGTACGAGCCATTGACAGGTTTTGACAAGTCTCGACAACGCTTGACCAGAGGGAGGGATAGGGGGAGGGGAGAAGGAAACCGGCGACCGGGGGGGTCCAGCTTTAGTGTAGGTATAGCACAGACGCTCGTGTTCTCGTAGACAGACATGATCCAGGGACCTTAAATTTTAGTGTTTTTTAGTGAAATTTCGAGATTTCACCCTCAAACAACAGACTGAAGATATTATCCGATTTCAATATTTCAAAATGCGCTGAGTTTCGGATTGGACTGGGCCACTTTTCCGCACCCAAGCGTTCCCTGGACGCACGATGTTGGTTTTTCGCCCCAGTTTGATAATAATATCAAGATTAAATTGCGCTCCCAGAAACCTACAAACCGTAATTTTCATTCGAGTAAAATTAAATTGCATGAATATCAGCCGCCATTTTGCAGGCGCCATATTTTTTTCAAAAACTAATAAAATATTCATGATCAGCGACCCCAAAAACCCCCGAGTAGGGAAATTTACCGCGAAATAACAGTAATTTATAATTATACCCAGCTTTTTGAGATTTTTGACCACTGTGCGCAGTTAAAAGCCGGTCAATTTTCATGCATACAGCACTCACTTGCGGTGCGTGGAGTCTTCTGGGTTTTTACGCGCGTGCGCCTACCTATCACGGTCAGTAGAGAAGTTTACGAGTGGAGACTACATCCCTCCGAGTATTTCCATGCGACGAGTACCGATGCGACGGGTCCTATTGTAAATTGAACAAAAAGTATAAAAAAATAAAAGGAAACGTAGACGCGCGCCTTGTTTCACGTATCTCGTTTAATATGATATTATACATATTATATTAAGCATATTACATATAAAATATCCTTAAAAAATAACTGAAAACGACAATTTTCCATTATAAATCAATACATTTCAAACTAAAAAAAATGATTTCAGTATCTCACGACGTATTTCTCAAAAAAGTTTGAGTTTATTTGTTAAAAGCGTATAAGCTGTACCTTGGCCTGCGTTCCAAAAATAAAGTTTTTAAATCATATTTTCACAATGGATGCAACTACGAATTTATTATTGGGCTGAATTTCAAGAAGTCTGAGTCTGACGGTTTTCTACTAATTTTTATAAATTTTTAATGTTCAATTTTTCATATTTTTTGCATAGCGATGTAAAATAATGTCTATAAAAGACATTGGTATTTCTACTTTTAAAATTTAATGTACAAAAGAGAATTGGAGCAAAAAAAATTAAAAACGTAGATTTGAGTTGCCGGATCGAATTGGGGCACATAAACTAATTTCGCCGAGAGTGGGAAAACCCCTTGAGGCCTTTAAAAACGTTCTCGAATTTTAATTTTTAAGCCCATATCTAGATTTAGAATTTTATTGCGCATCTTTTTTTCCTATGACAAAAAATTGTAGCTTTTTTAGTTTTCTAATTAAAACCAAAAAACTGGCTTCTTTGAGAAATCAATGTTCATTCGTTTTTCACTTCAACTCGTGCTCATTCAGTCGTTTTAAAGGATTTCTCAATAAAATTTTTAGGGAATGTAGTTCGAAATGTCCTTCGACTGATAGAGAAAAAAGATTTCAAAAATGTATTTAAAATACATTGTTGTTAATTTTTTTCAGATGCGAGTCGCTGATTAGACTTTTCTAACTTCCAGCGTTTCGTTTATTAAATGAATTTTGAGAAACAAAACCCTTTCAGCGAGAAAGCGTAGCATGAATTGGCACCCGAAGTGGTTTTCTATTGAGCACCCTCAAAATAAAACAACAAATACTAAACGTGTTTATGTGACTTTATTTTGCTAAAATATTCTGTCACTTTATAAAAATTTACTGTCCTGTCCTTTCAATGGACGAAATGGAAAAAATGGTTAGTCGGGCTTGGCTCATTGTGGATCTTAAATAAGATTTTATCAACTTTAATTTTAAAAAGCTTCTGTCACGCGAAGCAACCGAAACACAAATAGTTTTAAAAAATCTTATACACAGCGTTAGACTCGGAACAGACTCAGAATAGCCCCATTTTACAATAAATCGCAGAAGCTCCAAGGTAGTCCACCCGACCGCTTCATGGGAAGAAATGCTGGCGGCTTCCAAATGGCGCTTTAGTCGTAAAGTCTCCATAATAATCTCCACAGCAAAAAATTCATCATAGATTTTTGTCAGATTTGGAGCTATACCCTGAATTTCTTCTTCTGTTAACGTAAGCAGAATTTTCGGCTGAGCAGCACCAATAGTCATGAGAATGTCATCCATTGCCCTGTAACGATGGTCTAATTATTTGTAAAATTTATCAAGAATTCTAAAATAGCTCTCTGCAGCTCTTCTAGCAATGTTATTCCAGCGTCTTGGCCCATTTTTGCTTGCATACATTTTCGGAATCTCCTCCTGTCCCTACTTTGAATAGAAATATCCAAGACCTAACATTTGTTAGTTGCGTAGGAAATAGCTCTTTCCACTATTTGAATACGTTGGATTTGAAGAACAAATTTTAGGGCTTTCATTTTTATCACAAGCTTTTCCAGCGATAGCCCAGGTTTTTGCATATACTTTTGTGTCTGGTTAACTTCTTGTAGGACTTCACACCAAAAAGAAAGGTAGCATAAAAAACTAAAATCACACAAAGCTGGTAAGAGTGTGGCTGCTTCTTCTACTGTATCGACGTTTTCTCTGCTAATGCTGGGATCACGCATCTCTTATAGTGTTAATATAAGTTTCTCAAAATCATTCTTTAGTGGTTTAACAGCGTCGTCAAGAGAACTCCATTTTGTCTCTACTAGTCTTTTGACAGATACGCCTACACTTATCATTAGAATTTCCTATCAATAAGTGGATAATGAAAAGAACGTGTAAACCCTTTCTACTATTTCGAAAAAAATTACACTTGAACTAACGCTGCCAAAAGAGTGCACTCCACATAGATTTAGTGAATGATTAGCACAAGGCATAAAAAACTCTTTATGATTATGCTCTTTGATTTTTGCGTGTAAACCACAATGAACTCCTGCCATGGAAGAAACCTAGAAATAATTTCCTCACTAAAACTTCATCGCCTTCAATATAAAGATATCTGATCACGTAACTCATCTAAACAACATGCGATATGTCTGGATCGCTGTCGAAAATAATTCGGAAATACTTAGCTTTTTTTATGTCGTCCACAATGTTATTTTTTATTCCTTTTCCCAAAGGCTGATGAACTCATTTTGAATGTCTTCGGAGCAATAAGAATCTACCTGTTTTCGTTGTGTACATGCGATAGCATGTTCAATTCTCAGCATATGTTCTTTTAGCACTGGGACATATTTCGACAATAGATTAACTAATTCTAAGAAATGACCGCTATTTAATGATCAAATTCCCTTTCTATGCACTCTAAAAGGAAGATTTTAGCGTGCCTGGAAAAGAATAACATCTAAAAAGCGACACAAAAAATCACGCTATTTCTTTTTTCCTTGGTCAAAGACCATTTGATGTTCCTGATCGATGGTTTTTTGCAGCTTTAATGCATTTTCCAAGATTTTCTATTTTGAAAACAGGAGAGATGGTTTTTAGAATTCTGGTGTTCAGACACTTTAGGACTTAGTTTCCACAATAAATTAAACCCGTTGGCAAAGCTTCTATATTTTGTTTCTTGGTACGAAAAAGTTTGCAGCAAAAACAGTATAAACTGTTTCTTGTTGGAGAGGATACCATCCATTTTCTGAGTACTTTTTCTCCTTATGTTAACGCTTTATAAAACCATTCTTAATTGAAATGTCGGCTCTTTCCTTTTATTTTATCTCCAGATCTTTAAACAGTATCTAAAAATGAACCATCTGGTGACTGGAACGTCTGAAACCAAAAAATCAAACGGGATTCGAAATAGTACATGTTTGGCTATGGAATAGACTACGACCATTTATTTCGGGCAAAAATTTACAAAATAGCGGACCTTAGAATTTTATTTTTAAAAAATCTAATTTTTTCAGTTAAAACTCAAGATGAAAATTAAATAAGATCTTTATCAATCTTCTTCATAATAGTTTAAGGTTTATTTTTGAGTTGCAATGCCCGCCAATCGTAAAAACACTGTTTTGAGAAAAATGCGTGTAAGTTTTGTGAAGCAATTTTTCGTGTATAATACCTACAAAAAAACCGTGTACCTAGGCGTCGAGCCCATGCGGCGCGTTTACCGGGCATCGGCTGGAACTTCAAGGGTATTTCGAATTTTGACTTGAAATTTTAAGGGAATATTCTTAAAGAGTTATAGATTCGAATAAGAGAATAAAACATTTTGATTTTTTGACCCCGAAAATGAGGGGGGTACCCTTAAATAAGGTGAATTTTTTTGTCATTATTATGTAGCTCTTCTTTATCGAATCGATCTTGCTATGATTCTTCGTCATTGTCGCTATTCCGTTCATTTTCATGGTCATATTCTTCTTGTCCTTCGTCTCATGTGTCAGGCTCTCTTCCCAGCGTCTCCCCATATAATGCATTTTGTACCGACCGCAAGTTAAATTATCGAACAATAACCAAAGATAGATTGAATTGCATTGAAAAATATTTGTTTGAATCTAGTATTTGTCAATTCTGCATTCATTAATGCAGCAGGTCTGATTTTTCTGTAGTAAACAGAAATATCGATAGAGAGCGTGGTAAAATTAACCTGTTCTTCAATGCCATTAGATCATTTTTATCGCATTCAACTCGATTGAACTTATTGCATAAAGCAAAATACGGATATAACGGACACGCTGTGTGTGTGGTTTTTATGCCAAGATCTATTAAGTAGTCGCCCCGCACATGAAGTGGTAAAATACAAGTGCGTATTTTAAATCAAACTCACCTCTATCTATTATCTGCCGATACACTTCTTTATTATTTATTACCTACTGACTTTCGATTACTGTGAATTAATCTTCATTTGACTTTAGTTTTCTCGCGAGGAAGTTTCGTGATAAATTGGCACAGATGGCCAAAGATTATAAACAATAAATCTGATTGACTCAACTGCCTGGCTGCAAGCATGATCTAGGAATACACGGTCTTGCTAGGCGCAACTGAAAAAAGTCAACCAATGGGAAGCAACTCTGCCCGAGCCAACCATATTGGATAAGAGATCGCGCGAGAATAATTTGAAATGAATATTTGAAATGCAGTAAGACTAGACCGTGTATTCTTAGAGTATGACTACTAACCAAGCTGTGCAGGTAAACAATTTTATTGCAATATCTGCAAAACTTAATGATTAAGCATGAGTTGAAGTGAAAAACGAATTAAAATTGATTTGTTCAAAAAGCCAGTTTTTTTAGCGTAAATTACAAAACTTAACAACCTGCAACTTTTTGTCTGGGAAAAAATGATTTGAAAAAAACGTAAGTGTCGCCTCTCAGTTTCTGTTTTCGGTTTGTTCTAGCTGCGGCTAAGTAGACGCTTCGCTTTTTTAAGCCTTTTCCCAGAGTTCCTCGGCAAGGTTTCGTAGTTGGTTATGCGGAAATGCGAGGGCTCTGGGTATTTCTCGCACCACAGGGCAAGCAATCACGCCATATAAACTTCTCGTTCAAGGGCCAAACTAGTATAATAGCACTCCAGCAGGGGCCTATTTCATAAGACCTACAAGTTATAATTCACAATTACAAGTCTAGGGAATTGTAACTTATATTAAAAGTGGGCTTTTCATAAAATAATTGGTACTTTTTACAAGCTACAAGTACGGCGACTCCCTTTACAAGTAATATCGTGCAGTTTTACAAGTGTTCTGTTAGCAGATGTAGCAAGCGTTAGCAAGTGTTTTGTAGCACGTGTGAATAGTTGAAAAATTTTGGAGGGTCTTTGCGGTTTGGCTAAGGTGGTAAGAGTGTATACGAGTTATATTTCAAGGAAGTTTACTGATATTTCTGACCGTGAAAATTGTATTATGGATCAAGTAAAGAAGCACTTATTGAAGTTTAGATATAATAATCGGTTATTCTTAAATCGAAAAAGAATTACATACTTCGAAAGAAGTGTATATATTTATAGGTTCTGGAAGGCTAAAAAGCGTGTCTTTTGTTAAACACTGATCTTTTTCCCCTATTTATTTTATTCGACGCTATGGCACAAAGTTGATCTTTTTAAAGAATTAATCGTGGATATAGCAACACGTAAATAGTCGCAATTCGAGGTTGAGCAATTCGGCATTGTTGTCCAACCTGTTGTCGGGAGTCTTGCGCGTACGACTGTTTTGAACCGTACTTATTACAACTATCTTTGGTGTTGTCATTATCGCTCTCACAAGGAGCTAGGGAAAAGGGTTCATTCATCCTTGTAGGTTCCCGCATGCAAGGATAAGGCTGCATACTTTGAGGGATCACGCGGTATTCCAGATTTACCATTTGAGTCACCTTACTCAGGCGACACAGCTTTTGGCACGATTGCTGCACCTCCGCTTAGGTGTTATTCTTACGGACTATCTGTGGACAATTGCTCGCGACTGCTTAGGAATGATTGTAACCATATTTAGTACGAACTTTAAGGACAGGTATCCTCTATCCGCAACCCGAGAACGCGTTCGGTGGCTTTTCTATAGGACCAATGGACTCTCGCGTGACACGCGGGGATACTTACCACTATACTAAACTATACTATAATATATTATACTATACTATATTATAATATACTATACTATACTATATATAAATATGCATAAATATTTTGGGCCGTTTGGAAATTTTTTTGTTTCCAAAAATCTCATTTGATAAAATGGTAAAATTTGAGGTAATCGCCGACGCAGTATGACGTGTTAGTTTACAGCAATATCTTCAAAATTCCAGTTGTTCACGTGGCATTTGGGTATACAAATAAAGAAGCGCATAATTTCCCATATAAGAAAAAACGAAGAAAACTGTAGATAAAGACTTGTGTCTGCATACATGGAATTTCAGTGATGCCCATTGTGCTGAACTTCACAAATCGCCGATTCTATGACTTGATAACCGGGCGCATAACGCGAGTTTCAGTGTCAGGATGTGCTAGTCAAAACGGCAGGAGAATCTTTCTTAAAGTCAAATTGAAATAAAAATGGTTCGTACATTCGATTTATGACGCAGTTTTGTCATTTTGTACTTAAAGTAGAAATTTCGATATTTTAATTTTTGTTGACATTCTGCTATGTTTATTGATCTAAAAAATTATTAATACACATTGCGTTGAATACAAGAGATCAGAAACACGTTTTTTTATATTGTTGCTTAAGGATATCATAAAGTAAAATTAAAATTATTCGAAGAAATTATACTGGAGTGTCTCACAAAATATTTCAAATTGTATTTTATAATTTATAGCAAATTATTAAGAATGCGAAAATTTCCTCTGTCGCAATACTTAAATATTTAATATTCATTTAAATTTTTGTATACTTTTGATAAAACTCATTTTTTAGTGGGCTTCAATATTCTGAACAAAGAAGTTTGAGGTATCATATGCACATATGCCTTAAGTACAGCTTCTATTTCCAAAGAATACACTGACACTACCCGAGCTCTGGTAAAGATGACAAAGAAATACTGTTGTCCGAGCTTAGCAAAGCATGTAACAAAAATCAGATGCATCAACATTGTTATGAGACAAACTTAGGAAGATAACGAAAACAATGACACTTAATTTCAATTAATGGCTTTAAAAATTATTCAGTTAAACCTAAATAGATTCTACCCTTGAATCAAATTCATTAACTTACTTATTAAATATTAGTTTCCATACGTTATATGTTTAGAAGAAACAAATTTCAAGGATTTATTTTGCGCACTAATCAGAAACTTTAAGTCCGTTTTTCAAAATCGCTCAAATACAAATTTTGGCAGTGGGGGTGTAGCAATTTGTCGCCTTGTCCATCTTTACCTCATCTAAAATATGCACTTTAAATGTGTACGTTCCGAGTCAGTACTAAATAAGTCTTCTTCAGCTTTCCATTCTGTTAGAGACTTTAATATCTATAATTCTCTCTGTGGCTCAAACTATACTGACTATGCATTGCAAGCATAGCTCGAAAGATTAATTGGGAAGCCTTTGAGAATCTTTACAACAGTGATCACTTTCCCTTAAAAAAAAAAGAAAATAAACCACATTCACCAAGATGGAACTTTGAATCAGCTGTTTGGGTGAAATTTCATACAGAGTTGGATGCCAAACTAGCGAGCTTGAAATCACCTTCAGAAGCCAATAAACACGAAATTGATGATATCGCTAATACACAAATTTATGCCATTACATAGGCAGTGGATGAGTCTATACTTAAAACGTCCCGTCAAGTAGTTAAACACCAAGTACGCTTGTGGAATTGAAAAGTGGAAGGAACACTTAAAAAAAGAAGTTTGCTTATAATGTCGAAAGAAAGTACTGACGAGGTAGCGGATAACTATGCGTCGAGCCTTCTATCTGAACTTATATCGACACTTAATCAGTGCAAAAATACTAGTTCTGGGCATGACAAAATACTGAACATTATATACTTCTCAAGAAACTTTAATCCAAAGTACTAGAAAAGCTTTTCACGCTGTTCAACGTTATTTGAATCTAAGAAGTTTTTTTCCATTTAAGAGAGAGCAATCTTCACTGTTCCACTTCTTAAACCAGGAAAGGGAAAACTCAAAGCTAGCAGTTATCGACTTATCGCGATAATGTGTAATATGTTAAAATCAATGAAAAAAATGATAAATAAAAGACTCAAATAGTTTTGGAGAAAGGAAAAATCTTCAATGTGAATCAGAGTGCTGTCCGACAACATCGATATGATGCCCTTGTACAACTTGAAACGAATATACGTGACGCATTTATCAGTGACCAATATCTCTCAGCTATTTCTTTAGATTTTAAAAAATGCTAAGAAATGGTATGGAAACATCGTATTTTAAAATTTTTACTTGACCAGACTGTAGATGGTTCAATAATTAATTTTATAAAAATTTCATTCTTAAAAGATTCATACAAATCAGAGTAAATGGTTACGTTTCAAAAGAAACTGAACTCTAAAATAAAGTACCCCAAGGATCTGTTTTAAGGGTTACGCTATTTCCAATTACATTCCATGTGGTAACGTTCTGTATTCCTCGACATGTTGGGAAAAGTATTTCTGCTGACGGTATCACAAACTAATGTAGTAAAAGAGATCTACAAAGACACAGGAACTCATTCAAGACTGTCTTAATAAGCTGGAAAATTGGGCTGGCAAGATGGGCTTTTTTTCAAAAACAAAAACCACTTGTATCTTATTTTCTAAAAATTGATCTAGAAGTCATCTCTACCATACATAATGCAGGCCAGAAAATTGCTTTCCGAGCATTTTTTTCATGCCCAACAAGTAGCATTCTCGCAGAATCTGAAGAACTAGAACTAGCTACCAGAAAAAAGCAGCTTAGCTTCACGGACTCTATTTAAATAGCCTCTACACCAAATAATCCTGCATATGAGAATATCTTTTTGGGAGAATACAACGAGGGGTACAAGAAACATTCAAACACATACGTGGTTGTGTACGCCAGAATGAACACTTAACTACAAGAATTATACTTTAAAATAACAAGAATTGCTTCTAGAAGATTTTACAATTGAGGGGCCCGAAACAGAAAGGGCACATAAACTCATTCTGTCAGCTAAGTATTGTTTAGGTCAAACGAGCATAGCCACAATACATAGCTGATACATAGAAGATACTTAGCCGGTGGATTGAGTTTCTGTGCTCTTTCTGCTTCGGGCAAATCAGTTTTTCCTATTTCAGTTCACACTGTAATCACTGGTTTAATGGAACTTCTCAGAAATAAAACTGGTACAATTGAATACAGAGCTGCGTTTGCAGAAATACTACAGTGATTCCAAAATTATTTCCCCATTTGTGCGGATGGATTAAAATTACACGCTGGATGTCGATGTGCTATGGCTACACTTTATGCAGAATTCCAATATAAATGAACGGGCTGCTTCAGTATATTCAGATCCGAAACTTACGCTATTTTGCAAGCTATATAATATATGGAAATTATAATTGACCCCTTCTTTACTATTCACATGGTTTCCCTGTCGGCAATTAAGGCTATCAATAACGCCAAGCAATCATATTGGACCCTGAGAAATCGAGGAAATAAAATCATCCTAAGCTGGATAACCTTCTACAATACCAATCTTCACCAGATAAAAGTTTTAATAAAAAATCTCGAATTTCCTAACCTCTCTCGATTATCGAATAGTTCATTTCTTGTTCCGCAAGCTCATTTATTCCTGCTCAGTTTAAAAACATGAAATAATAATAGACATCCAAATAAAACTATTTTGGCGATTTGTTGTAGCACAATTAAGTATTCAACGTTTCAATGTGGAAGTCATGTTGTTTCAAGGAAATTTGTTTTTGCATATTCTAACAAATTCTAATGACCTATTGAAAATGACCTACTCTTACACAGTTTCCCCTCTTACTCTTGTTCCGTAAGAAATAATTTACGAATACCAAGTTTATGGCTTGTTTATATTATTGTTATGTTTTAGCGAGGCAAGTTCACAATAGTCTGAATACGATATGGATAGTTTAAATTTTAGAGTTATCTAGTGTTACAGAAACTTCTTCAATACTATTCCTGGCGGTATATTTAGGGGTTGTCTTATAAAAAATTTTATAATACTGTAAGACATTACCATACAAATCTCAGACTAAATATATAATTTTAGTAACATTATACTTAATTCTATCATATTCTTGGATTAAGTGTTCGTCAATAATAAATTATTCTGTAAATTTAAATTATATCATTCAGAAATTGGATAATAAGTTAGAGGTCAAGCGAATAATTACATGAATATAAATATATCCCTCGCCCATAGTATTTGTTGAGAGTAGGCAACAGGCCCTATGCTAATATAGATCCTACAATAGGATTAAAACTTTACAAAGTTCGCACAAACAGAGCTGGAGTTAAGAAGACAGAAGATGCCCACAGAATGCTGAAAGATGGGGGCCCTTAACTCTGAATAGGATAGGCGAATGGTGAGTAGATGATAGAGATACTCCCTCACTCTAAAATTTCACATAGGATATATCCTTGCAGAGTCGAAAATAAATCTGTAGATGCTATTAGGAATAGAACCTCTGGAAGAACAAAAGAGTCTTATCTGGGCAACCAAGCTAAAGATACCATAATCAGAACATCTTAAGTAGTCAGCCAAATTTAAAAAAATGTTCTCTTTGTTTTGTTTTAAATTTCCAAAATTAAAATTAGCCCGTAGATTTTTTGAATTATAGATAAAAAATTCTTTGATTATTTTGTCCAGTTATATTTAGGAATACACAGTGGCTTAGTTATTGAGTTGTAGTGTGAGCGCAAGGGCCGCGAAGCGCCCCAACCGCTGGTGCTCAAGCTATAAAACCTATTGTGCTATGCCCGTCTATATTATCTAGGCACCACTCCGAAGTTGGCTATCTTCGCCGAGTGTTTTTGAATCCCGGCAGTTTTGTTGTTACCTAGATTACACTGAAACCACGTCTATATCCACTCTTACTTATATCCTCTCGTACTTATAGCTATGCTTAGTAACACGTGACAAAGAAGCCAATTAGTGCGCAGCGCGGTAATTTCCCTTCCGCTGAGAATTACTCATCCCCCCCTGAGAGGATCTATGTAATTGAATGTTTACGTTTTCAGACAGCGGATATAAACAAAATTCCATTGTATTTATTTTAAAATCTTTACAGGTAATCTCGGTCTATAAATTTGTGCACTAAGTATTCTCGGGCAGACGAATATTTTCCCAGAACATAAAGAGAATCGAAGGTTTTCGACGATTTAAATTTTTCAGATTAATGCCTTTTTTCAGCAGCTTTTGTCAAACGTGAAAATGGTTATCCACAAGAAAGCCTTCCTATAATCAACTAATGAAGTGAAATTTTTACGCTTGGGGTAAATAAATGAATTGTTGTAGTTTTCCTGAAGCATAATGGTATGTATGTTTGCCCAGGAACACAGCATTCCTTCTTTCTCCCAGATTTTTCCAAACAAGCGGACTAAGTATTGCACTTAGACATCCGGCAAGTTATTATAACATGCGCGCGGTATCCCATAATCTAAGGGTGAATTTTTATTCCTTAACAAGTGCAAACTTAACTTTACGTCGTCGGATCTAATTGTATAATCTAATAATAGCGCAAAATTATCAATCCACATAAATTTTGCTACTACTTTTTTAGATACAGTGAGTCAGCAAACTTCTACCACTCCCGCTAGCTTAGAATGTTTGGCGCGGAACTCTTGCTCCAAAAATATTTCTGTATACTCACAATTTTTCTGCGTATTTCTTATTTTACGTGTAAAGGCTTAACAGCCTCTATTGAACTAAGACTTTTTGTCTGATTCGCGCTAAACTAGCTTTGCTATACAAGCTAACTTTTCTCTTAACTCTTAAATTCCCGCCAAAAAATTTTAATTTAAAATATCTACATCAACAATCTTACATTCAACATGTAATATAGCTAACATTTATTGATCTTCTTTATTAGCCGGATCATCCTCCCATACCAATTTTCTCAACTGAAGTTTTTTTCTACCTTGTCAAGATTAGGTAAAGATTGACTTTTAGGATTCACACAAATTCAAAGATAATAAGGACAGGATGGAATAGCGATTACTAAAAAATCATATACCAAGGTCGAGGAGCCAAGGTTACAGGCAGCTATACTCTGTTCCCTAAGAGAAGATCCTCTAGAGCGACCAATTTTGGTTTTCTTCGCGCAGCCCATTGTTCAATTTGTCAAGAAGAAGGGATTTGTTGAGATGTTTTAGCCAATCTGAGTGAAGCTCTTCATATTCATTAGAAACTATTTTCTTTGATTGATTTATGACACTGGATTTATGTTTTCTACTACTTGCCTATTTAGTTACCAAACTCAGTCTGAATAAGGTTACCCCAGAAGGGGTCTTTGGTCCACAGCAGGCCAAAGTAAGGAGATGTACAGAATTTAAACTTGAAGAAGTTTAATCGCAGAAACTTTTGCTCAATATTCAATTTGATATTGCCTACTTCCCCAATTTTCGAACTTTATAGACAAATGACATATAGTTGAAAGTGGAATAATTTGAATATTCTGAATATATTACTTTCAATTCGAGGATTGCAGAATTACTAATTACTAATTTTTAACTTTTTAATTACAAAGAATAGCGACTAAGTCAAAAACTCAAGTGGCTACCGTAGACCCCTGTAACTCAAGCCCTACGCGCGGTGAGGTCCTTTTCTTTTATAGCTAACATCTCGTAAGACTCATTCAAACTATTTTAGAAAGAAACTCAGCAAAAGTAATAAATATTAAATCAAGACTAAGGGACCAATGAGAGGAGAACTTAATAAACTACGTGTGAAAAAAACGGGTAAGGACACTCCTCCATCCAGAAACGCCAACCCATATGCACGCCTAGAAGATCTTCTCTCGGGGAACAGAGTATAGGGCAATAAAACATTCACCGTTACCTCCTGTCTTTCCTATCAGACACAGCAAAACGTAGGTTATCTGTCTTTCGCGTTGCTTAAGAAACGTGAATGTACAGGAATTAGAGTAAGTGAGAAGCTAGCATGCGGAAAGCAAATGACGGTGTTCTACATGCGAGTCTTTCGCTTACTCTAATTCCTCAACATTCACGCTTCCCAAGGAGCGAGAAAGACAGATAATCTATATTCCGTCGGGTCTGTTGCCTATATAAGTAAAGCGTGCCAGAGTGCTTCCTTAGCATCGCTGATTTAAAATTATTAGATTTTAAGATTCTGAACATTCCATTACTGCTACTTCTTTGGGGTTAACTTAAGGGTCCATGAATTTCCCAATGTGAGCAAATAAATACAGAGGGCCTAGGGAGCGAATCAATCCTAGAAAGAGCAGAATGTCTGATTTTGCAATCTTAATTCTGTTAAAAATCCTCTAAAGCTCATCCACAAGGCCTTGCACATTTTTCGATCGTTTAAAATATACATTTACAATTCATACCTGAAAATCCTGACGTCAGCACTTAATAAATAACAATGATAGGGTTTGGCTTATTATCTTATGACAAAAAATAGAGTGATAATTAGAAATAGCCATACCTTAACTAGGACGACTCTTCTTACTTTATCTAATCGCTTAACTTACAATAATGGAGTGGTTGGTAATCCAGGTGGGTGGATTTAAAAACAGGGAAATAATCCGTTTATTGAGCACACGGTATCGTTGTTGTTCATAGAAGTAGCTATATCCAAGAAATTAGAATATCTATGAACGATTTAAAAAGTAGTACGGGGGCCAACATTATCTTCTTTTCGGGGAGAGAAGCAGGAGAATGACTTGATACAGTCGGCGAAGACTGAGAACAAAACTGAAAGTCTTTCTCTACATATAGTTACTATTTTGATATTTTCATTATATTGCTGTTTTGATCTTAAGTTCCTTTTAGATGTACGGTTAATGAACGAGTCGAATCGATGCTCTGAAGATTTAGAGGAAGTGGAGTTTAAGCGTTTGTTTGGAGGTCTGCATCTCGATTTTTTAACAGTATTAATTGCCTCCGCAAACTTCTACTGCATTGATTCGTGTGTCACGTTTTTATCATTTAGCGTGTCCTCAATCTTAGACAGAGGGACAGGAGTGTTACCCTCCAACAGCTGCTTGCCCTACACAAAGGCCGAAATTCCTGTCTCACTTAGCTGCTCGCAAGCACTGAAAAAAGCTTTCCTATCCCTTTTCTTCTTCAGAGGAATATCTTGGCCTACTACAATTCTCTTGGTAGAGAATTTCTTACGTTTCACCAGAACATGTTGTTTCTGCTTTATTGAAGTAAACCTAACTAGGATCGGATCCTTTTTTTTTATTTTCCCCAAGCGATATGCTACCTCGATATTAAAAGCTATGCGTGGGGTATCTGTTAACCTCCTCACTAATAGGAAGGTTGTAGGTGATAAAATTTGTCTTTGGCCAAATTTTTTGAGGAAAGAAGCCTCTTTCTTGAGGGACAGTACCTCTTCCTCCAGAACCCTATCTAACTGCATTTTGTCAAATCTTTCCCTAATTTACTTTAGCTCGTGTTTGTTTACATTGGTGCCTACTTTTATGAATTGGCAAAGCATTATGATACCTGGATCCATTACCATTTTGAGTACATGCGGTTTATCCTTGGCAGCGCTAGCAGAACAGCTGTAATGGTTAACCGAGCTAGGGTGTTCATTGCTCCAAACTTTTATTATTTAGTGTCAGTAGATCGCGAGTCCTACGTACAAGTAATGTTCAGAAACTTAAAAACTTTTAAAAAACCAGGTCAATACATAAACTTTAATTATTTATGTATTTACTCTAACGGCACTCAAAATTGTGATGTTAAAAAATAAAAAACTAAGTACGAATAACAGAAAATTCAAGAATAAAAGTACCCCAGAACCGCGACTGTTTACGTTTGGATTCACCCAATTTCGTTCCAACGCTATTTGCAGGCAACTTTTGTTTTATCTAAAACATCAATTAAATTTTTCTTTCCCAAACCAAACTACTGTTTATTGCACAGGCCCACAAAAAAAAATTTGTCTGCACGAGACAAGTGACTAGGCTACTCTCATGGATTTTGAGCCGCTGAATCCGAATATGGCCTCAGAATTTGTCCTACACGCCTAAGTTTTCCCCTAGATGAAAGAAGTAGGGAAAATCCTAGGGAATTTTTGGTTACATAGACGATACAAAAATTTTCTGCACGAGACAAGTGACTAGGCTACTGTTATGGAATACTTTTGAGCCGCTGAATTTTCCCCTTGATGCAAAAAGTAGAGAAAAGTTTAGGGATTTCTTGTCACACAGGCCATACAAAAAAATCCTCTGCACGAGAGAAGTGACTTGGCTACCCTTATGATTTTTGAGCCGACAAATCCAAATATGGCTTTAAAATTTCTCCTACACGTTTCAATTTTCCTCTAGATGCAAAAAGTAGGGAAAAGTTCAGGAATTTCTGGTCACATAGGCCATACAAATAGACACGAGACAAGTGACTAGGCTACCTTTATGGATTTGGAACTGATGAATCCAAATTAGGCCTTAGAATTGATCTTACGCGTCTGCGTTTCCCCCTAGATGCAGGGAATAAGGAAAACAGTAGGGATAGCTTGCACGTTATTTTGATAATACCAGTATACGCGAAAATAGGCTCATCGATATTATATTCTTAAGTGCAACGACTTGTAAAGACTTAATTTGTACACAGAAATTCTTTAGTGTGCCTTCTATTTCGCGTAGATTTAGTAATTCTAGGGAAACTTAAAGGCTTTTGCAGATTATATAGATTTACACGCGAAAAAATAACGAAAACCTGATATCCTATACAGTTTTGCGAGCGAAATCAGTCACTTGTCCCGTGCAGAAAACTTTTTTTTGGTGGGCCTGTGTGACCAGAAATTCCCTAGGTTTTTCCCTACATTTTGCATCTAGAGAGAAAATGGAAGAAGCCTGAAAAATTTGCGGTTTAAATTTAGATTAAGCACGCAAACCTGCAAAGAATATGGCATTTCTGTTATTTTACCGCGTAAATCTATATAAAATGAGAAAGACCTTGAATTTCCCTAGAATTTCCCAAGCTGGAGGAAACGGAACCCAGTGGGCTCAAGCGTTAAAGAATATTTTTAGAACGGCCTAAAAATGTCCTAAGTCAGTCCACATAACGTTCTATAAACAAACAATGTTCCAAAGACGTTTTAAAGGCGTATTTCGAACATAAAATATTTTTAGAACATTATTCGGTCTGACTTAGGAAACTTTTTAAAACGTTCAAATGTCGTCTTTTGACTTGTACGTCCAAGAAACGTGTTTAGGACATTCCAACTCCGTTCTAAAATACTTGTTTGAATCTTATCGAATCATTAAAATGTACTTTTACTTTTAAATTTGATTGTTACATACAACTTTGCTTGCCTTTAACAAAGTAAGAACTATTAAAATTCATGTAGGTACTTAGCAGGATTTTTTTCATTCTAAAAAATATTATGGTTTGGTTTTTAGTGTGTAAGTTGACCACTTTACACAATGAAAAAAATCAAAACTACAAAAAAATATATTCACTGGCAACGCTTTAAAATAATGCGCATGCATAAAAGTTTTATTTAGCACAATAATTTTTTTGTTATTATCCCTCAAAAACAGTCCAGGGACGTCTGCCATAACATTTTATAGCATATCCGAAATTAGTTTTTAAGAATTTTCATTTTTATGGAAAAAACGCGGGAACTGAAATTGATTAACCACACGATGAAGTATCACATGCTTTTAAATGTACGAAAACTAGCGCGAAGTGCGAGAGCGTACCCGCGCGCCCTAAGCGCGCTAATACCTGGCTAAAACTTGGTACTTAGTTTTGCACATTAAGTTAAGTGAAAAATGCAATTTAAATTTGTCCTAATTAAAATTTTATATTTTAACCTTATCGGGCTTTTAAATGTCTAAAGTCTCTTTCACTAGCTGATGCGCAAGTATTCGAGATAATGTAGGTTATAAGTTAAATTACGTTGACGTTGGAGGTTTTTTTTATTAGATTTGGGCAATAATAATAGAATATGTATTTATGAAGTTATTATACTAAATCTCTATTCTTAACATTTTTGCCCGCAGAATTAAAAATAAAAACATTATTATAGTGATAAGGATTTCTTAAAAATAGCATGTAATTAGCTTTAGTACATAGTATAATATTTATTTTAAAAAGCAATCAATGAAGGAAAAAATGTTTATTTATGTCATAAATAACCTAAGAAAACCTTGTTAAGTCGAACTATGCTGCCATATTTTGTTTTTCTGGCTGTTAGATGTGTACAATATTCAATTCTAAAGTTATTAATTACAATAAATATCTATTCGGCATAAGCAAGTACGAGTAAAAATGAAATTGTAAAAATCTGTTTTAATTATTGTAAAATTTAAAAAAAAATATTGTCCCATAACATTAATATTATATCACGGGCACCTGCAAAACATCGTATCGAGAATGTCCTGTAACTCGACGCCGATTGGCTGAGGGGTAAGACCACGTGAGCTTACAGTATCCGATACGCCCGATCTCGATGGGTGGCAGTGTCCGAGGTTCGACTGTATACAAGATTGTTTAACCATTTACAAAGATTCGCTTTTATTACTGTTAGAATTACTCTTTTTGTTAGAGCAGGTATATGCTCAAAGTTATAAACCGCACGTGTTAGAGTCATAAAAATTCTACTGAAGAAATAAATTTATGTCTTCAAGGCATAAAAACTTGTCTCCAAGACATCAATTGAAGTCTGGCTCCGTCTCAAAGCTGAGTCGACCTTTTCGACTTCAGCATGTCTTGATTGGGGGCAATTCAAGTCGAACTGAAGTTAAAGCATTTTTGTTCGGGTAGGTGAAGAAAGCAAATAAATGGTTAATATGCGATATTTTAAAAGAAAGAAATTGCTTCGGGATGATCAAAAGTGAAAATGAATGACAAAACGAAGCACTAAAGAATTACCTCAGCAGTTCTTATGGAAAAATTGCTTATCATGTTATATTGCCTTAAATATGCCTAAAAACCCATGTTTGCACTTTTGGTTAGGATATCTTAAAAACCTGACGTTTAGGAAAAATTTGGATAATGTATTCGGTTTTAGGATACGAAATACTTCAAGGTCACATGATCCGGTCTTTGTGTACAAAAATATGTCATTTTTGTCGGCCTGTGTCATTGAATGAAAGAATGCAATTTTGGATTTTCCATTATTTATACATGCGGTCGAAATTTGAATTTTCAATTTTTCAAGAAAATCCAAAAAGTATAAATAGTATCAATCCGTCCAGAGAATGTTTGAATCTTTAAAAAAGTGGTCTTAAAAATATTCAAAATGTCCTCACTTTTTGAATTTTCATCCAAAATGGCTGGCTAACGAACTTGACCTTCGTTTCAACATACTGAAAGAGTGTACCAATGGACAAATCAGTCTGTCAGTTATTTCAAAAGTAATCGTGCTACTAAGCTAAAAATATACAGTCACGCTAACTAACCAACTAATGGACTGACAGACGTCTCAAAACGTGGACAGTTGACACAAACTGGGGGGGGGGGGGGGGGGCAAATCTAAAACAAACCTAATACCTTCTCTGCTGAGAATGTAAAATTGATTTAATTTGTCATGAATAATTTTTTGATACTCCCGTTTCTTATCTTATTTGTAAAAAAACGCATTTAAAAAATTAAAAGAAGATATTTTTTGAAAATACACACGAGACGAAAAAGAAATTAAAGGATAAAAGTTGTGATGCGAATGTGCTCACGCAGCGGACAGATTTGGTTTTTATTATTCATGATGTTTTTCACAATTGAAACAAAAACTACGCATCCTTTCAAAAAGTGACTAATAACAAATTTGTAGATCTTCTGCACATGCAGAATTTTTGTTCAATCATCTTATTCCGTATTTTGCATAGTTTAACAGCAAAATTTAATTTTTTATTTTCCATTATTTCTTTATTCTGTCAAAGTTGAAATTTTCGATTTTTCAAGGAAACTCAAAAAGTTTTTATGCAAATCTCTTAGGGCATTTAAAAAGAAACATTTTATTTACGTAACTTTTTTCATATCGTGGGTTATTCGGCTCTTAATGTTCGTTTTATTGTGTAACTAACAAACGAACGAACGTTTGACATTTGAAAAACCATTTGCCCAAAACAGGAGAAAGGGGGGGGGGGGAAATTTTACACAAATATAATACCTACTCTGATAAGAATGTAAAAAAATAATTAAAAATAAATATTAAATATCATACACTTTTTAAAATAGTTAATATTCAAATTTAAGAAAGAAATATTTCTTCATACTTTAAATTATTTTTTAAGTATTTTAAATTCAAATTAAAAACTGAGTTGAATAGTATTATTGAAAAAATTTTATTTTGCATTGAAAACTGAATAGAAAAGTACTATGAAAGAATTGGATGAATTGTAAGCTGCGCGCTGTCCCTGAGATTCTGTTAAAATGTTACATGATTTTCAGGAGATGAGTAATTGTTTTCTTTATTGCGGGAAGATATGAATTTGAATTGTCTCTTTTTAATATCCAGGAATGTAACAGAAAGCTCGTGAATTTTTAATCAACTATTTTTTCCGATCATTTGAAGTTAATACGAATAAATCTTTAAACGCTACACCGAATTTTGGTTATTGTAGTGAATCTTTATTTAGTAATTTTTTCTAGCTTTTTTAAACTGCTAAGAGAAGGCTATCAGCAGATTTGCTTAGGAGAAGTAGCTATTTTAATTTTTATAAAAAAAAGTTGAAAGCGGACAAACTCTTATAATCCTATAACTTTGTCAAATATCCACAATTTTAAAATGTTCTGAAACTGAAAAACCGGTTTTTACGAATATGTATGTCTGAATGTATGTATGCATGTGAGTATGATAACTTTTGAAAGAATGAACCTATTAAATTAGTCCTTATTATTCTCTTTCAGTGCCCAAAACTGAAGGTCAAGTTCGTTGGCCAGCTATTTTGGACAAAAATTCAAAAAGAGCATTTTGAAGATTGTTCGAACCCTTTTCTTTAAGATTTAAAAATTCGATGTACGACTATTTGCTATATTCGAAAAGTCCAACAATTTATCTTTTTAATAAAATAAAATTGTCAGAGTTATAACCATTTCAAAATTGAAAAGAAGATAAACGGAAATGAAAAATTCCAGGAAAACAACGCAATATATGAAAAAAAGTCCAGAGAAGAAAAACATTGATTTTGAAAAGCCTTACAAGTATATCATAAGAACTCATATATAGATGTAAATATGTATAAGAATACTGTACGAAGGCAAAAGAGTAACCCATTGGTCAAAAGAATAAATTTCGCCTTTTTCATACGCATATCAATATATAAAATAATACTGTACATAGTCGAAAGAATTCGGTGTGTCAGAACCTTGCATGTGGCAACATGTCGGTGTGTCAGAATCTTGCATTACACTTTTGAGCCATGGTTTCATGCGACTCAGGCGCGACTCCCCATATTGAGGTCTGAGGTGTGTACACATCTAACATTTTTGGACAAATTACACACGCAACGAACAAATCTCACTAGACCAAATAGTGCATCCAAAAAAATATTAGACTGTCTCAGCGACAGTCGAAGAAAATCTAGAAGACAGGAAAGAAAAAAAATTGTTCACAGCGTCACAAGTTCAACACAAACCCACGCATCTAAGCATATACAGACCCAAACATACAGAAAATATTTTTGCAGCATAACCGACCTTCTGACTAATACGCAAACCCATACTATACTAACTTAATACTACCAAATATAATGCTGTATACACTAACGGACTAACGCAGTTTCGCACGCTGAATGTCAATATTTGAAAGGCCCTTATATACGCACTAGATGTTTCTTTCACCACTTGTGAGAATTAGAGCCGTATCTGTATTAGGAAAGGCCCCAAGAATATCGCACTGTTAAGAAAGCTTGTATAAAAAAATGTTTTATTGATTTCAGATCTAATTTAACTGTACTTAAAAATATTATAGGCACTAAACTGTTAGAAAGCTTATTTAGCTATTCTTTCAATTGTAATGCAATTTATAATATTATTCAGAGCTGCCAATCCACCTAGAAATTTACCCCCACTATACCACTGTAATTTCGTGTGTAATCCGAAAATGCACGACTTGAACTTCGGTTTTTACAGGTTTTCTGCTGCACGACGATTGCCGATATGAAAGCTTCGGAAAACTATTCA
>NC_046661.1:55373705-55379803 GCF_010883055.1 Belonocnema kinseyi | reverse complement strand
GACTCACTCGGGGGAAAGTAGTAGTGTATGGAAGGGACAGAGAGTCTTCAGATTGATCCGGAATTCTCGTGTTATTTGAGTAAGTAACACGTTCGTTCCGTAACACTGCTCCGACCGAGGTTGCTGATCAATATCTCTACCAATCACCACAAGTGAAGATCCTCACGAAATCGTTATGTAAGGTTCCTCACTTGGGTCCATTAGTGGCCAAGTTCTTTTGTTTCAGGCGTCATTTACTCCGCGGTCTCCCTCTGGGCACGCTGCCATTTACTTTGCCTTGATACACTTGTTTCGTTAGTCGTTCATTTAGCATTCTCTCAACATGCCGGAACCATCTTAACCGATTTCTTTCCCATGTGTCTACTAGCGTCTCTTCTGCACCACATTCTTTAGAATTATCTCGTTACTTACTTTGTCCATCAGGATTTTCCCGCATATTATGCGCACGAATCTCATGTCAATTGCGTTAATTTTACTCCGATCTTTTTCTTGATAAGTCCATGTCTCGCTACTTTATAATTCATTCGGTACAAATGTAGAATTATGTATTGCCATTTTAGCTTAATTTGATATATTTTTACTTCTGAAAAGGGGGCCTGCTCTACCAATAACCTTCATACCTTCGTTTATGCGTCTATCTGATTCCTCATCTATCTTCCCGTCCCTAGTAAATAAGCTACCAAGTTGTACGAACTTATCAACATGTCCAATTCTCTCATAATTTAATAAAATATTGCATAGTGTTTTCTCACTCTTTCCTTTGAACACCATAGTTTTTGTTTCATTTGCGTTAATTTTGAGGCTCATGCTCTTCATGCTTACATCTAGTTTATTCAACATTGTTTGTAAGCTTTCGATTGACTCTGTCATAACCACCTTATCATCTGCGAACGCTGACCCACGTACCCTGACTGTTTTATTATTAATGTTAATATTATAATTATGAAATATTATATCAATATTAATGACTAGCTGACTAATGTTTAATAGAAATAGTTAAAATTTCACCTAAGACAATTAGTTTTCTGCAAAGAAATAAATTTTAAATAAAATACATGAATTTAAAAAAATTTATTAATTTTTTACAACAAAATAGTTAAATTTGTAAACAAAATGCTAAATTTTCATCCAAGAGCTAAATTGTATACCAAAAAAAGGTATTTTTCATAAGTTACATGAATAACTTTGCACACAAGATATTTATTTTCCACCAAGTCTGATGTTCTATACAAAAAACTAATTTTTTAATAATAGTTAAATTTTCGACAAAAAACATTAATGTTCTCTTAGTTGAAAAGTAATTTCTAAACAAAGAGAAAAAAAATTTCGACAAATTAGTTAAATATTCAGAAAAAAAATGTTAAACTATATTGATAAATAATGAATAGAAAAACAAAATTTTTAACAAATTAGTTCCACTTTCAACCAGAAAAGTTAAACAAAATCGTTAAGATTCTTTGAAGTTGCTTTAAATTATTGAAATTAATTAAAAAATCCTTGGAATGTTTTGAGATATCCTAAAATATTTCAAATCCTTTAAAATCTCTTGAAATTTTTCAAATCTCTTGAAAGTTCCTTGCAATTTTAAATATACCCTTAAATGTTTTAGATCCTTCAAAATCTTGTACTCAATTATTGAAATCATGGGGAAATTCTTAGGAATCTATTAAGATATCCTAAGATATATCAAATCCTTTAAAATCTCATACCATATTACTGTAATCAATTATAAACTCCTTAGAAACTTTTGAAATACTCTCAAATATTTCGAAACCTTCAAATACCTAAAACTTTTTTTTAAAGTTTCTAAAGAATTCCTGTGGAAGAACGAGGGGGGGCCCCCGACAGGGTCCACATGGATTGCCCTCATGCCTTGTGGAATCCATGAGGGCAATCCAGGCGTGGTACATTATGGAAACGACATGCTAATCTATAGGAGCCCAACATGGGATTCCCTCATGGTTGCCACCATGAAAGCCCTCTCGGTTTTTTTGCCAGTGCTCACACCTGTACTAGCATATTTCTGGGATGATAACACTTTTTTGTACTGGGCTGCCAGTGTTGGGTCAGCACTGGATATCGCTACATCCTCAAATATTGAAAATCCTCAACAATCTTTTGATATTTTTTTTATCTTTTTAAGGCTCTTGAAAATTCCTTGAAATTTTTAAAACACCCTGAAATATTTCAAAAACTAAATGAAAAATTCCTTCGCATCTTTTAAAACATCCTTCAATATTTAAAATCCTCAAAGATCTTATGCAATCTCTTAAAATTTTGTAAAGCTTTAGATTGAATATTATAAAAGAGAAAAATTTCAAAACGTTAAATACTAAAATGTTTGTAGATTAGAGTTTTGAAAATGGGATCAATAAAAATTCGAAGCTTTCGAAATTTAATTTTCTAACATTTTCAACTATGAAATATGAATAATGGTCAACTTGATGGGATTCAAGTCTTCAAAATTTTTACAAAAAATTAGCAATCATAAAGGAATGGAAGTAGTTCAAAATTTAAAAGTATGTTAAAAAAAAAAAAATATATATATATATATAATTTTATAATTATATTCAAAAATCGTTTTAGAAATAGTTAAACTTAAGCTCAAGTAATTTCTATTAAAAATTTAATTTAATAGTTTAACTAATCCACAAACAGTTAACCTTTTAATTTTTTAAAGCTTTTCTGTTTCCCAAATTTCAGTCTGAAATAATTTCATTAAGAGATTGTCCAATCAAAAAACACATACATCTAAATTTTGAACACTTTCTTCAATATATTTATGATTATTAATTTTTTATAAATAAGCTTCCGAGTTTCCTCATAAAAATTTGTACACTTGAATCCCATCGATTTGAAAATTATTCTTATTGAATAGTTGAAAATTTTTGAAACTTAAATTTCGAAAGCCTGGAATTTTTACTGATCCCATTTTGAAAACTCTAATCTACAAACATCTTAATATTCAACGCCTTCACATTTTTCTCTTTCTAAATTTCAATCGGAAGCTTTAACAAATGTCAAGAGATTTCAAAAGATTTCTAACGATTTTAAATATTTGAGGATGTTTTACAAGATTTCAAGGAATTTTCAATTTATCTTCATAATTTAAAGGAATTTCCAAGAATTAAAAAATTTAATAGTACTAAAAAATCTTTTAAACAAACTTTACGGTACCTCAAAATATTTTGAAGGAATTGCAATATTTGAGAGTTTTTAAAAATATTCGAAGGAATTTCTAATTGATTACGGTAATTTATTATAAGATTTTGAAAATTTTGATATATTTTAGGATATCTCAATAGATTCCAAGGAAATTTTAATTGATTTTAATAATGTAGTATGAGATTTAAATTTTTTAAAAATATTTTAGGGTATTTTTAAAATTTCAAGGAATTTTCAAGAGCTTTGAAATTTTTTCAGAGATTTCAAAAGATTTTAAAGGATTTAAAGTATTGGAGGATGTTTAAAAAGATGCCAATGAATTTTAAATTCATATTTATAATTTAAAGGAATTTCAATGAATTTTTAAGAATTTTAGCAGATTTGTTTAAAACAATAAAAAATATCGCTCATGTTGTTTGTTTCTGCTGGTGATGATTACACCAGGAAAAAGGTCTGTATAGTCTAAAATACAATACTTATAACAATTTTCGACAACACTTTGTATGCGTGCAAATCTTCGACAAAGAAGCAGTTTAACCATTTTTGGAATATAATTGTAAATTCACCATTCACAACGAAATTTGTGTGAACAAGAAAAAATTATAGACCATCCTCCCAAACTTCCACGATCTACGTGAACACTGGTGCGCATTACCTCTCGTTTTCTGCGACTGTCGACGAAGTTATATAAGCTTAGGTATCTCAGTTCTTTGATTTCTCGACTCTTAAATTATCTTTAGTAAGAAATGTAAAACTCCGTTTAAAATAATATAAAATCTGATAAACTTAATACCATAATGTACACAATTATGTTTTAAATACGATCTCTTTCAAATTCCTCGATGCCATGTAAACTCTAGAGAAACTCTTTTTGCGATTGTTAACCTTTAGAATGTTTCTTATAGAAGATTTCTTAGTTCCGTGTAGGTCGGTGAAACAATTGTATGTTGCTCCGAAAAATAATGTAATATTATAAAACTTACAGAACTTTAGATTACCTAGAGAATAAAAAATTTTCTCCGAAGCAGCCATTTTAAATGAGGACTTGTTTGAGATACGTTCATACACTTTTAAAAATAAAATAAAAGACTATATATTGAGCAAGTGATCAATCGGAAATAAGGCGTAAATATTCAGTCACATACATTCACTGTATCAGAAAAGCCTTCTTCACTTTTACGTTTTATCAGAAATTTAGCGTTTGGATAACAAACCTGAAATGCGCAAATAGTTTAGCTTAGCACATATTGAAAAAACTCTTTTTATGTTAAAAGAATCTTATTCTTTCGCTTTCAAATACCCCTTAGTTATTGATCAATTATTAAAATGATTGCTTAAGTTATTAATTAACTATAGGATTTCGCCGGGAGCGGGTGCTAATCTGAAAAACTGTACCCGATCCCAGGGAAATCACGGTAAAATTTCAGCCATAAACACGTCTTACGGTCGTGAGATAGGTGGTTACAGTCTGTGACAGATTCAATACGACGATCCAGCAAAAGTCTCGTGCATTGGCCGGTAATTATTTAGGTCAGCTAAATTGCCCATTTCCACGCCAGGGGTAGTATGCGCCCTTCCACCAATTATTTCGGAAGTGGCTTTTCCAAATTTAAATATGAGATGATAATAAGGGCCAGAAGCTTATGGGTTAAATAAAACTTCTTCCACCAGAAGGTCTTGATTCCATTTGGTCCTAGAGCGGAATAGTTCTTCATATCTCTTAATACTTTTTTCACCTGCTCGGTATTGATGGGTGTGAATTCTTCGTTAGGTGTTACGAGGGCATCACACAGCTACTTGAATCTATTAATGTTCTTTAAGTCTTCGTCCAGTCTATGCTGAACTTCGTAGACTTCTCTTCAAAATCCTTCGACCTCCTCTGGTTTGGGCGGGTTGTCGAAAGTAACTGGAGGGTCATGAAAGAGTCGACATGGGTCAGAGAAGAATTTTTTTTTCTCTGACCCCGGATCCGGAGTTCGAGCACGAATTTTCGAACCTTGGCGGCAAAATTCTTGCCAGATGTCTTGTAGTCAATGATACACTAAATGCGTGATGCATACTGTATCGTCCAGCCTATCTTTGTCGCGAGTTGATCCATTCGTCCCTTGATCTAATGATCAACCATTGGTTTTTGTTTTACGGTACGCATCGGCCAAACTCTCACTGCATCATACACACACCTCTGAGGTGACCAAGTGTCTAACCAACTGAGCCACCGAGGCTCTTCCACCGAGTTTTTTTTCCACCGAGGCTTATTATTATTATTATTATTATTATTATTATTGAAGGAATTCAAAAAACGTAACTAAACGTATTAAAAGCTTTTTTCGCAAGCAAGAATTTACGAATAATAAGTTTATTGCTTCGTTTACATATCGTATTTTGGTACAGATCTGTCAACTACATTATTACTTTATATAAGGAAATTCAAATAAAAGTACTTAATAATATCTTTAATTATTTACGAAAAACTCATTTTTCTTACATTCTCATCAGAGAGAGTATTAGATTTGTGTAAAATTTGAGCACCAGTTTTTGTCAAATGTCCGCGTTCCGAGACCCCCCGGAATCCGAAATGCAGTTTTTGATAACTGTGTGTGCCTGGCTCCATAGATGCACTGAAAAAAATGTTTAGCAATATTATCTAGAATTCTTTTTATCCCAGGTAGAAAGTATCGCTGGATTTCTTCTTCCTAAATAGTTAGCTGTATTAAACAAATTTTCTTGCAGGCAAAATATAGGTGCAGTATCTAGAAAATCTAGCTGTCATGTCTATATTTGTATTGCCAAACAAATATAGGTGTCACACCTAACCAGGTTCAGCTGGACATTCTAGGTGAAAAATATAGCTAAACTTGACAGCCTATCTAGTTGCTTTTTCTGGCTGTAGTGCCTATAATTTTTTCTAACTAATAGGCCGATATATTTTTAGG
>NC_046661.1:55371870-55373605 GCF_010883055.1 Belonocnema kinseyi | reverse complement strand
ATACTTAAACCTTTATTTATGTATTAGATACATACATGACTTAATAATTAAAAATCTTAAATTGAAAACAATAAGTTGTGATCAATAAATATCAATATGTACAGTAGGGCGAATCGAGAAAAAGTTGTAAAACATTTTTCGACGTTATATGCGCACTTATAAAAGAATACTCAATTTCCTTTGAAGGCTTTGATAAAATTCTTGAGGTTACAGCTAATCAAAAAAATTCTTATTTCCATATTTGGTCCCATAATTTTCACTGCATTGGTGTATATATTATTCATTTTTTAACTCTCACAAGCCGCACGACAAAAAGCACGAGCTTCTTGTGTTTACGAAAAGTTCGGGCGTTAGTATTATGCGAATTAAAGCAAGGCGGTAATTTTTTAAATGCATTCAAACTTATAAGCATAAAGCTGATGCTACAATTATTTTAGGTTCGAATTTTTAGCTGTACGGGCAAACTCATTACAGGAAATATGCTCGTTGATCATGACTGCTAGAATGTTTAGCAAATGATGATAGAATTATCTCCCACATTTTCTGTCTGCAGGAGACAGACGGCTTATATATCTTAACTACCTAGTTTGCAGTTCTACCTTAACTTTATTGCAAATTCGTCTATATATCCCCAGCAATATATTTCTAGCTACAACAGCTATACCATTTTTTCAGTATGACTATATGTATGTATGCCTGTCTGTGAGCACGATTACTTTTGAAAAATCATTCTTTTAGATTTGTCTTTGCTACACTTTTTTAGTGTCCTAAACTAAAGCTCCAGTTCATTAGCCAGCCATTTTGGATAAAAAGTCAAAAGGTGAGGGAATTTTGAATAATTAAAGCCACTTTTTCAAAATTTTACAGCTGTTCTGTACGAGCGTTTATGGTATTCAAGCATTCAAACAATTTATCCTAATGGCTTTTTTTATAAACCGAAAAATACCAGAGTTATAGCATTTACAAAATTCAAAAGATAGAAGAAAATGACAGTTTCAAGCCAAATAACGCACGATATGATATAATGTCGAAAAAGGAAAAATATTCCTTCTTGAATGCCCTACAAGATTATTATAACAATTTTTGACATTTTCTTGAAAAATCAAAAATTCAAATTTTGACAAGATGAAAAATAATAGAAAATCAAAAAGTTACATTTTTGGGTCAAAACACCACTACCCACCAACTGTATTTTCGAGAGATTTGACACTCTTAAACATGTATTCTGAGGTAAGCTCGGGTTTACTATGGTTTTTGGCGTCGCTGATTACGAACCTGGTGTCCGCTGACTTTATCGCGTCAGGTTCAAGGTCATTGGAAGGTCAAATCGAGAGAAAAGGGTAAAAAATCCAAAAAAATACGTTATAGGTTTTTGGAGTCGCTAATTACGAATCTGGCATCCGTTGAACTCTATCGCTTCAGTTTCAAGGTCATTTGAAGGTCATTTGAAGGTCAAATCGAGAAAAACGGTAAACAAAATTTTTTTTAAATGTTACAGGTTTTTGGGGTCGCTGATTACGAACCTGGTGTCCGCTGACCTTTATCGCGTCATGTTCAAGGTCATGACCTTGAACCTGACGCGATAAAAGTCAAAGAAGTTTCAAAAAATAATTGTTTTTTATGTTTTAAATTCTATTTTTTTAGGATTAAAACCAAAAACAGAACTATCCAAAAAATATTCATGAAAATTAATTCATTTTTACATTCACATCAGAGAAGATATTAGATTTGTGTA
>NC_046661.1:55365428-55371860 GCF_010883055.1 Belonocnema kinseyi | reverse complement strand
CCCCCCCCCCCCCAAAATTATCAGAGGTATAGTATTTTCAACATTCCAAAAAACACATAAGCAGAATGAACCGTTTAAGCCAAATAGCGGACGATATGTAAAAAAGTCAAGAGAAAAAAGTTTTATTTTTAAATCCCCTACAAGATTATCATAACAACTTTTTGAATTATCTGGAAAAATAAAAAAATTTAAATTTGGACAACACGGAAAAAAATGGATGTTCAAAGTTAGTTGATTCAAATTTAGAGAGCCAGACATTCCTTCTACATGGTCGAACTGTCCTTCTAAAATTTTTTCTTCACTGTGAAAAATACACTCATTTTATGGCCAGTGTGACTTTTATAAGAAAATCAGACTGACTATCGGGGATAACCAAGGTATCCTTCTCGGGATGGTAAATACGAACATTTTGTTTTCACTCATTTCGACAATCCACGAAGGAGCAGCTAAGCCATCGCATATGGTTAATTGTTTGATTTTTGCGGGTAAATCATGTGCATGAAAATTAAAAGGTCACCTGACCACCATGCAGTAGTGCTATCCGTCAAGAAAAAAACTGTTTATTTACTTTTTCTTTTTTTGATTAAAGAATGATCTTTTAAACTAAAATTGAATTATATTGTTAAAATTTTATTTTTTGCAAAGAAAATTCTCTGTTTTATATAAGAAATTCGTCTTTTTTTCTTTGAAATCCAACAGTTTGGTTACAAAGTCAACTATGTGATAGAAACTTGAACATTCTTGTAGAATGTTCGTTCTTTTTTTATTAAAATATAATTTTCCACAATCAAAAATTAATTTTTTGAAAGGAAAATTTAACTTTTTTATTCCTGATTAAAAGGTGATCTTTTAATTTTAGAAACTCAACTGCTTGATTCAAAATTTATCTAGTTTGCCGAAAATTCGACTTTTTGGGTAGCAAATTGATCTCCTCAAATAATAGTTCAACTATTCGGTTCAAAATTTATGTATTTTGTACACATTTAATTTTTCAGGTCAAAAAGTAAACGTTTCAACCTAAGATTTAACTACTATTTAATTGAAAATTAACTTTTTCATACAAACTTCGTATTATTTGGTTTAAAATTCCACTATTTTGTATAGAAAATTCTACTTTTTGTCTTGAAAATTCAACTGTTTCACGAAAGATTCATTTTTCTTAATTGAAATAAATTTTACAGTGGAAATTCTAATTTTCTAATGTTCTTCAAAAATTAATCTTTTTAGTTTAAAGTGTTCACTATACGGTTTAAAATGTATGTAATTTCTTTCAAATTACTTTGTTTTGTGATTCATAATTTTAGCAGAAAATTCATACCTTTGGTAGAAAATTAAACAACTTGAATAAAACTTCCCCTCTGGGGAAAAGGATTAGGAGGGTAAATGTTCTTTTTTTTATTTAACAGGTTACTAGTATATCCTTGGTTCAGAATTAATTTAGATTGATTAAAATGTCTATTATTTGGTAGAAAACACAACTGCTTTGCTAAAATTTCATTTTTTAGTTGAAGGTTAATTTCTTTGGATGAAAATTTAAGCATTTTTATGAAAATTGGATTCATGCCGGTATGAAAGTAAATATTTTCCAATAGCAGTTAAACTATTTAATTGTTAGTAACAAATTGATATATTTCAGGTGAAAATTAAACTTCCTGGTTAGAAAAATTGCTTTTTTAGTTGAAAGCTCAAATTTGTTATTAAAAGTTCAAATATTTCATTTGAAATTAACTTTTATGGTAAAAATTCTACTGTTTTATAGAAAATTCGTCCTTTTGCCTCGAAAATCAAAATATTTGGCCGAAAATTAAATCTTGTTAATAATTCGTTTTTATTGTTAAAAATTGGTTTATCGAAAAATTTAACTATTCCATATTTGGTTCAATCTTTATCATGTATATTGAATAAGTTGGAAAATCGTATTTTTTGAAGGAACATTAATTTTCTTTGTCAAAAAATCAACTTTTTGGTTAAAAATCAAACTATGTTATAGAAAATTATCCTTGTTCGCTCATAGTTCTACCTTTATATTCAGGATCTTTTTGAAAATTCATTTTATTCTTGAAACTTTATTTCTTGTTTGAATATATAATTATTTTTAGTAAAATTCGTTTCATATTTGTTTTAAAATGAATCTTTTAAACTGTAAATCAGACTATTCCATTTTTGGTACAAAATGTATATTTTTTATCTGAAAGTTTAAATCTTTTATTGATAACACAGGCCGACAAAATTTGACAAAAGTCAAAAGACAGAAAGCAGACCAAACATTTCCGAAGGATTTTGATGCGCTGAATCCGAATCCGAACTGAAAATTGCTTCTGTACGTCAGGTTTTCAAGATATCCTAACCTAAAAGTGCAAAAAACGCGTTTTTAGATGTTTTTGAGCTTACGTAACTGTACAAGAAGAATGTCTACCACAAAAGCTAATATGGAATATAAAAGTACTAATGTTCCCCTTTCAAACCTACTTGAATTTATTAGGATATCTTTATTTTTCACCAAAATATTGTAATTTGAAATTTTTTATTTTAGCGGTTTAACCCATTAACGCTTAGGTGTTCAGATTTATACAACGCATTCTCTACTGCTCACAGTACGATATTTTTTCTTCAAAATATTATCTCAGGGGTTTTCGAGAGTGCCCTTTTTATTGCCGGTGTCAGTTTTTTGTTAAAACACCTAGAAGATCCAATATAACGGCCACAATTTAGGGATTTAAAAAAGAACAAAGGATCCCGCACAAAATTCCAACAAAAAAGCGTACAGCCGTTTGGAACCAAACTTTGCACATTAATAAAACAATAAAAAATATGGAACCTTTGTCTTTTTATTTCTACGTAAACCGTTTCCTAGGGGTAGAAACCATCCCTACCAAGCCACAAGCAGGCTAACCCACCTGACTCTGGGAACAATAAGTTTAGTCGCATATTTTTCTTGGAATGATGAAGTTCCATGCCACAAGTTGGTTAACCCACCTACCTGCTAATCCAACTAAACCCAGAAATCACCCCTACAAAATTATAAGCAGCCTAACCCACCTAACCCTGGGAGCAGCGAATTTAGTCGTTTACATTTCGTGAAATAATTGAATTCCACACTACACGTGGGCTAACCTTGAAATGAAATGTTTAAATTTTGCCTATTAACCCATTAACGCCAAAATGGTATGCCATTGTTTCTTGAAAAAGTTATCTGAGGGGTTTTCGGGGGTTCCTTTTCGATTGGCTCAGTTTTTTGTTATAACTCCTAGAAGAGCTAATATGGAAAACAGTTAGGGCTTTAGAAAAACAACAAATTTCACTATTATGATTCATTTAATATTATAAATTTACTTAGGATTTTCCAGCTTACTAAGGTAAGACTCAATATTTTCCAGCCACTTAAGGCAGTACTTAGGATTGTCCAGCTAAGCAAGAAAGTACTTAATATTTTCCAGCCAATTAAGGCAAGACTTTAGACTGACCAACCAATTATGGGAAGCCTTTGGTTTTCCCAGCCAATAAAGGAAAGACTTTTTATCGGCCAGCCAGTCAAGACAAGAGTTTGAATCGTCCAGCGAGGCAAGGCAAGACTTACGATTTCCCAGCCAGTTAAGGCAAGACTTGGGATTGTCCAGCTAAGAAAGGACGTACTTAATATTTTTCAATCAATTGGGGCAAGACTTTAGATTGCCCAGCCAATGAAGGAAAGACTTACGATTGCCCATTCAGTTAAGGCAAGACTTGGGATTGTCCAGCTACGCAAGGAAGTACTCAATATTTTCCAACCAATTAAGGCAAGTCTTTAGATTGCCCAGCTAATCTAGGAAAGACTTTGATTAGCCCAGCCAATAAAGGCAAGACTTTGAATCGCCCAGCCAGTCAAGGCAAGACTTTGAATCGTCCAGCGAGGCAAGGCAAGACTTACGATTTCCCAGCCAGTTAAGGCAAGACTTGAGATTGTCCAGCTGAGCAAGGAAGTACTTAATATTTTTCAATCAATTCGGGCAAGACTTTAGATTGCCCAGCCAATGAAGGAAAGTCTTATGATTGCCCAGCCAGTCAAGACAAGACTTTGAATCGTCCAGCCAGTCAAGGCAAGATTTACGATTGCCAAGCCAGTTAAGACAAGACTTACGATTGTATGTCCAATGAAGGTGAAACTAATCGCTTGTTTTCTTATGAAAACGTTCGCGCTTCATGTCAAACGATCGTTGAAGAAACTTTCGTTTATGACTAGTAGGGTCATTATCATTTCTTTGCAAAGACCAGCAATAATCGGCCATCATTCTTACATTGCCTCGATCTTAATAATGTTGCTCTTTTTGTTGAAAGTTTTGATGAAAGCGTTCGCCCATTTCTTCAATGAATGCTCCAACATTTTCTGGGAAATAATCCAATTGAGATTTGAGAAAATGTCATCTCATACTCATCAAACAACCTTATCTTTTAAAATTCTTTAACATACTGGATACAATAGTTCTAAAGTTTCGATCCCGATTGTTCCCTAACAACTTCTGTTGCATTAAGATCGTCAGTATCTATTGATTCGTGAGTTGATCGGTCACTTTTGTTTTCAGAGTGATGTCTAAT
This sequence comes from Belonocnema kinseyi, assembly GCF_010883055.1. NCBI lineage: Eukaryota > Metazoa > Arthropoda > Insecta > Hymenoptera > Cynipidae > Belonocnema > Belonocnema kinseyi. The sequence continues at coordinate 55,367,288 of NC_046661.1, read as the reverse complement.
ATCAATCTTGGCTGGTGTAACACTTTTTACATCAGGGTAAACCATCTTCTCCAAATACTTTTCAGAAAAACCTCCTGTTTTGCATAAGCAAAGGTAACAATCAGTGTCATGATCGTTGGGCTCACGCCAAACAGGTGGTACATGGTTTATCCAAATTTTTAATTGAATAAATTCAAGCAGGTTTGAAAGGGGAACATTAGTACTTTTCAATTCCATATTAGCTTTTGTGGTAAACATTTTTCTTGGTCGGTTACATAACCTCAAAGATAGCTAAAAAACGCATTTTTTGCATTTTCAGGTTAGGAAATCTTGAAAACCTGACGTGTAGGAGCAATTTTAAGCTCGGATTCGGATTTAACGCATAAAAATCCTTCGGAAATGTTAGGTCTGGTCTCTAGCAATAAAATTTGTCGACCTGTATAATTGAAGCATTTTATTTTAAATCATCTTTCATGGTGGAAATTCTACTGTTCCGTAGATAATTAATCATTTTGGCTTTAAAACTAAATAATTTTCCTAGAGGATTATGTATTTTGTGAAAAATTCTTTTTTTTTTGGTAAAACAATAATCTTCTGGGTAGAGAATTTATCTGTTTATTCAAATATTTAACAACCCTGTTCAAAGTCCATTTCTATGGTTGAAATTATGATTTTTCAATTCGAAAATTTAACGATTCCATGTTTGGTTGAAACTTCATTTTGTGCATTCAACAAGTTCAAAATTCTTGTATTTAGTTAAAAATGATTTTTTTTTAATAAAGAAAAACTAATATAGATAGAACAGAGGTGAATTTTTGTTGCAGGTAATTTTCAAGTAGATAAAGTGGAATTTTTTTATCGAAACAAAGCAAGATTCAATAGAGTTGTAACAGGTAGAATTTACTCTAAAATCAATGTAAAGATTACAACTTGTTTCTTTCTGGGAATCTCTTTTATTAAAAATTCAACTTTTTGGTTGAAGTTTCAAATAACTGGTTTAATATTCATGTATTTGGTTAAAAATTTGTCTTTCGGGGTAGCAAATTATTTTTGTTTGTTGATATTTCAACTTTTTGTTTGAGAATCGTGTTTAAAATTGATAATTTTGTATTTAAAATGATCTTTCTTGTTGAAGATCACAAAGAAGAAAATGAGCTGGAAAGCGACGTTTGTAAACGTTTATGTTTTTTAGTTTCAGTGTTTAAGGATCTACACTGCATACAATCAATCTCAAAAGTAGCGTATCTTTAAAAGGATTAATAAAATCGACAAAAAAAGATCTATTAATCACTTGTGTGAATTTTGACGGAGACTTCTAAGCACACTTCAGAAAAAAATACTTCAGGTTGAAATTTGTTATTTAACCATAATTATTCAACGGTTTAGTTTTTCCTTTCTTTTTGGGGAAAAGTTACAAATTTTATTTAATCCTAATGAGCAAGGCCTTATTTTATTCTTTAAGAGATTCTCAACAATTCTTTTTGGGCGATGTGAATTTAAAGTTTAACTTTGATTGTTTATAACAATAATAACCTAAAGTGTGCTTAGGGGCCTCAATAAAGATTCACAGAAACGAATAATAGACCTTTTTTTGTTGATTTTATAATTCATTTAAAAGATAGGCTCCTTTTGAGATTGATTATACGTAGTGTACATCCTTAAGTATTGTGCGTTTAGTATTACTTTTTAGACGAAGGTTGAAAGGAGGATTTAAATGTTTGTAATCCAAATTAAGTCAACCAATAATAATGATTTAGGTAATAATTGACATACTTCAGACTATCTGCTTCGGAGAGTATCCTTTATAGATGTCACATCCTGAATGCGGCTCTGTGGCACGCCCAGGTATGTATAAGTCTCTCCAGCGCAAAGGTGTCGTAT
>NC_046661.1:55363361-55365328 GCF_010883055.1 Belonocnema kinseyi | reverse complement strand
GTGTGTGATAACGGGTTCGGAGTTCGCGCGCGAACTTTCGAACCTTGGCGGTAAAATTTCTGCCAGATGTGATGTAGTCAATCACACATTGAATACGGGACGGGTACTGTCTTGCCCAGCCTATCTTTATGGTAAGTTGATGCATTCGTCTTTTGGTCTTATGATCAGCCGTTGGTTTTGTTTTACGGTTCACATCGGCCAAAGCTCTCGCTGCATTATACACACAATAATTGATAGCCCAGAGGTCCGATTCACCGGAAAAATGTCCACGAAGCTCGTCATCCATTTCAGCCAGATCTTTAGGCTTGAGAGATACCTTGGTGTTGATGTTTCTCCGGGTCGTAAAGCATTGCTCTTCATCTATTGGGTGCCTGCCCGCGGTCAGTGATCCCAGATCTGAAACGAGGCGTGGTCCAATACTATGACACGTATATGTCTGTGTGAATATGGTAGGAGACCATATAAATGCCTGGGTTGCGCGCGCAATCCATTTCTCCTCTTCTGAATTTGAAAACTCGAAGGTGCACGATTGCCAGTCGGAACACTTCGGTGGTTCTATTTATATCTCTATCTGTTTTGAAATAAAATGAAAAGATTGGGTTATTAATATTTCCAGATTTCGATGCTGGGCTGGCGATTCTCATGATTGTAATACTTCGCGCGCCTCCTTAAATAGCGTGTACTTTGAGGTTACGTTACTTCAAGTATATAATATAAATTATATAAATATTAATACTATTATATAGATAATTAATGATAATATTATAATTATGTTATATTATAATAGTCTTATTTAAATCTTGATTCGCATTTGAAAGAAATTAAAGAAATTGCTGATTTTGGATTTTGTTAAAAATTAAAATCATAATTTTTGGGTGAAAAATTCGTTTATTCACTTAAGGTTAAACTACTTAGTAAAAAAATTAATTTTTTCTTATTAAGGATTCATAATTATAGTTGAAAATTGAACTATTTGCCTTTAATTTAGGTTAAAAATTCAGCCTTTTTGTAGAGAATACTCTTTTTAACTTTAAAATTAAAAAATTTCTTAAATTAAATTGACCTTTTTTAGTAGAAATTTAATCTTTTTGGTTTAAAATTTATCATTTCTGGTCAAAAATGCAATTGTTTGGTTAAAATATGAACCGTACATCTTCTTGGGTTTAAAAGTCGATTATTTCACTAAGAGTTGAACTACTTTGTAAAAAAATACGTTTTTGAAACAAGGTTTTATAATTATGGTAGAAAATTTAACTATTTGGTTGAAAGTGTAACTCTTTGACTGAAAACTCATATTTTTCGCTTAAGAAATTCAACTTTTTGTAGATAATTCGTCTTTTCTACTTTAAAATTAAATAATTGCGTTGAAAATCCATGTATTTTGTTTAAAATTTGACTTTTTTTGTAGATCATTAATTTTCTTGGTCGCAAATTCACCTTTTTCCTTGAAAATTTAACAATTTTGTTAAAAACTCGTTTTTTTTCCTGGTTCAATTCAATTTTTTATCACAGCTTTTATCTGGAAATTGAACTATTACATTTTTGGTTAAACTTTATCCTGTAAATTGTATTAGTTAAAACCTTCCGGATTCTTTTTTTTTAATTTTTAAAATGTTTTCAAATACTCGCTTAAAATTTATTTGTAAAAATAAAAAATCATTTTCAATATTCTTAGCAATCACAACAATTTTTGTTATTCTTTTTAAATACTGTACAACTCTCAAAAAGCTTACCATTCTGTTCAAATTTGTATAGTTTTTAACAGTTGTTTGTAATGGATTGTTTTAAATGAACGGTCATATATTGATGATAATTAACGAAAATATCTATTTTTAATTAAAAAATTTTAAATTCAATGGGTTCAGAATTAAAATTTTTTAGACTGAAATAATATTTCAAGTCATAATCGAAAACAAATAAATTAATTTTCTAACAAATAATTGGTGTTTTAACTAATACAATTTACA
>NC_046661.1:55362048-55363261 GCF_010883055.1 Belonocnema kinseyi | reverse complement strand
TAAATAATTTCGTTGAAAATTCATGTATTTTGTTTAAAATTGGTCTTTTTTTGTAGATCATTAATTTTCTTGGTTGAAAATTCATCTGATTGGTTGACAATTCAACAATTTTGTTGAAAATTCGTTTTTTTTCCTTGTTCAACTCAATTTTTTATCACAACTTTTATCTGGAAATTGAACTATTCCATTTTTGGGTAAACTTTATCCTGTAAATTGTATTAGTTAAAACACCAATTATTTGTTAGAAAATTAATTTATTTGTTTTCGATTATGACTTGAAATATTATTTCAGTTTAAAAAATTTTAATTTTTAACCCATTGAATTTGAAATTTTAAAATTAAAAATAGATATTTTCGTTAATTATCATCAATATATGACCGTTCATTTAAAACAATCCATTACAAACAACTGTTAAAAACTATACAAATTTTGAACAGAATGGTAAGCTTTTTGAGAGTTGTACAGTATTTAAAAAGAATAACAAAAATTGTTGTGATTGCTAAGAACATTGAAAATGATTTTTTATTTTTACAAATAAATTTTAAGTGAGTATTTGAAAACATTTTAAAAATTAAAAAAAAAGAATCCGGAAGGTTTTAACTAATACAATTTACAGGATAAAGTTTAACCAAAAATGTAATAGTTCAATTTCCAGATAAAAGCTGTGATAAAAAATTGAATTGAACAAGGAAAAAAAACGAGTTTTTAACAAAATTGTTAAATTTTCAAGGAAAAAGGTGAATTTGCGACCAAGAAAATTAATGATCTACAAAAAAGTCAAATTTTAAACAAAATACATGAATTTTCAACGCAATTATTTAATTTTAAAATAGAAAAGACGAATTATCTACAAAAAGTTGAATTTCTTAAGCGAAAAATATGAGTTTCCAATCAAAGAGTTACACTTTCAACCAAATAGTTGAATATTCTACCATAATTATAAAACCTTGTTGCAAAAACGTATTTTTTTACAAAGTAGTTCAACTCTTAGTGAAATAATCGACTTTTAAACCCAAGAAGATGTACAGTTCATATTTTAACCAAACAATTGCATTTTTGACCAGAAATAATAAATTTTAAACCAAAAAGATTAAATTTCTACTAAAAAATGTCAATTTAATTTAAGAAATTTTTTAATTTTAAAGTTAAAAAGAGTATTCTCTACAAAAAGGCTGAATTTTTAACCTAAATTAAAGGCAAATAGTTCAATTT
>NC_046661.1:55360938-55361948 GCF_010883055.1 Belonocnema kinseyi | reverse complement strand
CGTACCAAGGGTTTCTTCTGAATAAAGTTACAAAAATGAATAGGTAGACGCAAACAATTGGCCAGGGGTGGTCCTGAAGGAATTAACCCCCAAGCGGAGGTGTGAAAACCGTACCGAAAGTTGAATGGCACCTGGGTGAGGTGTCTAGAACGGTGACTCTGGGATACCAGGCGACCTCTCAGAGTAAGCAGCCTTATCCTTGCATGCGGGGCTCTACAAGGATGGACGAACCCCTTTCCCTAGCTTCTCGTGGGAACAACAATGACAACACCAAACATAGTTGTAGTAAGTGCGGTTCAAAACAGCAGAATGCGCAGGGCTCCCGACAATGGGTCGGCCAACAATGCCGACCAATCTAGACCTGAGGGAGCCAATGAAAATGGATTCAATGCGATGGATCGGCGGGAACTCGTGACCTTTGGATGGATGGAGCGCCTGAATCACGACTTGCTAGACTGCTGCGATGCGAGTGTGGTCCGTGAACGGGGTTACATGGCACGGCTGCATGCTCTGTGGTGCGAGAAACACCCGGAGCTATCGCACTTTTCGCAGCAACGTCTGCGAAGCCATACTGAACTACTCTGTAAAAGGGGCTATGTAAGCGGAACGCCTACTCTACCACAGCTAGAACAAGCCGGCAACAAAGAAAGAGAGGCGACACTAAGACCAACCGCGGGCAGTGATACCAGATCTGAAACGAGACTTGGTCCAATACTATGACACGTCTATGTCCATGTGAATATGGTAGGAGACAATATAAATGCCTGGGTTGCGCGCGCAACCTATTTCTCCTTTTCTGAATTTGAAAACTCGAGGGTGCACGATTGCCGGTCGGGACACTTCGGCGGTTCTATTTATATCTCTATCTGCTTTGAAATAAAATGAAGCGATCGGGATTTTAATATTTCCTGATTTCGATTCTGGGCTGGCGATTCTCATGATTGGAATTCTTCGCGCGCCTCTTTATATGCATGTATTTTGAGGTTACGTTACTTCAAGTATAAAATATA
>NC_046661.1:55358085-55360838 GCF_010883055.1 Belonocnema kinseyi | reverse complement strand
GGAGGTGTGAAAACCGTGCCAAAAGCTGAATGGCACCTGGGTGAGGTGTCTAGAACGGTGACACTGGGATACCGGGCGACCTCTCAAAGTACGCAACCTCATCCTTGCATGCGGGGCTCTACAAGGATGGACGAACCCCTTTCGCTAGCTTCTCGTGGGAATAGCAATAACAACACCAAACATAGTTGTAGTAAGTGCGGTTCAAAACAACGGAACGCGCAGGGCTCCCGACAATGGGTCAGCCAACAATGCCGACCAATGTAGAGCTGGGGGACCCAATGAAAATGGATTTAATGCGATGGATCGGCGGGATCTCGCGACCTTTGGGTGGATGGAGCGACTGAATCACGACTTGCTAGAGTGCTTCTGGTGCTCTGTGGTGCGAGAAAGACCCAGAGCTATCGCACTTTACGCAGCAACGTCTGCGAAACCATGCTGAACTACTCCGTAAAAGGGACTATGTAAGCGGAACACCTACTGTACCACAGCTAGAACAAGCCGGAAACAGAGAAAGAGAGGCGACACTAAGACCAACCGTGGGCTGGCATCCAGTAGATAAAGAGCGATGCTTTACGAACCGGAGAAACATCAACACTAAGGTTTCTCTCAAGCCTGAATACCAAAAGAGGAATGCATCAACTTGCCATGAAGATAGGCTGGGCAAGATAGACTGCGTCCCGCATTCAGTGTGTTATTGATTACATGACATCTGGCAGGAATTTTACCTCTAAGGTTCGAAAGTTCGCGCGCCAACTCGGGACTCGTTATCAAACACTTAACAAGTCAAAGCTGCTGACCATCAGACAGCATATTGTTGAGGGAATACGGATACTATCTGACGCTAAGAGAAGTCTAGAGCGGAGGGAGAGGTCGGTCAGAGAAAATCAACATTTTCTCTCTGACCCATCTCGACTCTTCCAAGACCCTCCAGTTACTGTCGAACACCCACCAAAACCAGAGGAGATCGAAGTGTTTTGAAGAGAAGTCTACGAAGTTCAGTACAGACTGGATGAAGACTCAGAAAATATAAATAGCTTCAAGGAGTTAAGTGTTGCCTTCATAACACCTGATAAAGAATGCCCATCCATCACTACCGAGGAGGTGAAAAAAGTATTAAGAGGGATGAAGAACTATTCCGCACCGGGACCAGATTGTATCAAAACCTTCTGGTAGAAGAAGTTCTCTTAAACCCATCAGCATTTGACCCGTATTTTCACCTCATATTTGAAGTCGGCTCGTTGATAGAAGCGCCATACGACACCTTTGCTCTGGAGGGACTTATACATACCTGGGCGAGCCACAGAGCCGCATCAAGGATGTGACATCTATAAAGGATACTCTCCGAAGCAGATACAAACGTCTAATCCGACAGATTTGGTCTTCCGAACTGTCGGCGAGGAACAAAGTATCTGCAACGAACATGCTTGCCGTCCCGGTACTACTCTATTCATTTGGAGTAGTTCCATGGACGAAGAACGAGCTCAGATCCCTTGATATCGGGACAAGAAAGGTTATGCATATGACCAAAAGCAAGCATCTTAAGTCTTCCGTTCCGCGATTGTACATCTCACGTTGTCAAGGGGGTCGTGGAATATTGAGTCTGGAATGTCTTCACAAGAGGATTATTCTGGGTACAGCACAAAGAGTTGCAAATGGAAGAGACCCTCTTCTTAAAATGGTCAGGAATCACGAAGATGTGGGCAAAGGAGCGTTTCTGTACCAATTAGCGGAGGAGGCTGCTGAAACACTCGGACTTGACTTCAGTATTAGGGTTGAGCAAAATGCATCAAATCTTATCTATCTCGAGTACCCACTCCTGAAAGCCCGGATTGAGAAAGCACCAGAGAAGAAATTTCTTGAACAGCTCCTCGATAAGAGGATGCACGTTATCTTCCACAGTAAGGTGAAGGATCAGTCAATGTCTTGTGAGCTAACATTTGCTTTCCTTAAATCGCCCGGATTGAAGTCTGTTACGGAGGATTTAATCTTTGCATGCCAAGACGGTGTCATTACCACCTTAACCTACCGTCGCCACATTTTGAGCCACAAAATTCCCGATAATAGCTGCAGAGCGTGCTATGCACATCCCGAGCAATAAGCTCACATACTATTTAGTTGTCCAACTCACGCGGAAACGACCAACATCCACAGAGACAATGCGGCACTAAGAGTGCTTTTATACCATCTCTGTCACTCTTACGGCATTAACCTTAATATTGCTCCTCTAAATGCTCCTAGGGAAATTGAGTCAATTGTCGAGAATGGGAAGTGCCGCATAAACTGAAACTTCAAATTCTTGACAATTGCTTCTGTTGCTCACTCGAGGCCTGGCATGGTACTTCTTGACTTCGAGAGGCGAACCATGTTCGTTATCGAATTTTCGGCACCAGCTGACAAAAACATCATAACCAAGGAGAATGAAAAGAAAGAGAGGTATCGAGACCTTATAAGGGAGTTGCAACGAATGTACCCGGAATATTCTGTTAAACTAATCGTTCTTATCATCGGCGCTCTTGAAGGTGCCAAGCTTTCACTTGCTAATGGCCTAAAAAGCATCCCTGCATGTCAACAATATGCTAAAGCACTTGCGGGAAAAAGTCGCTCCGTGTTCTCAGGGTGCACGAGGCTTTTGCTGGATCGTCGTATTGGTTCCTTTACAGACTCTAAACACCTATCTCACGGTCGTGAGACGTGATTGTGGCTTGAATTTTACCGCGATTTCGCTGGGATCGGGTGCAATTTTCCAGATTACA
>NC_046661.1:55354941-55357985 GCF_010883055.1 Belonocnema kinseyi | reverse complement strand
TTATTTATTTATATATGTATATACGCAGCTTTTTGTAGACTCTATTTCATCCTCTGGCACAATAACGTAAAATGAACTTGGCAGGATTTGTTTCGAAAAAACAAGAGTTCACTTTTTGACATTTTGCTCTAAAATGCAGTCGGAATTATCCGTCCCCGGCAAAAGTAACTTTTGGAACTGTTCTCAACCCAAAAAAAACCGGGTTTGGCAACTGATCTGTTCTTGCACTTTTTTCCGACGTATTGCCTGGACTATAGCTAAATACCAAGTCGAGACTAGACACCTAATTTATTGGGATAATGCTACAGTATTACACTATGAACCTAGTGAATTTAAAAGACTACCTAATTGCTGAAATGTTCTTTATTGAGAAAAATAGTAATAACTGTTTAAATATAATGACAGACTTTGATAATTATAGTCCAATATAGAACATTATTTTGGATTCTTTAATCTAAAATAGACCCTAACAAACTAATAACTCTGGTAATTTTTGATTTTTTCAAAAAAGTCATAAGAATAAATTGTTCGCCTGGTTGAATACTATGAATATCCGTAGAGAAAATTTTTGAATTTAAAAAAAAGTGGTCTTAACATTTTCAAAACATGCTCACTTTTGGAATTTTTATCCGAAATGGCTGGCTAACGAAATTAACCTTTATTTTAGGACACTTAAAGAGCCAAAGGATAATCCAATCAGCCAATTTTTTCGAACGTTATCGTGCTAAAAATCTATAAATCTAAAGACACACACAATACGGGGGGGGGGGGGGTTAATATAATGAATGAATAATACGGGGTGAAATTTCACACAAATCTAATACCTTCTCTTGATGAGAATGTAAAAATTAATTAATTTGTCATGAGTAATGTTTTGGTAGTTCTGTTTTTTGTTCGAAACGTGAGAAATAGCATTAAGAAAATTTAAACAAAAAGTACTTTTTTGATAAGCCACAGACGAGACGAATAAGAAAATTATAAAATAAAAGTTGTGATGCGAATGTCCGCACGCAGCGGGCTAATTTTTTATTGTAAATGTAGTTTTTCGCGATTAAAACACAACAGACGCATGCTATCCGTACAAAAAATGTTTGTATCTTGAAAAAAAGTTTTCTCAAAAATGTTCAAAATGCGCTCACTTTTTGAATTTGTATACAAAACAGTTGGCTAACGAAATTGAGCTTCAGTTTAGGGCATTAAAAATATACCAACGGCCAATCCAAGCTGTAAACTCTTTCGAAAATTATAGTTCTAACAAAACTAAAAATATACATACTAATAGACAGACATAATAATTTGAAAAATAAATTTTTTTGTTTGAAGCGACAGTTCTAGAGTTTCAGGTTTTTTATTTTATAAAATGTAAAAGTAATTATTACCTCATTTGAGGAAGAATCAGAAAGCATCACGGACATTAAAATTAGAAATAAGTTTATTCTGTATAGATATTTTATATGTTAAAAAATATCAATAAAAATATTTGAAAATATTTTCTTTAGGACTATCTCTGGGCGTCTGCTCAAATTCTGTAAAAAAATGCCCTTACAATTCTTGGTTGTTTTCAGGTACCTATAGATTTTCCCAAGGTATAATTTTCCTAAATAATGAGCTACTCAAGTATTAAATATCACATTTTTTAAATCAATTAAGATCCTACATACCTTAAAAATTATTACATAATACCTTGAAAAAACGTCCGTTATCCATCTGTGAATGGCTACATGGTAGTTAACTAAGTTTATTAAGCGGTAAAAAATAGGAATAAATAAAGCGTGGTCAAAAATGGCTTTCTTTTTAAAAAATATCTGCCCTAGAAATTTTTCCTTTTGGTTTCGAAATGTCCCCTTAATATTGGGATTATTTATAAAAAAACATATATTTAGGAATCTCTCAAGTGCATTTTTTGCACAAAATTGCTTTTTTAATTTTTCGCTATTAATTTATAATTTTACTTCAGTACATATGCATTTTATCCTTTTTGTATTCTAAAGTAAAAAAAAAACTATTAACAGCAAGAACTAAAGTAACATAAGGAATTTTTTGAAAATCATGGGATTAAGAGATACCTATATTTTTAAATTCTGTCAATAAACTGTGAACATTTTACACGAAAAGGAACAATTTTTAGGGAGCGAGCCATTTTAGGAAACAAAATAAGGATGTTTTCTAGACCACTATAATAAGTATGAAACAATTACGCTTGTTATTTATGAATAATATTTTTCTCTGTCCTTATAAATAAATAACAGCGTAGGAACCGTATAACTTTTATATAAAAAATCAAATAATGTTTCTTAACTTATGAAAGTAATTTTATAGAAGAACAAGAAGTTTCCTAATGGCAGAAGCTTCGTCTTTTATTTTATTTTTTTATTTTAATAGTTGCTTCAAATCCAGAGAATATTTAACATATCCATATTTTCAATAAAAATATATTCAGGAAAAAATTCTGTTCGAACCTCCTAAATTCTAAATTTTCATCGCCATTTTAAATTTTCAATATTTTACTTACTCTTACAGCAGTTGTAGAACGTACTTTATTTTGTATTAGGTACAAAGGCTTTTTCGGTGACTTTATAGGTGTCCAGCGGCCAGTGGCCGCTGGACCGAAAATCAGGAAATGACCGGAAATTTTTTGATACCGAAAAAAGCCTGGAAATGAGAATGAGAGTAAATTTATTTATTCGCAAGGAGTTTCACAAGTTTGAAAATAAATCAATATAAATTAATTAATTATTTTCAAAACTAAACTATATTTTGAGTTTTAAAATGGTCTAATAATTATTTTACAACAAGGTTCCAAATCGGTTTAAAATGAAACAATTTACATATTTTAACGTTAAAAATTCAACTTTTTTAATGCGCAAGTCTTAATAACAATCAAGCTACTTGAAATGTCTGATTCAGACTTTATAAACTAATTGTAATGTGAAAACAGCTTGAAGTTTATACAGTCTGTCAAGTTAAAGCGTGGGTGGCTTTACTCGCAGTCGGTAAGGTGTATCGACATGATTTTGGTGTCAAAATATTAAGAAGAGCTCCCT
>NC_046661.1:55350124-55354841 GCF_010883055.1 Belonocnema kinseyi | reverse complement strand
AGGGAGCTCTTCTTAATATTTTGACACCAAAATCATGTCGATACACCTTACCGACTGCGAGTAAAGCCACCCACGCTTTAACTTGACAGACTGTATATTCATTAATTAAACGCTTTTATTTAATTTAAAATCCTATTCAAAAATTGTTTCAGTTGAAAATATCAAATTTCTAACCCATTCTGTTCGGTACTTTTTAATTAAAAAATGCTTAAATGCGCATTCAAAAGTACCCAATTTGAAACTGAATTATTTGAAATAGAAAGCCTTGAATGGTCAAAATTTCAGAGTTCAGCATTTTAACTTTTAACGTTACAATTGTAAAAAGTAAAAAATTTTGTAGGTTTATTGAGATTCGGATGTTTCGGCTAACACTGCGTGCCTATTCCAAAGAATCTAAATAAATAATCTATAAATAACGATCATTTCTTACAAGTAATTACAAATTTGTTTTTATTTAATGTAAAAATGTTTTTTTTTTAATTGTTGGAAGAAGCTATTTCTTTTATTTTCAAGATTTTTATTATGTTTGAGAAAAAAGTGTTATTTTCATTTTTTTCTAAATTAGAAGAGGATAATTAAAATATATATATTGTTATTGATTTGGAGAAGAGGCAGTGTTGAGTTGAAATTTCTGCTGAATTTAAAAGATCGACATTTTTATTGTTATGATTGGTATATAACTAGTAAGAAGGAAATTCGTTTTTTTAAGTTTTTCTAAATAAGAAGAGGCACTCATTTTTTTATGTAGTTAGATGATGTTTTTACTGTTTTTTTAAAGATATTGTTTTTTAATTGCCCCAAATATTATAACTTTAAAGAAGATTTTTCAATTGACATCAGGGTCAAACGTATTTATTTGTTTTGTGTTCTGCAATTAGTTAAAAAGATATCAATTTATTTTTGATTAAAAATATAAATTAGATTTTTTATGTTTTATTCCGGACTGACTCACTGGATTTATCAGTAACGCTATGTGAATCAGTCTTACCTTATACATTTTAATTGATCTGAATTCATTTCAATGCATATTTTCCAAAGAAACTGTTGTTTGTAATCATTTTATTGAGTTGGAAGAGGGACATGTTTCATTTCTTATCCTTTTTATTAATGCGATTCAAAATGGAGGATTAGTTTTAGTTTACAGAATTTAAAAGGATACCATCGATTCATATTTTTCAACCGGAGATCTTTGTACTATTCAATTTATCAAAGTGAAAGGCTTAAGTTTTGCAGTTTATGTGCAGTTAATTGAAAATCGTTAAAAGCTTCTATTTTATATGTGTAAATTATTGGGAGTTTGAATAAAAACTTTGCAAATTAAAATTGTTTTAAGCTTCAATTCAAATTGCAATGGTTACAAACACTTTTAAACTACAAAACACACGTATGATAAAAGACATTTGGCGGGAAATCCCAAGTCATGAGCCGGGTACAGTCGGTCGGTTGGTGTGATCGTCGCGAGCTCGGCTAGAGACGGAATAGCTCGGAAACCTTCGGGCGCTTTTAGTACACTGAGAGAACTTCGATGTAGCTTCTACAGTCCAAGTATAGGGTGAGCTCTGAATCATGGTACCGTGCGCGACACTCATAACTGAAGTAGCAGCTACTCCGATCGGAGCGAGAGACACACCGGCACAGTGTAGACGGCACGCCAGTCAGTCGGTATAACCTATAGATGCGTGTCTGTTGCTCTTTTCGAAAGACAAAAAGAGTAACTGCTACTCCGATTCGGTATCCTACGCAGTGATCACAGATCTGAAACGAGATGTGGTCCAATACTATGACAGGGCTATGTCCGTGTGAATATAGTAGAAGACGATGTAAAAGAGTGAGTTGCGCGCGCAACCCATTTCTCCTCTTCTGAATTTGAAAACTCGAAGGTGCACGATTGCCGACCGGAGCACTTCGGCGGTTCTATTTATATCTCTATCTGCTTTGAAATGAAATGAAGAGATTGGGATTTTAATATTTCCAGATTTCGATGCTGGCGATTCTTATGATTTGAATACTTCGCGCGCCTCTTTATATCCGTATATTTTGAGGTTATGTTATTTCAAGTATAAAATATAAATTATATAAATATTAATACTATTATATATATAAATATATACATATATTATTAATATTATATTATAATAGTTTTATTTATATCTTGATCCGCATTTAAAAGAAATTAAAGAAATTGGCGATTTTGGAATTCATCTCATTTGGATAAAAACTCAATTATTTGATTAAAAAATTAATTATTTTGTTAAAAACGTAACTATTTTGTAAAAAAAAGTCCCCTTTTCTATCAAAGGTTCAACTACTTTGTCAAAATTTTAATTTTTTATATTTGAAGGTTCATCTCTTTCGTTGAAAATACATTTTTGAAATTGACAATTAATCTATACCATTTTCGGTTAAAAATCATGTATTTTGTTAAAAATTCGTCTTTCTTTATAGAAATTAAATTGTTTATGGAAAATTTATACTTTTTAATGAAAAATTACAATTTTCGGTTGAATTATCAACTGTACATATTTTTGGGTTGCAAAGTCGTTTTGTTGTAAATGCCACTATATTGTTAAAAATTAAAATCATAATTTTTGGGTGGAAAATTCGATTGTTGACTTCAAGTTGAACAACTTAGTAAAAAAATTAATTCTTTCTTATTAAGGATTCAACTACTTGCCTTTAAATTGGGTTAAAAATTCAGCTTTTTTTTAGATAATACTCTTTTTGACTTTAAAATTAAATAACTTCGTTGAAGGTTCATGTATTTTGTTGGAAATTAACCTTGTTTAGTAGAAATTTAATCTTTTTGGTTGAAAATGTATAATTTATGATCAAAAATTCAATTGTTTGCTTGAAATATCAACTGTACATCTTCTTGGGTTTAAAAGTCGATTATTTCATTAAGATTGTAAAAAAAAAATTTTTTTTTAAGAAGGTTTTTTAATTATTGTTGAAAATTTAACTGTTTGGTTGAAAGTTTAAATCTTTGATTGAAAACTCATATTTTTCGCTTAAGAAATTCACATTTTTGTAGATAATTCGTCTTTTTGACTTTAAAATTAAATAATTTCGTTAAAAATGTATGTATTTTGTTTAAAATTTATCTCTTTCTTTAGATCATTAATTTTCTGGGTCGAAAATTCACCTGATTGGTTAAAAATTAAACAACTTTGTTTAAAATTAATTTTTTCTGTAAAAAATTATTTATCTTTATCTGAAAGTGTAACTATTATAGGATTGATTGAAAATTAATCGTATATATTGGTTAAGTTGGAAAATCGTTTTTTTTATAGAACATTAATCTTCTTGGTAAAAAATTCACCTTTTCCCTTGAAAATCCGTTTTTTTTCTTCTTAAATTCAATTTTTTATCACAGTTTTTATATAGAAATTGAACTATTCCATTTTTGGTTGAATCTTTATCGTGTACTTTGTATTAATTAAAACACCAATTATTTGATAGAAAATTAAATTGTTTTCGGTTTTGATTTTTTTTAGTTGAAATAATTTTAAAATAAAATGTTTTAAATTTAATTTAAGGTATTAAAAATTGAAAAATAATTGATTTTACAAGATGATTCTCAATCCGTTAAAAATTAAAGAATTAATAGATATTAGTTTATAAAAGTATTTTCAATTATGACTTCAAATATTATTTCAGTCTAAAAAAATTTTATTTTTAAACCATTCAAATTGAAATTTTTTAATTAAAAAAAGAAAATTTCGTTAATTATCAGAAATATTTGACCGTTCATTTAAAACAACCTATTACAAACAACTGTCAAAAACTATACAAATTTTAACAAAATGGTTCGAAATAGAAAGCCTTGAATTGTTAAATTTGTCATGAGCGAAATTTTAAATTTGAACGCTACAATTTTAATTTTAAAAAATATTCAACATTAATTTAAAACTTAAAATTATTTCAAATAATTTGAAACACGATGTAGGTTTTTGAATATTTAAAAAAAATTCAGCTTTTTGGGAATTGTAAAATATTTAAAAAGAATAACAAAAATTGTTGTGATTGCTTAGAAAATTGGAAATGATTTTTTAGTTTGAAAAATTAATTTTAAGTGAGTATTTGAAAAGATTTAAAAAAATAAAAAAAATAATCAGGACGCTTTTAAGGCAATTTTTTTATTTTGCAGTTTTTTTTAATTTTAGGAAAAAAATCTAATTAACAAAATAAATCAAGTTTCAACCCAAAAGTTTTCTTCTTAACAAAATAAATTAATTTTCTATAAAATAATTGGTGTTTTAACTAATACTATGTATAGGATAAAGTTTCAACCAAAAATGGAATAGTTCAATTTCCAGATAAAAACTGCGCCAAAAATTGAACTGAACAAGAAAAAAAACGAATTTTCAACAAAATTGATAAATTTTCAGGGGAAAAGGTGAATTTTTGACCAAGTTGATAACTCAACCGAAAATCGTAATTTTTAATTAAAAAGTATAATATTTCCATAAACAATTTAATTTCTACAAAGAAAGGCGAATTTTTAACAAATTACATGATTTTTTAACCAAAAACACGGAGAAAAATGGAAGGTCTGTTTGTCCATATAAATGTGCAGACAGATCATATTGCAGGGTCGACTATAGGACAGCTCTTAGATATGGCTAAAGCGGCTATCTCTAGAAAATAAAAATAAGACGTCTAAATCGACAATCTGAGAAAGACGTCTCGATTGTCTCAAATCGTCTTCTCGGTCATC
>NC_046661.1:55341156-55350024 GCF_010883055.1 Belonocnema kinseyi | reverse complement strand
GAGTCTTTTTAACCATGTCGAAAAAAATTTGAAAGGACCGTTCGACCATGTAGAAAGACTTGCTGGCTCTCTAAATTTTGACCATATAACTTTGACCATACACTTTTCCCCGTGAATGGTATAGATTAATTATCAGTTTCAAAAATGTATTTTTAACGAAAGAGAAGACCCTTCAAATAAAAAAAAATACAAATTTTAACAAAGCAGTTGAACTTTTGATAGAAAAGAGGACTTCTTTAAAAATAGTTGCATTTTGAACAAAATAATTAATTTTTCGAACAAATAATTGAGTTTTTATCCAAACGAGTTAAATTCCAAAATCGCCAATTTCTTTAATTTCTTTCAAATGCGGATCAAGATATAAATAAGACTATTGTAATATAATATAATTATAATATTATCATTAGTAATATATGTATATATATATATATACATATAATAGTATTAATATTTATATAATTTATATTTTATACTTGAAATAACATAACCTCAAAATATACGCATATAAAGAGGCGCACGAAGTATTCAAATCATGAGAATCGCCAGCATCGAAATCTGGAAATATTAAAATCCCAATCTCTTCATTTTATTTGAAAGCAGATAGAGATATAAATAGAACCGCCGAAGTGCTCCGACCGGCAATCGTGCAACTTCGAGTTTTCAAATTCAAAAGAGGAGAAATGGGTTGCGCAACTCACTCTTTTACATCTTCTTCTACTATATTCACACGGACATAGCCCTGTCATAGTATTGGACCACATCTCGTTTCAGATCTCGGATCACTGATCCAACGTGCACTCACTGATAGGCACTGCTGTCGCTCGCATCCAAGTGCACCATACACACTGAAGTTCTCTCAGTGTGTAGTCTTTTAGAGTTCTCGAAAATCCCGGTTGCACATATTACTGTGACTCTCATTTCTATACGTATTCTTATTTAAGAATACTAAAATTTTGTACATTTCTTAAAACTTATGTTACCTAAAATACTTACTTTTGACAATATTTTTTTACAAAACTTGTTATTGACCATTATCACTTTTTCACATTTACAATTTTCAAACAGTAAATAAGACTTTTTCTAAACGTGAATACTAATTTTTGCTCGCTCAAGTTTATAATAGTACATAAAGAAATATCATCTCTGATTACAGTAGGAATCTTTATAGCAGTACCCCGATTATCCCTGCATTCTTACATTTTATTTTAATTATAAATATAGAATTAACCAAATATTGATATCAAAATTCTCTCCGTGCATTGATAAATGCCAACATAATTCTTTTTTGGAGCAATACGAATACAATCTTAATGTAGAATACTGTACATGAGTAGGGCGATGCCGTAGTCTGGGCCGCCGTGAGGAACATCGCGAATTAATGTAGTGCATTCAGAAAAGAATGTTTGAGAGGGCTTGCAGGCCATAACCAACGATCTACATGGCCCACATGACTTCTTTCATAAAAGACTAGCCGCGAGAAGAAAGCTTGCCTTAAAATCGCTGGAAAGTTCATTTGCGACTTCCAACGGACAACATATTTACAGCCTGAACCATCCCGCGTCATGACGACCCTGACTTGGTGTATTGTTGTGTTTTATTCCCTTGATGTTATCTACCTTGACGTTGTCGTGAATTGTAAGACACTGCTTCGACGAGATAAAAACAGAAAGCTAAGAAGAGATAGGGAGAGACTAAATGAGAAAAAGAAACAAGTATCGAAGTAGTGCTGGATTCGACCAAATTCTTGCTTGAGGTGATTGTCACTAAAAAAAGAAATAAAACACAAAAATTAAAGAAACACATATATGTACTTTTCGTTCAGAATTCATACGAAGGAATAGATACTTTACGAAATTCTTAAAAAATCAATCTTCTCAACTTATAAAAATTAAATTGCTTGTACTTTGTGCTCTCTTTTTAACTACGGTTTTTTTTTGTTCGTTTCAATTAGTAAGAAACATCAAATAATTGCAAAACTTGCCATGTATGACGAATCAATCATACAACTTTTATGCAAGATGACCATATTTGTGGTCAAGAGAATTTTTTCGTCGCAAAATTTAATTTTCGAATTTTTCTAATAAACAACGAATCATTCGACAGAATACAGTGAAACTCTTCTATAGCGCTGATTTTTGGGCTGACGGTGGGTGGGAACTATCTTATTACAGCCCGCTCCGCTTTTGTTTGTTCACGCCTGAATGCTCGCCTGAGTGACAACAGCAGATCTCGCGCACCCCGCGCAGCTCCGGTTGTGAAGTGGCGCAGCGTCAATTCTTGAAAGGTCTATAGAAGCGAGGGCTATTAAAGGGTTTCATTGTACTGACAAAAATATTCTGTTATAAAAATACTCAATAACTCCATGGAAACATTTTCCTAATAAAACGGTAAAATATGTGTCCTCGTATTTTGTTTGGAACACAACATATTTTATGGGTGACTGATTCTGTGACTTTAAGTTGTACTGTCCGCGTGATTTGAAATAGATTCACCATTCCCCAAATTAATATATTTTATGCTTTCACGATTATTTATTATGATAAAAAGAGATATTTCGGGTTTCACTCGTGTAAAAAACTATGAATTGTTTGCCGACGTTTCGTGAACAAATTATTCTATAATTAAATTAAGTTTAACTTAAATGAAAAGTTTTCATCAGACCTTTTTCAAAACGGCCTAATGCCAGTATAACAAAGTTTTTAAAATCACGAGTTCATAATTTTCTTGATTGTGTTTTTTCGGATTGTCAGATACAATACGTGTCCCGGAAAGATCTATCAAGTAGTACTTGAAAGTGCAGTAAAACTCTTCTATAGAGGCGATTTTGGGACTGACGACGGATGGAAACTTACTCATTATAGCCCGCTCGGCTTTTGTTTGTTCAAGCTTAAGTGCTGGCTTGAGTGGAGACTGCAGACCCGGGTCACACCGCGCAGCTTCTTTTCAACCTACCTGCGACGTGGCGTCAATTCTCGGAAGGTCTATAGAAGGGAGGGAGTGTACTCTCTCAAAATGATCTCATGAAATTTGACTGATTTCCAGTAAAATATCAATGGTTGAAATAGCCAGAAGTGTATCACTGAAAATCAGTCAGAATTCACAGTTTCAGTGGTTATGTCACCGTGTCGCGTCACTTAAAGTCAAACAAAAGTGGCCAAGGCCTTCCCACTTTCAAGCGAAAGATATTATATTCCCTACCTATTGCAGCCAGTCGCTAATTTTTTATATCTTGATTGCATGGACGCTATACCATTGATTGAATTTATCATTTGGCGCCACTGGTATATTCAGTAGCGGCGTTTCAATTGAGTCGCTCACTGGCTCATCCAGCCAATGTTGGAAAATCACTGTTTCACCAGTGATAATGCAAACTGCAGATTCAACTAGTGACAATTTCACTGGTTTTGTTTAAAAGAATATTGTGTGGTTACAAAAATATCAACAACTGTACCTACCAAAAATTCATTATTATTTTTTAGCTTGCAGGTAAATTTTCATAAATCTTCAAAATCTTGAACTTTTTCCAATTTAAAAACCCACGCTAAAAACATTAGCAAACTAGATCTATCAATTTTTTGGGAATGTTCAAACGATTTTTCTTTCTCGGAGGGTGGCATCAAATTATTCCATTAATTAAAGCAGTTTTCTCGACCCTTGCGACCTGCTTAGTAAACAATATACGATATCCAAATGATATTGTATACATAATTTTCGGAATCACGTATAAAATTGTAACCTCTTCTCAAATCACACTAACATTTAAAATAGTTGTAACAGACTGAACCTGCATGTTACTGCAACTTCATTTTCCATAAAGACTCACCAATTACCATCTTCGCACAATCTAATGACCAATAACTATAAAGCTAGAGGCAGCAATAAATGCTGCCATCCAAACTTATTGAAGAAAACGATTATTTATAAATGGGGGAAGTCGAAAAAGTACAAAATACAACATAAAAAGATACACCAATCATAGAAAAAACGAAAGATAAAGTTTGCATCGATTCTGGTGAAAGATTCACCGGAACAAAAATTAACCTTGCGAATAAACTTTACATGAATCGAAGATAAATATAAGTATAAGTAATAACAAGTTCTCATTCACCTCGGTGAAACTTTCGCCAAAACGTGTTTATTTTTTGACCATAGCGTGCCACGGAGGTCGTAGCAGATGACAGCTTTATCCAACGTAATACAAGGCGTGCTTTACGTCGGTGTATATCTGTTAAATGTGTTGTCGTTGTCAGAATGGTTTTTTGCGTTTTTCTTAAGTCAATATGTAAAATTTTGTAAAATCTTTCAAATAAAAGTTCTAGATCTCATCAAAATAAATATTTTTTTAACATACATTTTTTTGTAGGGTTGACAATTATCGCGAAAATTAGTGATAATCGATTTTCATTAAAAAAAACTATAACAATCATGGATTTTCACATTCATCTAAGCCAAAACGCACAATATCGCTATGTATTTTTTAAAAAATAGTATATTTCATCAAGTTACACATTTTTTGTTTTACACATTTTTATCTGCAAGTAATAGTTTTTGCGAAAATTAGTAATAGATCGATTTTTATGAAAAAAAACCCTTAAAAATCAAGGTCTCATTAAGATACACTTTTCTTTAAACATTTTTTCTGCACATGATATTTTCTGAGAAAATTAGTGACGCATCTGATAAAATGAAACATCTTAGAAAGGAATAAACGACAGGTCTTTCTCTACCGTCCGCGCTCGTAATACTTAAGGGCGTGTGTTTATTGCATGAATTCATTATTTTCGATGTTTCCTCCTCCCGAGCCCTAATCAAGATGGATGTAACATATCATATTTTCAGTCTAAATATGATTCTCCAAAAAGAGGAAAAACAATTCAGTGGTTACGACAAATCGAACTCATTCCAACTGAACGATTTTGCTTAAAACACAAGAAGAGGATCACCCATTTGGAATCTGAAATGACTTGCAGCCAGTTCTTGTGTCATTTAGCAGGCAAGTACCGCCATACAAATACCGTTGCGGGAAATGCGTGGTTTGAGATGTGCCACATTTCCGCAGCGGCCGGTTTGGACGAAGTAGTCAAAATAGATGAGTGCAAGATCAGTCGTCCAAAATATGAGCAAAGGCGTATAGTGGAAAGATCATGGATGCTCGGAATGATCCACAGATCCACACCGATTGTTGGAAGGGTTATAATAACCTCAAAGATCATGGTTTCGGCCACAAAACTGTGAATAATTCCGAGGATTTCGTGAATCGTGAAACCGGAGCGCACACTTAAAACGTTGAGTCCTCTTAGCGACGGATGCGATGATTTCTCTCACGAGGAGGAGTGCACAAGAGCAATCTCGCAGGCCGTCTTTGTGAATTTCTGTGGCAACGACGGCTCAAGAAAATAGGTGCTGATCCGTTTAAGGAACTAATCGCGAATATTAAAGTCTGTTAGGCTGGCCACTGAATCAAAACAGCATTTTTAATTAAAATAAATTCAAGTATATTATATAAAAATAAAATCATGAAAATAAGAAATAAAATCGAATCAATGAAAAATTACAAAATATAAAAAAAAGACAAAAAATATGCCCTTCAAAGTGCTGCAACCTTCCCGCGGTGAAGAGCGTGATTAGGTGCCAAGCCGTCACAGGGGTTCCTTCCCGCCCCCCTCCCGCCACAGGACCTGGAAAAGGGGTAGGCGTTTGACCAACATTATTTCTGTGACGAGTCAGAGGGGTGCCTTCCCGCCCCCCACGGGACCTGGAAAAGGGTAGGGGTTCGACCAACATTATTTCTGTGACCAGTCAGAGGCGTTTCTTCCTGCCCCCCATGGGACCTGGGAAAGGAATAGCTGTTTGACCAACATTCTTTCTGTAACTAGTCACAGAGGTAGGGGGCAATGGTTGGGATTTCACCAACATTACTATTTTAATTCGTCACGAAGGTGCCTAATAATTCTTGTCGCCACTTGAGGCCTGTTGCAACGTTAATGTACAGTCCCGAAATAGTTGATCGTTAGATGTATCACTAATTGTCTCGAAAACTATCACTTACGGAAAAAATGCTTCAAAAAAAAAATTTGTATTTCATTGAGATCTACAACTTTTGTCTGAAAAGTTTTGCAGAATTTTGCCTATTGGTTGAGATAAACTCAAAAATCCCTGATGTTTATCGGTTTTTTACAAGAAAATCGATACATCATTTATTTTCTCGGAAACTATCACTCGCAAAAAAATATTCCCAACAAAAAATATGTACCTCAATGGGGGCTAAACCTTTTGTAAAGAACATTTTGCGAAATTTTGCACATTAGCTTTGATAAATGCAAGTATGACTTTTATGTTTTTTTTTAATAGTTTCACCATGAAGATGGCCGTGTCGCCAATTTCCACTATTAAATTCGTAATCAGCGCATCAAAGTACATATGTATGCGGAGTTTAAATAAAATCGGAAAATTCAGCTATTCGGAACTGCACCCGACTATTTTCCAAATTTTTTATATCACTTTTTTTAATATTGGAAAGTTCTATGTACGGCTATTTATAGTACATGAAAATACGAAAAATGCTCTTCCACAAAGGTATCATCTGCAAGTAACTTTATGTTCTTTTTGCAATTTACTCTTACATCAATAAATGGGGGCCATACTGCAATATAATAAGTCATATGATATAATATATTGCACCTAACTGTGGCAACGTTCTTCAACTTGTCACGTCGCTCAAAGTCAAACTTCCCCACTTTCAAGCGAAATATATTAATCATATCCTCTCTTTATTGCACCCAGGCCCCAAATATTTCTAAACCAAACACTAGTACACTATTAAGATTGTTTTTAATCGCGTGAAAGGCAAATCCATCGGTGACACCCGTACGAGACTACTAGAGGTCCATGTCTTAGCCGCATGAAGCGCAAATCACTGGTTCAATCTATCATTTGATATCACCGAGATATTCCTTAATGCTGTTTAAGTTAAGTTACTTACTGGTTCGATCAGTCAAAAGTTGAACTGATTTACAACTGGTAATTCAAAATGGACTTATGTATCATTTTAATGTGTTTGCAGTTTTGTGTGAATCATAACTAAATTGTTTGTTATTAAAACGCCTTTATATTGAGATATTTCACTCTTGATCCCTTAAAATTTTTTAAAATATTATCCAGATATTGGATCAAGTCGAAATACATTAATAAATTTAATTAATTTTAGAGTGTAGAAAGTCATGAACTTTACTTTTTTCGTAATCCATATAACATTTCCGAGTTTTAGAAATTTCGATGTCTTTTACTTCCACGCGCTTGAAATACTTACGAGTAGGACTAAAAAGTTGGGCAGATTGTATCAATTAAAATATTCAGGGACTTGCTGTATTTTCATTTATGAAAGCTTTTACATTTTTTTCAGACTCATTTTACATTTTTAACACGAAAAAGTTTCCAAATTGCTAAAAAGTTTTGTTTCCAAGATTGTAATGAAAATATCCTGGGTGGATGTTCAAATCTTTTTTTAGATTTTTAGAAGAAATTTTGAAATAATTAATCCAATAACTTATAAATGTTTAAAAGAAAATACTAAATTTTAATATTTTAAATAATTATAAGTTCCTATAAAGCTTGAAAAATTAATTTTAGATTTTTAATACAATCCATAAAGGAACCACATTATTTTCTCATGGACTGCTTAGAATTAAATATGGTACATTTCCATCTATAAAAATTACTGTTTGAAGTTTCTGATCTGCAACTTCTTCTTTTAAACAGCTTTACAACTTCATCGGGAATATGATCAAATAGTTCACATTTTCTTCCATGTATGTAATGCATTTTATAGGTTTACGGACATACATTAAACTATTCTAATTTTTAAGAAAAACAAATGATAAATTAAGTTAATATATAGGAGAAGGTGGGGCGCGACGGAACAGGCGGGTAAAATCGAACGCTATTATATTTAGAAAAATATTCACACTTCAAGTTTGATATAAATTTATTAAATAAAAATAAGTCTAATGAATTGAGGTAAATGCAAAAAGAATTGATATTTTATATAAATTGTATCAGAAGGTAAGCGTAAATTTTTAATATTTCAGAACTCAGGAATGGTGTGATTTTCGAAAGAAAATAAAGTACTAATAATGTTCTAATTTCATTTTCCTTCACAAGAATTTCAAAACATGATGTTTAAATTTTCTGTTTTTGGCATTAGATTTAATTATAAATTATTTAGAAAAGAAAATCACGGATTTCAAATAAAATTATCGTTGTGGGCGAGATGCAACAAGCTGAATGGGGCGGAATGGAACACCGGAACGCCCGCGAACTTAACCAAAGATATTATACTTCCAATTGTTCCATACCGCCCCACCGTGCGTTCTGTTTTACCTGCCGCGTGTTCCATATCGCCCCACCTAACCTACAGTACTTAATACTTAATTTATGATAACTTAGTTCGCTCCATTTACAAAAACATATGTGAAACTTATAAATGATAAATTGGAGAAAAATTTTTATTAATATTTGTTTCTGCAAATTCTTACTGGTTACAATTTAATTAGCTTCAAAGATTTTGTACATCGTCTTGCCCCACCTTTCCCTATGAACATCAAATTAAAGGTAAAATTTTTTTGCTCAAATTTCGAATCTTTGCAAATCACGGGAAAATTAATTTGGCTAACAGCACACTTATCTTTTAGGTTATTTTATTGGAAGTAGAGGTTTGATCTAAATTAAAACTTTCCATTTTTTATATAAAAATCCTATTTGAGGACGAATATACCAGGTGTATACATATGAAACCGGTATTGCCATCTAGCGGCCAGTAGACACACTTGTAGGCACTGTCGGAACTTACCATTTGTGCTAATTGGCGTA
>NC_046661.1:55321422-55341056 GCF_010883055.1 Belonocnema kinseyi | reverse complement strand
CCCCCCCCCCCCACGCACTTTCTATGCTGTGCATCTACCACCATTTCTCAGAAATTTTTTGTTACACTTCCAAAAGGTACTATCCTGCACTGCAACCCATTTTGTTGTTTTCTTCCCTATCACCTGAAAGGGGCTTGTATCATCTTCTTTCAATTATGAATATGGGTTTTCCGAAAACAATAGTTTCGAGATCGTAATAAAAAATACTGTCATGTATAATTTATTTAATTCTGAGTTAAGTACAAATTGCGATCAGTATATCAACGACTCCTCTTTTTTAATTCGAACTTAAAAATATAATCATTAGTATAAACAAAGCGAACGTTTATTTAAGTCATAATTTCAAGAATTTAAATTTCTAATATAGTCTTTAAATTTTTTATTTAAATTTAAAAGGTCTTAATAAATTTCTATTCTGGAAATTTCTTTAAATTATAAATGTTTTAAATATTTTTGCATTTGTATCATTTTTAAATATTAAAAAAACTTTAATTTGAATGTTCAGTTTCTCAAAATTCAAAGTGTCTGCCTTTCAGAAATGGATGGTCCAGAAAACTCGTATTTGATATCCTCATTGTTTTCATCTTTCCGCTATATGAAGTGTAGAATTATACAAGTGATAGAAATAGTATTCCTTTTCTTATGTTCAAAACATTATATTGTATGATTTGTTATTTTACTTCGATGTCATGTGATAAAAAATCCTACCTTAATGCAATTTCTCACTTTCTTATTAAAAATAAAAAATTTACAAGTGATAAGCTAATTGCTTTTTACATTCCATCATGAAGAGAGGGTATTAGTTTTTTGTGAAAAAGGCTTCACGATGGTGTCTTTCCGCCTGTCCTTTTCGCTATTGTCGTCTGTATGCAGGATAAATTTCCAAAGACTAATCGGATTGGATAATAATTTTGGGGACCACTTCTTTTTTAATTCAAAAATGCCATGCATTGCTATTCATATTACACGAAAATAAGATAAATTTATTCTTATGACTTTTTTATGCTAAAAAACTTTACCGAGTTATAGCATTTTCAAAATCCCCCAAAAAAATGAAGGTGAATATTTCAAGCCAAAAAATGTACGATATAAAAAAAGACAAGATAAGAACAAAATTGATTTTTGAAGGCTCTGCAAGGTTATCATTAACAATTTATGAAATTTCTTAACAAATCGAAATTTTTTACCGCAAAAAAATAATTAATTATTACATTCTCATCATAAAGAGAGAAAGAATATGAAAACTGTCTATCGCGGATTTCTTTAGATCTGCACGTTTCTAGACCCCCTGAATCCGAATAAACCAGTTTCAGGATAATCTCTGTCATTCATTCTCAACGTTTTAATTGTCGTTTGTATAACGGATAGATTTTGAGAAACTAATCGGATTGAACTGTGCTTTGGCGTATTTTGTAAAAGTGTAAAAAGAAAGATCGAGTTTGTTAAATTTAGAAACTTAGAGAATTGAACAAATTTGTGTGACCACTTTTTTTACCATTTGATAATTCCACGCGCGGGTATTTATAGTACACGAAAATACGAACAATTTACACCCATAACTTTTTTTATATCACTTTAGGACAGCCAAGTCAACTTCGTTCAAAATATATTTATGGGGATATTAAAATAAGTACTGGAATCTATTAAGCATTTGTAATAAATTCTTTAACTTTGTGACTCGATTTAATAGCATATGGAAATTTTTCAACGCATAATACTTTAGGTAAATAAAAAATGCAAAATATAACATAAATAAAATAAAGGAATTGTTTTCGGTGCAAAATAATATAGAACGTTTAGAAAATAGTTTATTTATTATAAAATGCAGATTATACTGTAGAAATTCTAACTGATACAGAGTTCTGGTTTGATCTTGAATACTATAAAAATATTATTTAATCACATCATCAATTTTTATATTTTATTATATATAGCCTAAGTAGAAAATATATAGGTATTATTATTGGAAATATTACATATATTGTTACATTAAATTCACCTCTAAAATATTCTCCATAAGATTCGCTCAACATTACAAAAGTCTCAAAAAAAGCTCTCAAGCATGAAAGCCATGGTGCTGAGGGATTGTTTGTACCACTGCGAACACCTTGAGACAGGCTTTCAGGCAAGAAAAACTTACTCCTTATGGATTGTTTGCAACATTGCGAACTTCTTAAAATAGGCTCTCGGGCATGATTGTTCTTAACATTTCAAATGTCTTAAGACAAGCTCTCAGGCATTATAATCATACTGCTGATGGATTGTTTGCGACATTGCGAAGGCCTTGATGCAGGTATTCAGGCATGACAAACTTACTGACATTCTGCTTGTTGTCAGCATTGCAAACGTCCTGAGACAGGCTCTCAGACATGACAACCATACTGCTCATGGATTGTTTGAAACATTGCCAACGCCTTGACGCAGGTATTCAGACATGACAAACTTACTACCTGATGGATGTTCTGCAACATTGAAAACGTATTGAGATAGACTCTCGGGCTTGAAAAACTTACTGACTGCGTGATTGTTCTTAGCATTTCAAATGTCTTAAGACAGGCTTTCAGGCATTATAACCAACATTACATAATAGGCATTATGCAACATCGATAACGCCTTGAGACAGGCTCTCAGGCATGTCAAACTTACTGACTGACCGTGTAAGTGTTCTCAACATTGAAAACGTCATAAGTCAGACTATTCGGCATGACGACCAGACTGCTCATGAATTTTATGCGACATTGCAAATTCCCCAAGACAGGCTTTCAGGCATGACAAAATTACTGACCGTGTGATTGTTCTCAACATTTTTAACGTCTGGAGATACGCTCTTAGAAATTACAACCATACTGCGAATGGATTATTCGCAACACTGCGAACCCCTTGAGAAAGGCTAATTATTTTAAAAATCTCAAACGCTTCGAGAAGGGCTCCTATACATGACAGATATCTTGATGTTGGATCGACCGTTTGTCACGTCTTAGCCATCCAAGAGCCACGGTTCGATCACTCACAGCGCATTGCACTGTCGACCACGGCTCGTGGGGCCGTAGAGGTTACTTTCGAAACAAATCCACGACTGTACGAACCGTAGATCACGGCTTATACAGCTGTGAATCTGCTGAATGCCCGTCACCACATTCACAGCTGTATGAGCCGTGATCCATGGTTCGTATAGCCGTGGATTGGTTTCGAAACTAATCTTAACTGCTCCACGAGCCGTAGTCAACGTTGCAATCCGCCGTGATTGACCGAACAGTGGCTCACGTATTGCTAAGACGTGAAAAATGGTCAAGCGGCGCGTGAAGCACAGCTGTCATAGCCGTGAAATGATTTTTAGTACTAAACTGAAAAACTTAAGAGGCAAGGGGACTTATATAAAAAAGGATCCCGAAATGCCAAAGACACAGAGTCATTAAATATTTTTTCACGAATTAAAACTATTTTTCTATCACACTTATATGGCAAAAATTAGTTTTTACAAAGATATTAGCAAAATAGGGCAAAAATGGATCTATTACCATGCATTTGGTTCATTGTTTTCCCCTCAGCAATCAACGAAGTGAAGCTAGCTGGCATTTTAAGTGAAAATAGCTAATTTTTTTCAAACAAAATTTTTATATTTTATTCATAAATTCAAATTATAAAGTATGTATTTATTTATATAAGGCATGTCTATATACAGTATCGTCTATAAATAGAGCAGTCACAAAGATTAACTCTACTTTCTCTCCCCCTTCCCTCTTTTTCATTTGTAGTGTAACTATAATGAGCCGATCACACTGATTTTTTGACAAATATTTTTTTTAAATTTGTTTCTCAAGTTTTCTTCTAAATTCAATAAATAAAGGCACTGCGCCATACAATGCTGTCTTTCTTTAAAGTTCGGATCTGTTTCATCTCTAGTTTATCATTATTAATAGTTCAGAGTAAAAATTAATTAAGTTAGATTACAATTGTTTAAGACATTTCCGCATACGATGGTGTCCCTCTTCAGTTAATTATTCAGACAATATATTTACACATCATATGAGTTAATAGTTAAATAGTTAGATAGATAAACGTTTATTTTTCGACCTGCTGGCCTTAAAAAAATTCACTTGCTTACACTTCCACTTTTTTACAAAATTATCTTACAACTGTTTCTTACAAAGTACCATCCATGCACACCTTATAGCTGATCCACTCGTTTCTCTAGCCTAACCTTCCCCGCTGCGCCTAGCCTCGCCTCGTACGCATTTCGCTCTTTTATCTCTAGGCTTCGCATTACCACTCTCTGTCTCTGCGGCTAACACTTCATACTTAACTACTATTTACAATATTTACATTTGTCTTACATCTACTTCCTCTCCTGTTTAGAATATTTCCTTCTCCATTCCTAAACTTCCCTCCTTCTCTTTTCCTCCATCTAACCCAACACCCCCTTTACCCATGCTACTGCCCTTTTGTCCCGCCTTTCGTGCAACAATACCTTCATGCTTATCTCACTCCTTTCCACCTCTTCACACTCCTCCAACCAGTGAACAACTTTTGCATCCACTTTCCCGCACAGTGCACACATTCTCTTCTCTCTAGAAAGCCAGAACCTATTATAACCTTCTATGAAACCGCATCTCATTCTCGCTATAAGTCTCTGACTACCTTGCTCTTTCTTCTCACACAAATATTTCGCTCTCGCCCTTGGCATAATCCACACATAGTTCCCGTTAAACCTTGACTCTCTTATCCTCTCCTCTCCTTCTGCCTTCTCTTTCTTCATGTCATTCTTTTGAACCAACGCATATACATTCCTTCCTTCCGCGTGCCTCCTGCTAACTTCATCCATCTGCAATCCATTCTTTCTAAAATACCTTTCCCTGTCCACCTCCATCTTTGCACCACTACGTCTGTTCTACTTCTCCCACCAACCCTGGTGTCCACTTTACATACCTCTCCTGTATCCTATTTACCTCCAAACTTACCCTTCAACACCCCACCTCCACTCCGTAAAATAAGACACTCACCACTAGTGAATCAAACAATTTTATTCTCCTTATAAAATCATCTGCGAAGAACCTCTCCCCCAGCCCCCACACCTGCCTCATCACCACATTTTTCCTTCTCACCCTCTCTTTTATATGACCATCCACTCCCCCATTCCTTCGAAACAGGAAGCTGAAGTACACAAACTCTTTCACCTCCTGTACCGCTTTCCTCTTCCACTTCCACTCTCCCACAGCCCCCACAACTGCCTCATCACCACATTTGCCCTTCTTGCCCTCTCTTTTGGATGGTCATATACCATCCACTACCCCATTCCTTCGAAACAGGATGCTGAAGTACACAAACTCTTTCACCTCCTGTATCTCTTTTCCCTACCCTTCCACTTCCATAGTGCTCTTTGCCAGCAGCACTATATCATCTGCATATGCTAGTAACTATATCCTGACTCCTCCTACCCTAACTCCTCCTACCACTCCGGCCGCTAGCTTACTTTCCATATCCGCGATCAAAATTGCAAAAAGCGTTGGGCTAAGTGGGCACCCTTGCCTCAATCCCCTATCCATCCAGAATCACTCGGAGATTCCCTCCCCTCCTCTCACTCTATCTTTCGTATGCTCATATACCTCCCTTATCCTCTTGATTAGGCCCCTCTTCACTCTCCTCTCTTCCATTGCCTCCCACGTACGTGTTTCAAGACGTAAATATTGTCAGTAGTACTCCTTCTCTCTCTAAAGCCCGCCTGCGTCTCCGGCAATATTCCTTTCCCCTCAATATACTTGCGCAGCCTATCTGCTAAAACCATCGCGTATGTTTTGTACGCAGTATTCATAAGCGTAATTCCACTATAATTTTCCTGCCTCTCCCTATCCCCTTTCTTATACAGTGGCACGATCAACCCCTGCCTTAACCCTCTTAGGAATACCTCCCCCTCCATACTTTTTTCACTACCTCCTTCAGCCTCTGCCTTAGTTCTTGTGTGCCATACAGCCACGCTTCGTTTTCTACCCCGTCCATCCTTACTGCCTCAGATTTTTTGATTTCTCTATCTGCTTCTCTATCTTCTTGTCGCTTAGCCCCTCTCCATCTACCTCCCTCGTTCTTCTAATCCCCTTATCTCTCTTTCGTGTATCTGACCCTTGAAATGAATCCTTAAAAAATGTTCTCCATTCGCCATTCCCTATCTTCTCACTTATCCCCGCCCTACGTTTCCTAAACCTATAATTATCTTCCACACATCCCCTTCTGGCTTTACACTTCTCAACTTCTCTTCCAGCTCTATTTATTTTTTCTGCTCTTTCTTCCCCTGAACTCCTTCATCATATCTACGCACGCCTCCCTTTTCGCGGTTTCTTCCTTCCACATCCTGTACTTCTTTTTCACCTTTCTCTTCATCATTTTACATTTCCTATCCCACCATGGCTTCACCATTTCTTTCTTCCTCTTCTTCCTAAATACCTCCCTTTGCACACAACCTTTCACTTTCTCTTGTAGATCCTCCCATATCTCGTCCACCGACTCCCCCATAAAGCTTACGTTGCCCAACTGCTTCTGGTGCTTCTCTATCGCCTCTCTCGTCCATGACGCCCTCTCCCCTAACGACCCTTCTACCCCACCTTGTCTTTCGCCAGCCTCTTCTTATATCCACAAACTTAATGGCTGATGGTCTGATTCTACCCTCCCTTCCACTGCTAATTTCTCTATCTCCTCCCACCCTTGCATATTCATAATCACATAGTCTATGACCGATACACCCCTCTTACTCACATACGCGTATTCTCCCACTTCGTCCCCCCTTCCCTGTACAGGCCCCCTTCCGCCCAATTCTTACATCAAAGTCTCCCCTATTACCACCATACCCTCATCTCTTTCTCTTGGTAAGTTTTCTACCCTTTCTTTAATTTGTTTCATTCCATCCTTATTGTACATAGTTACAAATGTATACTTTGCCCCTCCCATCTTTACAACTGTCATTTGCACTCCCTCACCCTCTCCCTCTCCATGAATTTCTTCCTCTAATCCATATCTAATCCCTGTTATAATTCCCCACTAGCCCTTCCTTTCCTTTTTACTTTGAACGCCTTCTGTAGCCTCCACCTATACCCCCTGGGCAACTTTCTCTATACTCTATCCCATTCCTTTCTCCCTACCCACGTCTCTACCAATCCAATCACATCAAATTCCTGAATATACCTCCAGAAATCCTCATCTTTCTTCTTTGCCCCCGCTGCGTTCCAGTACAACACCTTTAAGACTCTTCCACCCTGCTTTACTCCTACCCCCCTAACTCTCCCGAAATAAATTCCCCGGCACTTCCTTTAATACCTCCTTCTCCTCGTCCCATACCCACATTTTCTCGTTTATTTTTATTTTCCGATACCCCACCTTCGCTGCTCTCCCTTCGCTCCTATCCTTCCTGGCACTGTCATTTAGCATTCTCTGAACATCCCTTTCCTTTTTCGTCAAATCCTGATCGATAAAAACCTTACCGTTGTTCATCCTATTTTTGTTACGCATTACGCCCAATTTGTCTTTCCAGCTCTTCAATTCCACCACCGCCACAATCCTCTTATCACTATATTATTTCTCCTATCTGCCTTCTCTCTTCTCTACATCCTCAACTTTATTGCCCTAATCCTTTCCCTATCCGCTCTCTCCTCCTTTTCATTCCTACGCTCTCCCACTTTCTCTTCTATCAAGATCTTCATTTTCTCCCAAATACCTTGCTTCTCGCCCTCCCCCATGTCAACTGCTTCCATTTACGACCTGCCCTCCACCTTCTCCAGCCTTTTTTCCGCCCTTTCCTTCCACACCCTAATATCTTCTTCCATCTCCTTTATTTTATCCTCTTTTTCCTTCCTTACCGACACCAACTCCCTCTGCAATCCTTCTGCTTTCCCCAATAGCCCATTTAGTTCCTTTTCCTATCTCTCATTTCTTACACTAAGGTCCTTTCTAATACTTTCCATCTGCTCCATAGCCCCCTTACGTCCTTCCTCTACCCTCTGATCTTGCCTATCAGCACCCCGATAGTCCCCTTCTCCGGGACTCTCTAGCGCGCTTTTTTCCGGACTCTCTTTGCTTTCCCTTTTCCTCCTCAATAGATCCTCCGCCTCACTTGCACTAAACGCTTACTCCCTTGCCTGATCTCTTCTTTCGCTCCAATTCTTCCCCCTCCCTGACAAGCCACTTGACACCGGGCCACGCACAACTGGACGTCGTATCCTTCTGGATATTTCCTCCCCGTCTACTTCACTACTAGCACTGCCAGTGCTCTCGCTGCCTACCTCCCTCTCGTCTCTCGGTAACTGTAACCTCTTCATACACAAAAGTACGCACTGTCGCTAACAGATGTCTCTTAAGGCTGCTGTCGCGAACCGCCATAAATTTCAGTTTCTTTGCACTATTTCACCCCTCAAATCCCCTTCAGACACTCTTTTCTCACCCCTTACGTCCTCCAGCACTACGAGAACCACCCTTGTCCGCCATGCAGGCCCAAAATCCTGAACCCAAAACTACCCCGCTCCCTTACAAACCTAACCTGACTTTCCCTATTTAGCCAAATACCACCTCGAACTACAATGTAAATTAATTTTTATCTTTCCTATGAACCCCTCACAGCCGTACTCACCTCCTAGACTTCCACTCTCACACTCCACTCACACCTTCCACACAAACTTTGTAGAAACTTCTCACCGCCTGTCACTGCATACTTTCTCACTACCGCCACCAAAATACCGAGTTAATAGTTACCTAGGTGCGAAATTCGGTCGGAGGCCCAAGCTCGACTATCGGCCCTAAAGTCGGCTCTGCTATGGTAACCAATC
The DNA here is from genome assembly GCF_010883055.1 of Belonocnema kinseyi. NCBI lineage: Eukaryota > Metazoa > Arthropoda > Insecta > Hymenoptera > Cynipidae > Belonocnema > Belonocnema kinseyi. Next base: position 55,332,252 of record NC_046661.1, on the reverse strand, counting down.
TACGGTAACCAGAGTTGGGCCGACTAAGATGTTTTCAAGCTGCCATGGTCGAACGGACGTTGGCGACGGACTTCGGCGGCGAGCGAAAAGTCGGCCGTCAGCCCAATTCTGGCCCAACTATGGTACGACAATCGGATAAATTGTGGCAGATTGGTCGTTACGAACATAATAATGCGATCGGTCCGACTCTGGATACAGCAGTCAGATTGGCATAAGTCACCTTAATGCACTATAATTAATCTATAAAGAAAATACAACACGCAGTTTTTGTAAACAAACTTCAAGTGCTTTGATAGCCGAGTGGTGAGAGTACGCGGTAAAATACACTAATTTAGTTTGGGTTCGAATCCTGGACGAGTAAGATTTTTTTAATCGTAAAAGCCGGGGTCAGCTTTATAGATGGGCCATACATGGGATCAAATATCGGCCCGACGTAGAGAAGTCAAAGGCGGTTGACCGTTATCATTTAGCTGGTTGGCCCGACCAGTGGCGCACAAAATTGGACTGACCGTCCGACGGTTGACCCTACCGTGGGCTGACGGTCAATTCGCACCTAGGTAATAATATGGTTAACATGACAGTTTTTAGTTTTTATAAACATATTTTTGGTCAACTTTTTAGGTATTTTAATTGGTAAACAACTCTTAGACATAATTTTTTATTTTTTTTTGGTATTGGCATTAAATAAGGTTTAATTATAAAAGAATGATTACAACAAAATATTTTAATCTCTTATTATTACAGTCAAGTTATAATTACACCTGCTGATAACATTGTGAATGTAAAATTCATTTAGCATTAAAACAACTAATATGTATGGTGGTTTTCTGTAATAACTTTTCAACATTTAATAAATAGAGAACTAACTAAAAAATATATCTTAATGTTTGTTTCAAAATGTTGTAATTTTGTAAAAATGAACATTTTTGCTTTGAAGTCTTTTATATTGTGTTTCGAAACTTTAGGAAATCATTTCAAATCATAATTTAATTTTGAAAAATACAGATTTTCAAATTATTCCGCTTTGAGTGTCTTGATTTGCAGTTTAGTTTCTACAACTTTAAATAACAACATTTGTGTTTTCTAGAATCTATTAATTTTTGTAACCGTAATCACATCATTCTCAATTGTTCAATTTTGATTTGCAGTCAACAAGTTTCTCTTTTTCGACCTAGCATTTCTGTAAATTCCTGTAGGTTCTTGCAGTTGTACTTTTTTGTGAATTCTTATAGAAAATCGAAACTTTAATAAAATACAATATATAGTAAAATACAAAAAACGTACAAAATTCGTCCTAATAATAGAAAAAACTTGTACTTTTCTGTAATTTTGATTGTAATTTAATATATTTATCTGTGAATTACTGTAAAAATGGTTTTAAATTTTTTTGCATTTTTGTAAAAAATTTTCACCAGGGCAATACATGAATTTTATGCAATTTTTTCCCTGCCGAATCAAATTTCTATAGATAAAATTCTGTCTCCAAACCAATTTCCGATTGATTTTGATGTTTTTTATCGACCGTAACTCAGGTGCGAATTGACCGTCGGCCTACGGTCGGGCCAACCGTCGGACGGTCAGTCCAACTTTGTGCGCCACTGGTCGGGCCAACCAGCTCAGTGATTACGTATACAGTCATGCACACACCTTAAAATATAGTTTTCGAGGTCAACGCTAATAAAAATCGTGTTTGTAAAAAGAAAAATCGAAATACTCGATACTCGAAATGAGTTAGGGTTCTGTTCAAATTACAAGAATTATGTACAATAAAATATATAAGACATTATTGCTGACTAATCACGGGAATGCATTCTAGCCTCGCCACAAGACGTTGGCAAGAGTTAGGGGCCAACAAACAAATTTTTTTAGCCGTTGTTCTAGCCATTTTTAGGTTTTATGGAGTTTAGCATGTAAAATGTTTCCAATTTTTACTTTTGCAATTTTGGCCAGGAAATTATAAGTCAATTTATTAAAAATTTTATATTCTTGATCTCTTATCAGTGAATATTGTATTTATCAAAGTTTTATATCTAAGAAATGTTTTTCATCAGTTTTAGGCATATCAAAAATCGCATAAAATAGCTATATTTGGAGGATTATTGTAAGCCTCGGATATACTTGTGTAACTTAATATTTTGAACAAACATTTTTCAAACTGTCGACAACAGATTTCTAAAAAAAAATGAATAAACTTTTTACTCAATTGAGAAAAGAGTAAGAAAATTGAATGAAAATTAACACATTCAAGTTGAACACCGGCTGAAGGGACTTCAAGTGAACGGATGCAAAAAAGGTTGACTCTTGGTCGGGCCTCTCATTGTGCACCGTATTTGGAAATTTTCCTGCAGCCGGTGTAAAATTTCATGTTTGCCCGACGGCGGAGAGCCTATGTGCGAAAGTTTATATCCGAAAGTGGTTTATAATGAATTGGTAGATCCTTTTATGGTACATAATTTTTCTCGATTCATGTTTTTTGTAAAATGCACAGTTTGACCGCCAAATCGAATTTTGTATTTTTCATTATTTTTTTTGCGACCAAAATTTAAATTCTCTATTTTTGAATAAAGTTCTGAAAGTTGTTATGATTCTCTTGTAGGGCTTTAAAAAAGCAATGTTTTTCTTTTCTTGACTTTTATTCGTATCATGCGTTTTTTGACTGAAAATATTAATCTTCGTTTGTTTTTTTGGAATCTGAAAATGATGTACACAAGAGCTCCAATGTCAGAGCAATTATAAGAGGATTTAAAAAATAAGTAATTGATAAATTGAAAATATCAGTTTAAAGACTTTCGTCGATAGCTCATGGTAAACTTATTTCCCTATTTCCTCTGTTTTGAGAGAATTTTAGACTCTATTACTTTTCGGGTGGTGAAGGTTTCGTCTCAGAGAAAATTACAGTTTTTAACAAGCGTGCATATAGGCTCAAGAGTAGCAAAAAATTTCTTTCATCAGGAATCAAAGGAATATGCCATTCTCTTACTATCATACAAAGACTTCTTGTGGCGTGCAAGATAAAAAAATTCTTCAAATAGGGCCAAATTACAATTTTGAAATCAGGGAAAAAGCATCTTTTTCATACACGGAGAAAAATAGATATTAAAGTATACATTGAGAACCTTTATATTTAACCATAATACAGTGAAAACCTTCAATAGCCTTCCCTTCTATAGACCTTCCGAGAATTGACGCCGCTCCGCACGTAGGTATAGGGGCCTTCCATAAACCACGTGGTGGCTTTAGGGGTGGGGTGTGGGTCGACGAAAGGCCACGCTGGTCCACATGTTGGGAGGGGGAGCTACGAGCCCGAACCACGTAGTTTTATGTTCAGGCGTAAACAAAAAAAACGCATAGCTTACTCCTTTTTTGAAGTAGCGCGCGGAGTCCTCAATTCGAACCCTGCGAACCGAACCGAGTGAAATCGAATGGTTTTTCTCTCATCTCCCACGTGCCACTTTCACAAATCTTTTGATTTGTTTATATCAGTTAACGACTCGAGACAAGACAATCTGGCCGCAACTACGTGCGTGGTTGCTACTACTCATAATTTTTTGTTTTATTTTCGTTTTACAAGAAATAAAAAAAACACGTAGCACCCTAGGGGGATGGGGGGTCGACGATAATGCCAGGGTTAACCAGATGGGGAAGAGTGGGGATCAAAAAGTGGCAAGAATTGGGCCACGTGGTTTATAGAAGCCTCCATAACAGGAGCTGCACGGGGTGCGCGGGGTCTACAGTTGTCAATCAGCCGAGCAATCAGGCGTGAACAAACAGAAGCGGAGTGGGCTATAATGAATTTGTTTACACCCACCGTCAGCCCCAAAATCGGCGCTATAGAAGAGTTTCACTTTATATAGATATTACGGCATAACATCTGTTATCTTCTATTCAACGTACAAGATATTAAAGCATAATATCTGTTTATATCAGAAGTATAAAACGTGTAGTATTAACAATTAATATCTAAGATATTAAAAAGATCAATTTTTATCGGAGCAATGTTGTTCACGTTTGGCTTGTCGACAAAAGATTTTAGCCCCGGTTTGGCTGCATCTTAAGAATTCGACATGCGTGTTATGGTTTTACGGACATATATTGCACTGAAAGTTTTTGTAGAAAATGGATTAATTGTTTTTGGATATATCATAATTTTCTCAAAGAAATGAGAACTCAGCTACAGGCATCTTTTCATATATAAGCCTTCAACAGTGTGCTATCCGTTCTACAGGAAAATTGCGTTATTATGAAAAAAGGCGAATGCTTGAGGATTTGGATATCAAAAACAGAGGACAGCGTACTAAGATCCTTTTGAATTTGATAGAGAATGGCATGCTTTACAGGTAATTTTTGCACCTTTGAAAATATTTCTTTAATATCTTAGATTCTTTCCTTTAATATCGTGGATTTTGTGATTTGAAATATTATTTTTAATTCATATTGATGCTCTACTTCAATATCCTAATATCTGTCCCATAATGAAATCACTAAGATATTACCTAGTAACATCGCGAAAGCTTGTGCTAATTTCTATTTTTCTCTAAACCCTTATGACGGCAAGCTAAAATCGTGAAGTGAAAAGACAAACCGGGCCTCTCAGGCCCGTTAAAACTCAAACTCATTTTTCCAGTAAGAGTATAGAAACCCCAAAGAAGTTTGTTCATTTTCATTTTTAATTATATTTTATTATTACATTACTTTTAAACTTATAATTATTTATAATTATAATTAATCTCAGCTGTCCCAACTGTCTAAAGCCAAACAGATTGCTCCTGCTGGCCGTTGTCTATTTGGAATAAATTCTCGAGGAATGAATGCTTTCTTTTTGCGGATTTTGAGCCAATTCATAGCTGGTAAAGAAGTCAAGCTCGATAACTACGCGTGAGTAAACGGACATATGACAGTTCTTGTTTAATTGCGCGTGTTGTAAAAAATAGAATGTGCAACGTCCTTTGTACTATATGCATTATAGGTATAATTTACCTATACTTTTGTCCTTCTACATCCCAGAATTGCAACTACCATGAACACTATGACAGCAGAATCACTGCAATATGTACTTGTTACTTATATCACGTGTTGCAAATGCGTGCGCAAATTTGGAACAGCTTACGCGAGAAATTATATTTGCACACGCGAACAGTAGATTCGTTTCAGTAACAAAAAAAAGATAAATCCTTCAATGCATTAAAAGAAATTATCTGTAAAACTGTAACCTATTAATCAAAACTGTTTTTTATGCAAAAATAAGTGATATGAATATTCTTTTTATCACGGTATTCATAGGACATGTTGCAATTAACAGCGGGCCTGCGAGGCCCGGCTTTCCTTTTTGTGTAAATAAAAAACATATACGTTTCTGTGGAGTACTCCACAGATAGAATTTTCACAATACCCTAATTTTTTAATGTATTTAGACTTCACAAAAGAAATTTCCATGTACAAGTCCATACTTCATACTCAACTCTTTGTAACTCGAAAACCGTGATTGGCCGGGCCTGTGAGAACCGCTTCTGCTTTGCGGGTCAATAAAAAAAAACGATTAAGTATTACTCTTAGTAAAGCTGACTGAATTCCAAGTACGAGATGTTTAATTTTTTTTAATAATGTACAATTGACAGAATCCAAAAACTTGATTTTTTTGCACATTTAAAGAAAAGTTCTTACTTCAAAAAAATTTATGATTTATAATTTTATATTATTTAAATTTTTAAAATTTTACATAATTCGAATTTTCAAATACATAAACGCAGAACAGAAAATATTAGCCGATTGAATTTTAATTTGGAGACATCCACTATCATAATCCGCTTCGCGGAAAAAGGGTTTTTGCGGTCCATTCTGGACATACAAGTTTAATCCATTCTATAATTTAATGCTTGCTGCACCTTGCTGGATTTGCAGAAAAAATTATCACTATACCATTTCTTGGATCATACATATAAGTCATTATGAATGCAACTTCGAAAAAAATACGTTTCTGTGAATAATACTCTTATTCCAAAAAATTGCAATACAATATTCTTGCCTGCAAATTCAGTGTAAACATATTTGGTAAACGTCAATAATTTTCAGCTTTTCATAAACATATCAATATGTAAAATAATAATGTACTTTCGAGTGGTTTTACTGTGACTCAGACGTGACTCCCCATATCGAAGCTTAAGATGTTAACACATGAAAAATAGTTTATTAAAAATCTAGCGACTTAGTATTTTTGGGCTCAGTGATGAGATGCTAGTTCAAAGTATTGTACTGTTTTAAAAATGTCAGGTGTATATGTGTCATTTGAGTGTACTCGTAGAAATTAAGGAGCATATAGCTTTCCAAATAACAAAATACTGAATTCTAAGAGCCAACAAGACTGGAACTTGCGTTATCGCAAATACTGATAAAAACATTAGAAATGATAATTCGCATGTAGGCAAAAAACGAAAGGCCATGCTGACCAATCAAATAAATCAAAATCAGGTGTTTGGGGGCATCGAAAATTTATTGAAAATATATTTGTGCCTGCCCATAATTGCTACCCAACCCTTGTTGACCAGGCACACATAGGGTTAGTTTCGTAATTGAACTTGCGTTATGACGGACATACAATTTTTTTAAATGTAGATCTAAGTCCCGACAACACGAATAAATACGAGGTTTGTTAAAAAAAGGTGACTTCAAATTTCGCGGCATACGTACATTCGATTGCCGATTTTTTTATGTTTGTACACATATCCTCAACATATGTTTGACATCGTCAGCCATTTTGCATGTTTAGTTTGATCAAAAATTATGAATTTTGCTAATTATAATGACGTTCCTAATTAAAAGAGTTTACATCTAAAGAAAACGTTTTTTTCTGTCGAAAAATGCATCATTTATGCATTTGTTTACTAAACTTGTTTAAAATATTAATAATAATCTCAGGACTAAACTTCGTCATTGTTATTTATTTTATCCAAATGTGATGCAATGTAACTTAAAACAACGTGAAATTATGGAAAATCGTAGAAAACATTTTTTCACGAAATAATTTGTTCATAGAAAATTTATTTGCTTATTATTTAACATTGAAACATCTTCACCTGATGTTACTCTTTTTCTATTTATTTATTTGAAAAAATACGTAAGTCCAACAGTTGATGAGACCAATTACAGAGCTACAGCATTCAAACCAAACTTATCGATAATTATAATAATTTTAATAATTGATGTGTAAGATTTAATCATGCGTGGAGAACGGCGCCTCATTTTACTATTAGTATACGATATCTCACGTTATCCAGTTGAATAATTCGAAACATTAAAGGATAGCATTTGCTGCAACATTAGACAATCATGCAGACCTCTAGAAATTTTAAAGAAAAATAATATATCCGAGAAAAAGTTCGCCTGTCTTTCAACGTCCATGCCTCAAAACGATTTTAAAGATATACATGATCTGCACCACGACATGGATATACTTTATCTTCCTTCCATGTTTGATTTTTCAAAAAACGATTTAGACAACTTTCAAACAATTTTAAGTATTTTTGAGTACTATGTGCCTAGAAGACATATCCAAATTCAAGTTTGGCTCCAACAATTAGTTTAAATAGTAATAATGCTGGTGCTGTTGTTTCAAAATGTTTGCATGTACGCAGAAGAAAACCTAATGCTTTTATTAGCAGCAGCAACAGTATTGTCAATATGGAAGTTAAATGTTAAAAGACTATCAAAGAGCACCCCAAGGTCTTTACTCATATCAACCCTTACCAAATTTACTCCATTAATTGAGTACTGATAAATTAACGTAGCATTCTTTATTGTGAATAATACCACCCTACACTTACTTGTCTTAGTTAATAGGAAGAAATTGATCGTTACAGAATTTGTTAAATTTGTTTAGGTTAGACAGTAGAATTTCACAAGGATTCGCGCTAGATACAGAATAATACAATTTAATATCATCAGCAGAAATCAAATAGTAAGAAGGTAATTCCAAGAAGATATCATTATATATTGTAATGGTCTCTATCAAATTCTTTTGCTAGGTCAATGTATACTACATCCACCTGATCATAAGTATCTAAAAAGACATATACGTGTTGCCTAAATAAAAAAAAAGGTTGGTAGCAACTGGCCTGCGCCGCAAAAATCCACGTTAATAATTATATATTTCACTCTGTATTGCATTGAAGATTATTCTATAAATATACATTTCCAAGATTTTACAGAAGTTATTGTTTTACATTAAAAGTATCTGCACTTTTCAGGATAGGACATATTTTGGTACCTTCCTAGAGACTCGGAAAAGTTTCAGATATTAACGCAAACTTATATATTATTGTTAGCGGGGTGACAAAAATGGTAGACAATTTTTGAATCTGTTAAGAAGGAGCAGAGTTTAATCCTGATGTTTGCTTATCTGGAAGTTTTTTCATCGCCATTAATACATCATTTTCAGAAATCAACAATCACCCATTAATTAATTTTTAATATTTTAATTTGGCTTCTTTGTTATATTCAATTAACGTATAAAAACGCTCTCAAAATATTCATCGAAGATGTCAACAATTTGCTTAGGAGAGGTATATATTGCATTCTTATAATTTTAAATTCCAGGAATTGTAGAATGCTCTTCAAGTCTATACACAAAACCCCAAAAAGATGAAGGTGATACTATTATATTCTGTTCAGCCTTACTTATGTAGTTGTTGTAAGTAAGATTAATTAGTTTTTTTGTTGATTTCCCAATTTCATCATATTGGTGAAGATAGTAAGATATTTTTGAGGTTTAATATTTTTCTTTACATTTAATCTTCAATTTAATATTATTATTTATTTTACGTATATACCAGTGGGACAACATATCATTCATCATGTTAATATTATAAATTAAGATGGATTTGTCAAGTTAATTGTAAAGCATATTATAAAATTGCAAGCAAACCTCGTCAATATCCTCATAGGTTGAAAACATTGTCCAGTCAACATCAAATAAATCAATATATAATGAGTCAAAGTTACAACGTTTGAAGTCAGATCTTAGAGATTTGTTATTTCTAACAATATTTGTGTAAGACATATTTGAGAGCAGGTCAATTGTAAAATTAACTGCAGGATGATACGAGACCTCGGGAAAAATTGAGAAAAGACATCTATTTACACCTTTATATTGTAAGTTAGAGAAATTCAAGTATAAGTAACTGTTATTGCAGTTATTTACATGATTAAATTGTCGTAGTTCATAAATGTTGCATAAAAGAGACAAAAGAATTCCTTTATTATCAAATATTCCACCTCAACAAAATCTTTTAAAGTTGGGAAGGTTAAAATCATAAAGCAATAGGAGCCTATGTCCCTATATATTACGACAAGAGGCAAAAGAGTTTATAAAATTATCAAACTCATCTACTGATATACCAAGTAGAGCATGAATTAATAATATTATAAAAACAGATGCAGCAATATAATATTTAACACACACAGTATTGACTTGATGTGTAGTATGAATAATTAAGTTTAGATCTAATTTCATGCTTGGGAAATTTTTATTGAGTGCAATTAATACATCTCTTCCAGGCATGTCAACACGATCATCTCTTTCTGTATTTTATATTTCAGAAGAGAGAAATTCAGAAGTGAAAATAGATGGTTTTATTCAAGTCTCAGTTAACGCTAGTACATATCAGATTCATATAAATTGCTTGCTGTAATTAAGTAATTGATTTTATTATTGATGCCACGAATATACCGATAGTACATACTTAGAATACTTAGATTACGGTTACCCATGATGACGTTGACGGTTTCGGCTTCTTGACTATTTCTGGAGTACTGTCTCCGTAGACAATCTGAAGATCTTCTTCTACTCGTTGAATTCGACGCTGAAGGATAATTTTCTATTTCCAGCATTGTTTTTGATTTCACGGTGTACGGTCCTGGGACATTTGTAAGTTTTTGAATATGAGCGGTGGCTCGATTCCGTTTTTCACCCTCATGAATGCTGCTAACAGTCTCCTGACTGTTTGCTCCGACTAGAATATTATTTTTATTGGACGTGTTATCGCACTAGATTTTCTCCTCATTCGGTCAGTTTGGGTAAAAGCTATGTAGGATGCCGTACGAAATTTAAAAAAAAATTGTGCGTCAGAGTTTTTTGATCGCAAAAGCTATTTGGAATTTTTAATGTGCTATTGTTAATATTTTTTTCGATACAAAATTTCTAATATCAGCTCGATTGGGTTACAAATTGCACTGATAAAAAGAAAATAAAAAATTGAGTTCGATGTGTTTCGAGGTTTTTAAAGAAAAAAATTTTACATGGTGTATTAATTTTAGAAGACACCCTTGCCAAACCATAAGCAGACTAACACAATAACCCTGGAAACATCGAGTTTAGTCGCCTTTTTTACTTGGAATAACTTAATTTCACACCATAAGCCAGCTAACCAACCCATACCCTAACCCACTCAATCCTTACAAACTACCCCTTCCAAACCAGAAGCAGGCTAACCTACTTACAAATAAACCTAGGATCATCGAGTTTACTGGCGTATACTTCTGTGTGCGTTTCTGCGTGTGTGCAGGGTCCATTGTCAAATTTATAAACTTGAAAATTTAGCTGAAATGTATTTGTTTATGAAATAAAAAAATACAATTGAAGAACTACTTTCGTTACGAAAAAATATTTTTTACATTTCCAACTTAAAACATATTATTTTTGAAAATCTTGACAATAATGATAACACAGGCCCACACAAAAAACAAAAGTGTCTGTGCAATTGACCAGACCTATATATTATTATGTATTTTTCGACGCTGAATCCGAATTTGCAATAAAAAAGTAGGGTCCAGCTACTT
>NC_046661.1:55318576-55321322 GCF_010883055.1 Belonocnema kinseyi | reverse complement strand
ACTTGATTTTAATGTCATTTTAATCAAATTTGAATCAAATTTTCACTTTTCGCGATTTTCTGCCTTTTCATCGCCGTATGGTGGGTTGAAATTTTTGTAAAAGAAAGATCAAACCATGGTTTTCGATGTATTTTTTCCCGTAGAATTCGATTCTGAAGTCAAAAAAATAAAATTTTTCTTTACTTTTTTTTTATTTAAAAAAAACCATGAAAAAACCGTAAAAAATTAGGTTTTTCGATCAAAACCCCATAAAAAAGTAGCTGGACCCTACATTTTTATTGCAAATTCGGATTCAGCGTCGAAAAATACATAAGAATATATAGGTCTGGTCAATTGCACAGACACTTTTGTTTTTTTGTGGGCCTGTGTAATCAACATAGAAATTTTTAAACATAACGATTTTTTACTTTAGCCACATTGTGCAATGGCAATATTCTTACATCCTTGTATTTCGCAATGAGTGTTGCAAGAATCTCCGTAACTGAAGTCTACGGGATTATGAAACCTGTCTGGTCTTTGATCAGTATACCCATTATTGTACCACGAGTACTTAAAAAGATTTTTGTATCACGGTGAAGAGAGCTGATTGGGAACTAGGGATTGAAGTTTAATGATATTATTTCTTTATTATTCTGTTTTCCGGCATCGTTTCTTCTATAGCTGTATCACAGTGTATTACAGTGTCTTTAGAGGGATGTAGATGCTTCTACATGTACATTATCTGCTTTAAATAAATTTTTTGTACAATAAGGCCAAATTCACTACTTGTCAGCTTTAAACCGAAAAAAAGGGGGGATAGAAATTGTCCCGTAGCAGATATTAATGGTAGTATGGTATAACTGTGTGTGTTCGATGAAACTGATTGTACCACACCTTGCACTTACTTTTCTCCTTCCACAGCCAGTGTTCTTCCAGAGTTGATTTCTAATTAAAATCCACTTTGATCTGAATTATATAAATTTTCAAGTCCGATTGTTGGTATATATGATTGTACATCAGCTACAAATTCATTTGCTTTAGTTTCAAGTTCTAGTCCACTCTCCAAGGTTTTTTTTAGTAATAAATAACTTTATTCACTTCTCTAGATACTATTCGATGAGCTTTTTTAAACTTCAATAGCCGATTTGCAAAAGCCATGAATATAAAATCTTCAGATCCAATTTCTTTTTGAGCTTGCAAAGCCCATCGACGTATATCACGATTATGAATAAATAATACAGCTTTAACAGCATCATAAAAATCATCGAATTTATACTACTTTTCCCCTGATATGTACCACCCTCATTTATTATGCGAACCCAACGTTTAAATTGACTGATCGATTAAGCTTTCTTGAATTTACTCTCTAAATGTCGTTGAATTCATTTCATGAATCTATTCATATTTTCTTATTTTTTCAGATAACTCAATTTTTTTATAATTTGTCACACTATCTTGTATTTGCAAAGTTTGAAACTAAGCTAATAATAAATTTATAACATTCATAGGATTGACCCTCATCGTTCAATCTGAATAAACCAACGAAACGATTAAGTGTTTTGCAAAAACTGATTTTATGCATAAATAAGAATTTACTTGACACTATATATTAACTCTTGATATCTTTTACCAATAGGAATAGTAATATTCTTCTTGTGGTGAGAAATATAATTATTTCAAGAAAAAATCGACTAAAATCGATGTTTCCGGGGTTAGGTGGTTAGCCTGCTTTCGGTTTGGCAGGGATGGTTTCTAGAGGTTAGGTGCGTTAGGCCTTAGGGGGTAAGTGTTTAGGTAGGTGATCTGGCTCATGGTGTGAAATTAATTTATTTCAAGTGAAAAAGCGACTAAACTCGATATTTCCAGTGTGGGTGTATTAGCCTGCTTATGGTTTGGCAGGGAAGGTTTCTAGGGTTAAAACAACACTGAAAAAATGTTTCTTGAAAAATCTTAAAACACGTGAAATGAAATTTTCTATTTTCTCATTACACAGAAAAAAAGGATCAATTTGGTTGCAGAGCATTTTGCTCCAGCGATCATTTGACTCTCGAGATCAAAATGATTTTCAATTCGGATCAATTTCTTCTCATTTTTTGGTTCATTTGTCAGACTAAACAAAATGGCCGCCAATTAGTGGTGCCAGTGTCATAAAGACATAACCTAGAAAATTGTATCTAACCGCACGCAAGTGACAACTACACTTAACAGGTGATATTTTCTACTTTCAGATTTCGCTATTTTTTCAACTTTTCAAGTACACTGCACGATTAGAAACCATAAGAAGCCTCAATATGAGCTAAAGTATTGTAAGAACGTCAGCCACCTTGGCTTGACTTCATACCTGATCCCGAATCAGATCATTATGATCTCAAAAGTCGATCATTCTCTTCGGCCGATCAAAATGCTTTGGAATTCGGTATCATTTTTGTTGCGTATCAAAATGATATTGATTTCGGTATCATTTTAAACATTTTTATTTTACTGTGTAGCAGTTCAATTTGTTACCCAATCGAGCTGATTTTATACATTTTGTATTGAAAAAAGTATTAAAAATAGCACATTAACCCCTATTAAACAATGGGGTTGCAACCATTCGGCATAAAAGTTTCGTCTGCAGAAGCGCCTTTTTATAGGAAACCTTTTGACGTTGATTCAATTAAAAAAGTCCAAATACCAGGTGTATACATATGAAACCGGTATTTTTTCAAGAAAAAAACACATTTATTTCAAGAGAATGATAACAAATATTTTATTCAAAGTATGCGCC
>NC_046661.1:55315876-55318476 GCF_010883055.1 Belonocnema kinseyi | reverse complement strand
CGCCAATTAGCACAAATGGTAAGTTCCGACAGTGCCTACAAGTGTGCCTACTGGCCGCTAAATGGCAATACCGGTTTCATATGTATACACCTGGTAGTTTATGAGATATTGAAGAAAAACTGATTTCGCGGCTGATATTTAAAGGTGGCTTTCACTCCCTTAAACTGTGTCTCCGACGATAAAAAAATACGTATCTGTTATTTTTTTATGCTCTTCAACATATCCAAAAATTATCGAAATCGGTGGGGTCGAGTTGGGGTGGTTTCCTTTTGAGTGTACCTATGCTATAATTTGGTTCACCATAAAACGGATGTCCTTGACTATCTCGAAAAAATTATTGAAGATTATAGATTCACGTGGATTCTAGAAGTTCGCACGCTGCCCCTCTAAATTTCTATTCTCTAACTTTAAAACTTTACTTTTCTTGAATGGTCTTTCTGAATGATGTTTTATACAGTTTGATACAGTTTTATAATCCAAGAACACCACGATATCCTTCATATTTTGCACAACGTGCGCTCTATCCTCTATCTAGTCTAGTCTAGTCGCCATTTAGAAAAATACGAACAAAAAAATCCGCCCGCTTCGCGGGCACATTCTCAGAGCGCGCTTCGTGCGCGGCTCGCTTCGCTTGCTAGTTTAAGCGCGCCTGCGGCGGGCAACTGTTGGTTCTCGCGCTTCTCGCTCGATAATATATTTATCTCGCACTCCGCGCTCGATAATGTATTTACCCTCCACATTTGTGCATAGACCACAATGCGCAATTTTCTACATTCTATGTTAAAAACTATTATATCAAATGTCTATTACCATTTTTTTTTGCGTAACTTGGTCTGGTACTGCTTATTCTGATATTGCAAAATAATGTTCACATTTTATTTTTTCTGATCCTAATAGGGCCCTTCTGTGGTTGTTTAATCAATTTCCCTTTTCTTAAGTGAAGATAAGCACTTTTTTTTTTAATTTTTCATTAAAGAAGGTTCTCAAAATACCTACGGCCTTGACGATTACATTCTCATTGCGATAATCGCGCTTCGCGCTTAACAGATAGGTTATACAGGCTCTAATTTTTTTTAATTTTGGCTAATCAACAAATTCGGCTGGAATAGTTTTGAAATATATTTGGTATCTAGTGAAAATTTTAAATGAAATTTTTGGATCTAAAAAAAAATTAAATTTTTCTATTTTTTTGAAAATTAAAAAAATTTTTAAAAGTATATAACTTTTCTAATTTTCATCAAAATAAAAAATTTTATTCAGATAATTTGCAAGTCTTTCACCCATCTATAAGGAACTTCCACAAAATTTTCTAACATTTCAAAAAAAATTTTCAAAATTTAGAAAATGCGACAAATTTTTAAATTTTGGTTCGAAATATCTGATTAACGAACTTAGCCTTCATTTTGGGTAACTTTAGAAGTGTATCAAATACGGACTTGATTGGATAAATCCTTCAAAAGTTAGCGTGGCTACAAAATTCAGGTAAACATACATACAGACATACAGACATACAGGCAGACAGACACCGACGTAATTTTATGATTTTCCGATTCTGCAAGTGCCGAAACGTAAAGATCCGTTAAGAACCATAGATCGAAAATTTGGACGATTACACTCTTTCTTAAAATTGTGCTTCGATATGCAGTTACCAGGAAATCCGGAAACGTACTTCAAGAAAAGTAATTCATAACAATTAATTTTATTTTTACGATAAAAAGAAGGAAAAAAAAGAAATTTAAACCTACAAACTAAAAATAACGCATTGATTTTGAACCGGGGAGGGGGGGGGAGGTAACTCGCTTTTTATTGTAAATTCAAAGATGTAGGCCTAAAATACGACGCCTACAATAAAATTTGTTGTTCTTGTTTCTTTTTTTGTCAAAAATTGTATTACTTGGCTCAAGACTGAATCATTTTCTTCAAAATTCGACAATTCTGTCAACATTCATCATTTTCGTTTTAAAAATTCTTTTTATTCGGTGAAAAATCAATTGTTTTGATGGGGGGTACAAATGTATGATTGAAAATTGATTTGTTTTAGTTGGTGGACATTTTCTTTTCAAGTGAAAATCTATCTATATTGTTGAAAATTCAACTGTTTTATCGAAAATACCTGCTTTTGGCTTTGATTCGGATTTGAATATTTCTTGAAAATTTTGCTTTTTTTGATTTTTTTATTTTTTTTCTGGATTTACATTTTATATTTCTTCAATTTTGCACATTTGGAATTTAAACTTTCTGGACTTTCAATATATATATATATGTATTTATGTGTTTTCGGAGAACCTTAAACAAGATGATTTTAACGAATCTCGGATATGACGTAGTTGTAAGTCGACCCTTACATTATCTTGTGTTTTCTGTAACAGTTTCGTAGCAACTCTAAAAGAGAGCGGTCTTTTATATACTCGGTTGGGGAAAAAGCCAAATAGAAAATTTTAAATTTGGTATAAATGCACTTTCTTAAAATTGTGCTTCGATATGCAGTTACAAGAAAATCCGGAAACGTACTTAAAGATAATTAATTCATAGCAATTCATTATAATTTTACGATAAAAAAAAGAAAAAAAAAGAAACTTAAACCTACAAACTAAAAATAT
>NC_046661.1:55312851-55315776 GCF_010883055.1 Belonocnema kinseyi | reverse complement strand
TTCAGGCGTCATTCACTCTACTGACACTCTTTTTATTAACTATTTGCCGTCATACTTTCCTGTCCTGGCATACTTATCTAGCTTCTTTTATTCTTTTATGTCCATGAATTTTTTCATACAGGCTCTCGTGTTTCTGTGACTTCTTATGTCTCTTCTAAATAGGGTCTCATTCACACATTCTAACCATTCTTTCCGCGGTCTACCTCTGGGCACGCTGCCGTTTACTTTACCTTGATACACCTGTTTCGTTAGTCGTTTATTTAGCATTCTCTCAACATGTCCGAACCATCTTAACCGATTTCTTTCCCATGTGTCTACTAGCGTCTCTTCTGCACCACATTCTTTTAGAATTATCTCGTTACTTACTTTGTCCCTCAGAGTTTTCCCGCATATTATGCGCATGAATCTCATGTCAATTGCGTTAATTTTACTCTTATCTTTTTCTTGATAAGTCCATGTCTCGCTACCGTATAGTACAGTCGGTACAAATATAGAATTATGTATTGCCATTTTAGCTTTATTTGATATATTTTTACTTCTAACAAGGGGACCTGCTCTACCAATAACCTTCTTACCTTCATTTATTTGTCTATCCAATTCCTCATCTATCTTCCCGCCCCTAGTAAATAAGCTACCAAGGTATACGAACTTATCAACTTGTTTAATTCTCTCATCATTTAATAAAATATTGCATAGTGTTTTCTCACTCTTTCCTTCGAACACCATAGTTTTTGTTTTATTTGCGTTAATTTTGAGGCCCATGCTCTTCATGCTTGCATCTAGTTTATTCAACATTCTTTGTAGGTCTTCGATAGACTCTGCAATAACAACCTTATCATCTGCGAACGCTAACCCACGTACCCTTACTGTTTCGAGATCCACACCCTCGTCATCGAAGAGAGCCATTCTTAAACACTTGTCCATAAATAATATAAATAGCCATGAAGACTTACGCATCCTTGTCTAACTCCTTGAATAATATCGAAACAGTCACTCAGTTTCCCATTCACTCTTACACTCGCTTTGCTACCTGTATATATTGTTTTTATAGCTTGTAGAATACATCCATTGACTCCATACTCTTTCAGGACTTCTCAAAGTTTACTCCTATCTACCTTGTCAAAAGCTTTTTCTAGGGCAAGAAATGCACAGAAAACTGTTTTTCCTACTCTCAAACTTTTTTCTGTTATTTGCCTTCAGCTAAATATTTGATACGTACATGACCTTCCTGGCATAAACCCACTTTGGACTTGCCAAATCTTTGCTTCTGTTATTTTCATTACCCTACGAATAAGTATTTTTGAATATATTTTACTTACGGTGCTACATAAGTTAATCCCTCTGTAATTATTGCACTCGCTTTTATCTCCCTTTCTCTTGTATATCGGTACGATAATCGCTTCTTTCCAATTGTCTGGGACGTCTCCCATCTCGAAACATAAATTTATCAATTCGCACAGTCTATGTGATATACACACGCCACCGCGTTTAAGCATTTCAGCGTTAATACCGTCTATCCCGGCAGCCTTACCGTTTTTCAAGCTCTTAATTATATCCCTAACCTCAGTGACACAGACTTTTTCAATTGAGTTTTCCATCGCATCATGTTCAAAATCGCAGGTGTGGTGTCCTATAGCTTCATCTCCGAACTGTCTCCTAAAATAGTCTCTGAAAGCCTCTAGTATTCCGTCTGCATCATATACCATTTCCCCCCTACTGTTTCTCATGTTGACAATTTCTGTACTTTTGTTTCCTTTCATTTTTTTATAAAGTAGTTTCCTGCTTCCTTCAAAGTCGTTTTGTATTTTTATCTCTTCTTCTGCTCTAATTGTATCTTTACTTTCTTTAACTAATCGTTTAAGTATCCTGTTTTCGCGTCTATAATCATTTCTACGTCTATATCTTTCCTCACTGGTAAGACCTGCGATGTTCAAAGTTATCTTGTATGCTTCTCTTTTTGCTTTTAGGGCAGCCTAAATTTCATAATTCCACCACGCATCACCAGAAATTCTTCCTACAACTGCGGTACCACACACTTCGATCGTACACCTAATAAGGATATCCCGTAACATTGTCGAGGCGCCCTCTTTATCTTTGTTTTTTATACGGTCCTCTAATGTTGCCCTATCTATGCTTTCGATTATCTTATTTTGGAAATCTATTCGCACATCCGGTTTCTGTAGGTTCTCAATTTTGATTCGCGTTTGTTTTGCTTTCTTGGTTCTCTTCTTTCTTCATCCCCGAACTAAGTTAATTTTTGAGATCAGAAGGTAATGATCAGTATTGCATTCAGGACCCCTCATGACTCTTGTATCTTTGACTAACTCTCTTAGTCTTTCATCCGCAACAACAAAGTCAATTATACTGCGGCTATTTCCTTTAGATTAGGTGCACATGTGGATCATTTTATGCCTAAACCAACCCCTTTCTTAGCATAGACTAACTAATTTATCTCCGTTATAGTTTGTTCTTGGATCCCCAACATTACCTAATACTCTTTCTGTATCCTGAAAGGCGTCTTTTACTTCTCTAGGATCACTATCAACCGGCGCGTAGCATGCTATGATAAATAGTCTTCTGATTCCTACTTTCATTCTAGCCCACAGCAGTCTGGGAGACACGAAACCATGGTCTCCGAGATGCTGCTTTGCTCTTTCATTCAACTGAAATAGATCAATTTTCAACCAGACATTTGTATCCCTAATCAACAGAATTGATTTTCCACCGAATAAAAAGCATTTTTAAACGAAAAGGATGAATGTTGACAGAATTGTCGAATTTTGAAGAAAATGATTCAGTTCTGAGCCAAGTAATACAATTTTTGACAAAAAAAAGAACCAATAACAACAAATTTCATTGTAGTCGTCGCGACTAAAAAGAATAAGTATGTACACATATCCATACACACATACATACATGAATATA
>NC_046661.1:55307239-55312751 GCF_010883055.1 Belonocnema kinseyi | reverse complement strand
GAGATTGATCAGCAACCTGGGCCGGAGCAGTGTTGCGAAACGAACGTGTTATTTAGTTAAGTAGCACGAGAATTCTGGATCAATCTGAAAAATCTCTATCCCTTCCACACACTACTCCTTTCCCCTACCGAGTGAGTCACGTCTACCCCGAAAGGGAAATGACTTAATGGTGTAATAATAATAATAACACTACATTCTCAGAAATAAGAATGTAAATTATAAATTTGTGATTTAAAAAACTGTTTTAAACTGATGCGAATTCAATCAAGAGACTTTGTTCGAAAAATTTAATTTTTCAAAAAAAAATATTCTTGTCGTCACAAAACTGATTGGGCCTGCATGAAACTTACAGTAAGCTGAAACCAACAAAACTGCCAAGTTAAAAAAGAACTACATAGTTAAAATATCATCAGTTTTGTAAACTGAGAAGACTGATTCTTAAAGAATTTCGTCAAGAGCGTAACTCCTGATGAATTTTAAGCAAAGATTTGCTTGCATGCATACTAGAAGTAGTATTAGGTCTTTCTCTGAGTTCATTTTGGGGAAAATATTGCTTCAAGGAATTTCATCGAACTTTTGAACATTTCTCCAATGCATAAAAATGGTTTTATCTTAAACAAAAGTTTTTTAGCTGTAGTAAAAGTGGTTTTAAATTGAAAGATGTGACTTCTTGTACATAAATATGTTGGTAGTCTTAAACTACGTTATGTATATTGTTTAAAATAAGCATATTTAAGCAATGTCAGGAAAAAAATGTTAAAAAAAGAACATATTCTTTTATTTCCTTTTCTTTTATTTCTTTTATCTCTCTGCCATGACAAACTTATCATCTGCGAACGCTCACCCACTTTCCCTTGCTATTTCGAGATTCACACCTTCTTCGTCGATGAGGACCATTCAAGGATACTTGTCCATGAATAGTATAAACAGCCATAAAGACATAACGCATCATTGTCTAACATCTTGCATAATATCAAAACATCACTCAGTTTCCCATTTACCATTACGCTCGCTTTGCTACCCGTATGTATGGTTTTCATTGCTGGTAAGAGCTATCCATTCCACGTATTCTTTCAGGACTTTCCAAAATTTACTGCTATCTAGATTGCCAAAAGCTTATTCTAGGCCAACAAAAGAACAGAAAACTTTTTTCCTAGTCTCAGGCTTTTTTCTGTGATCTGCCTTAAACTAAATATTTGGTTCGTACATGACCTTCCTGGCAAATATCTACTTTTGACTTACCATGTCTTCTCTTTCGTTATTTTCGTTACCATACAACTAAGTATTTTTGAGTATATTTTACCTACGGTGCTGAATAGGCTGATCCTGCTGTAATTTTTACAGTTGCTTTTATCTCCTGTTCTTTTGTATATTGGTACGAAAATCGCTTTTGTCTAATCGCCTAGGACCTCTCCCATCTCAATACATAAATTTATCAATCAATTCGCACAGTTTATGTGGTGTATACGCACCATCGTTTTTAAACACTTCTGCGGTAATACTGTCTATACCAGCAGCATTACCGTTTTTTATTTTCCTTATTATATCCCTGACCTCAGTGATACGGAATTTTTCAATGGATTTTTCTAATGCATCGTGTTCTACATCGCAGTTGTGATGCCTTAAAGCTTCATTTCGTACTAATTCCCTAAAAGAGCCTCTCAAAGCTTCTATTATCTCGTCGGTATCGTATAGCATTTCACCTACACTATTTCTCATGCTCAAAATCTCTGTACTTTTACTTCTCTTTATACTATTAAAAAGAAGTTTTTGTTTCCTTCATAGCCGTTTTGTATTTGTTTCTCTTTTTCTGTTCTGATTTTATCTTTACTTTCCTTGAATAGTTGTTGGACTATCCAATTTTTGCGTCTGTAACCGTTTTTACGTCTATTTTTCTGCTCATCGCTAATAACTACTATGTTCAAAGTTTTCTCGTACGCTTCTTTCTTTCTTTTGGGCTGCCTGGATTTCATCGTTCCAAAATGCGTTACCAGACATTCTTCCTTTAACCGCAGGACCACACACTTCGGTGGCACATCTAACATTGATATTTCGGAACATAATCCATGTGGCCTCTATATCTCTGTTGTTCATAAGTGCTCCTTAAAATGCCTCATCTATATGTTCTCTTATCTTAATCTGAAAATCGATGTGCACCAATTTTATTTTTAAGACCAGAAGGTAATAATCAGTACTGCATTTAGAACCTCACATGATCCTCGTATCTTTGACTAGCTCTCTCAGTCTTTTATCCGCAAAGACAAAGTCAACTTTTTAAAATTCCAAACATGTATTTAATATTTCCTGTTAAATTATCGAATTAACAGCATTAGTTTTCAAAGTGGTATTTTTCATTACTGTGCTTCATTAAATAACCTTTATTCTATATTTGTAATCAGAAATTAAGTAAATTTCCACTATATTTCAATGACTTGGATTATTTGCCAATTCGCGCTATAGCCATTTGTATCTTAAGTTTTAATTTGATGTATTTACAAACATTTTACAGAATACCATCCTTCATTTAAAGCAAAATATAATTAATCTGATTTTTTTAACATTAGAAAATATTACTAATTTCCTCTTATTACTCGTAATGCTGGTTATGTTTCTTGAACTGAACATTTTAAATACTTTTTTATTTTACAGTCCTAGATACCTTTTCTCAACTAAGAAGCGTTTTTTTTTAAATCTAAACAAAAAGCCTTCATAGGGTGGAGTGATGGGATATACAATTCAAAACATAAAAATTATGGAATCAATGGATGGTAGCTGAAGCTGCGGAAAGTTAAAATAAATTAAACATATAATAAATTATATAATAAAAATATATATTATATAATAAATATAATGAATTAAATAAATTAAATAAAACATTTTTTGGATAAAGAAAGATTCTGAGTTCAAAATTATGTTGTCTAACGTTCTTTTTTGAAATCTTTAAAATGACTTGAAAAAAAAATTTAAGTAGATATGCCATAATTTAGTTTTGAGTTAAATCTTTTAAGCTCACAAAATACTGCATACAACTTGTATAATAATTCACAGATTAGGGGCCGTACTTAAATTACGTAACGGATTATAGACCCTCTCTAAGTGCCCTCCTCGATCCGTAAATGTGTCGCTAATTATTGCTAGCAGAATAAGGCAAGGTGTCCTAGAACTTAATTTTCCAAATTCCCTGAGTTTCCCTAGACTTTTTTTTTATTTTTCTTGAACATTAACATTCATACACTAGAATTTTTATCTTGTAATACTTTTAACATAAAATCTTTTATAAACATAACAAAACAGTATTTTAGATACAATTTGAAAATTTTCAAATTTATTCATTTATTTTAAACAAAAAAAATATGTTTTATACTATAAAAGATGGCTTTTTAATCAAATATTTGAATGTTCAATCTAAAAACACAAATTATTAAGAAAAAACTGTCATAGTTTATATTTGAATCCAAAGAGGTGATATTTATACAAAAAGAAAAGATTTCTAATGCTATTTTAAGAAACAAAAATTTTCCATCTAAAAAAAAAAATTAAAGTTCATCTAAATTGTTGAACCTTCAAGCCAAAAGACGAATTTTCTCTATAAAAATTGAAGTTTTAAACAAAAGATATGACTTTTCACCGAAAAATTAAATTTGCACGAAATTGATGAAGAAATTAATTTCAAACCAACATAAGCCTGCAGTCAAAAAATAATTTTTAACAACGTAGTTTAACTTTGAGCAAAGTATTTGAAATTTCAATTAAAAAGATTAAGTTTCAAGAAAATACATAAACTTTTAACCAAAGAAATGAGTTTTCAAGCAAAAATCTAAATGTTGAAGAAATAAAACTTATTTCTTAACAAACTCATTCAACCAAATCTTTCAAACAAAATAGTGGAATACGCAAGCACAGAAGAAACATTTTTAAACTAAAAGCGGCATATTCAATATAATAAAATGAAATGTTCACTAAAACAGATGGATTTTTAAATTAAAAAAATAAAAAGTTTTAAAACGATGACTTTTTAACAAAATTGTTGAATTTATTACAAAACAGTTGCATTTTAATTCAAGATAAATTAAATTTTTCTTGAAACAGTTGGATTTTTGATTCAGACAAACGTTTTTTTTAAGTTTAATTTTCATTCAGAAAGGATTTCTGTTCTCTTCTCAACATAAAAATATTAAATTTAAACCAAAGGTAAATTTTTTATGAAATAGTTAAATTTTCAACAAAACATAATTTTCAACTAAAAAGTATGAATTTTAAACAATATTTTTGAATTTACAAAGAAACATTTGCATGTTTATCAAATAAAGATGTAACTTCTGCTAGAGCAGGTAAATTTTAAAGTTAGAAAGAAAACATTTCAAGAAAGAGTTGAATTTTCAAACAAAAAATTGCATTTTTATTTAAGAAGATGAAATTTCTTCTAAAACAAATGAATTAAAAAAAATTAAATAGTTAAACTTTTATTCAAATAAGATTCCAGTTTACCTTCCTATAGTAAAATAAGAATTACAAAGAATAAGTTAATTTTTTCTAAATAATCAAATTTTTAAACAAAAGGTATGACTATAAAAAACAGTATAATTTTTAACCCAGCAGTTGAGTTTTTATCCAAGAAAAATGAAAAGTCTACTAAAACAAGTGAATTTACACAACAAAAAGACAAATTTGCATCCAAAAAGATTTCCAATGACTTCTCAACGCACAAAAAATACAAGATGCAATATTTCTACTAAAAAAGATGAACTTTTGATAGATAGAAGTAAACTTTGGGAAGTCCTGAAAGAGTATGGAGTCAATGGATGGATCCTACAAGCTATTAAAACAATATATGCAGGTAGCAAAGCGAGTGTAAGAGTGAATGGGAAATTGAGTGACTGTTTCAATATTTTTCAGGGTTTTAGACAAGGATGCGTCATGTCTTCATGATTATTTATATTATTTATGGACCAGTGTTTAACAATGGCTTTCTTCGACTAAGAGGGTGTGGATCTCGAAACAGTAAGTGTACGTGGGTTAGCGTTGACAGATGATAAGGTTGTTATGGCAGAGTCAATCGAAGACTTACAAAGAATGTTGAATAAACTAGATGCAAGCATGAAGAGCATGGGCCTCAAAATTAACGCAAATTAAACAAAAACTATGGCGTTCGAAGGAAAGAGCGAGAAAAAACTATGCAATATTTTATTAAATGATGAGAGAATTTAACAAGTTGATAAGTTCGTACACCTTAGTAGCTTATTTACTAGGAACGAGAAGATAGATAAGGAATTAGAAAGACGCATAAACGAAGGTAAGAAGGTAAGAAGAGCAGGCCCCCTTATCAGAAGTAAAAATATATCAAATAAAGCTAAAATGGAAAGACATAATTCTATATATGTTCGACTGTACTATACGGTAGCGAGACATGGACTTACGAGGGTAGTTCAATAAGTCCTTAGAATGAAGTATAAAAACAATTTTTTTTGGGTAAATTTTTTTTTATTTTTCAACATAATCTCCTTGGAGCTCT
>NC_046661.1:55294205-55307139 GCF_010883055.1 Belonocnema kinseyi | reverse complement strand
ATATCTAGTCGGGAGTGGTGCTGACTGAAAACAGATGATTTGGAGCGATTCGCGCGCCATCTGTTGGTCATTCTAAGGACTTATTAAACTACCCTCGTAATAAAAAGAGTGTCAGTAGAGTGAATGACGCCTGAAACAAAAGACCTTGGCCACTAATGGACCCAAGTGGGGAACCTTACATAACGACTTTGTGAGGATCATCACTTGGGGTGATTGCTAGAGATATTGATCAGCAACCTGGGTCGGAGCTGTGTTGGCGAACGAACGTGTTATTTACATAAATAACACGAGAATTTTGAATCAATCTGAAAACTCTCTATCCCTTCCAAACACTACTCCTGTCCCCCAGCGAGTGAGTCACTCCTACCCCGAAAGAGAAATGTCTCAATGGTAAAATAAATAAAAAAACAATAAACTAATTATTCGTGCATTGTTTCTAATAAGAAATAGGGACTAGTACTTTAAGATGCACTTTTTATATTCTAGACCACGATATTTTTATTATATATTTCGATAGACATATTGTTATTATATTATATGTTATTTTATATGTGATATCATATATATTTACGATATATTCAATTACGATATTTATATTATACAATATAAACACGAAGCGTATTTTTGGAAGGCAAAACGCATAGCGGAATATCGAGAAAAATATCCGAACTTTTAGTTTTTTTAATTATACGTTAGAAGTGAACTTTCTCATGGCGATCGAGAAAAATATTTTTCTTGGTAATCGGAAGCAAAAAATTTATTTTCCATTGATAAAAGAGGTTACGTTTTATGCGGAATGGCAGAAAGGAAAAGAAAGGAAGATGGTATTGAGGGAGAGGCTACTAAGTAAATTTCTGGATACTGCAAGATAGATCATGCAGAAGCGAAACGGGGCGTGGGCCTGTCCATTATATACTCGATCGGTGCTGCAGGTGAGTTATATTCGTTGCCGACATGGCATCGCCGCGTTGTTCTCACTTTACCACAAGGGAAACGGGTTACCTTGCTTTATTCCAGTTTAAACAGTTCGTCAAAGTCACCCATTACCATTTCGTTTCACGCCAACCATTTATTTATGCCAGGCCTCCCAGTTATTTACAGCCTTCAATTAATTATCGCTGAATAATGAGTATATATACCTTCGCACGGAATGCGTTTGTGCATCGACACTCTTATTCTCGATTCCACCCCCTGCCCCTCTCCACTCCCTGCCAGAAATCTTGACGATTTCTAGATAAGATTGTCTAGGGGTACATCATCTAGAATTGACCCCTTTCTAGATGATACCAGACGAATGGTAGACTCAAAAGGATCGCAGGTAAAACTGACTAGACGCCGCTAAATGAAATGTAGACGAACTATAGGCAAGGCGTGCGCCATAAAATTTCCCGAGACGTTCGCTAGATGAGCTGAGTCTAGGAAGTATCTAGAAATAATCTAGATTACCGGCAGGGTTTCCCCGAATCTGTACACTTTTTTATTCATATCCCATTTCTTACAAGTAGATTAATTTTAACTCATGCTTCACTTGAAAACAAAAAATGGAGAATTCCAAACACGTACTGTCTATTTTGACTTACATAGAAATGTGGAAAACTAGTTTGACCCTTTTTAACCCTAATAGGGAAATATTCCGATTTCTGAATTTGCAAATAATATAATTTTCACTATATGAGTTTTATCAGTGCGCTAGGTATCTTGACTCAAGCATCAAATTTATTAACGTGCGAAACCTTACCTAGGCGGAAATATTATATATAGTTTCTATATAGTGTGAAGTATTATATATAATATTCATTTGTTTGATAAATTTGTTGTATAAAGCAAATAAATATTGTATATAAAACTTCACTTTTTATATAAACTATACATAATTTTTCCGCCTGGGTTAATGAAAATAATTTTTAGAAAGAAAATCTTTTCATAAAAAGTACTTGATTTCCAGTTTTCTGACCTAATATCTTAAAAGTTTTCAAAATGCACCTCAAGGTTCATTTTAACTATTGTTCGTTAGTTTATAAATTTCATCAAAATTTATTTTTATTTAGGCTGTGTTAGTCGTCTCGAAAATGCGGGATGATTAGCCAAACTTATGAAAGGTATTGGACTGGTCATCCTGAATTTCGGGATATTTTCCCTTTCTCTCGTTTCTCCACGTAAATTCTAACTGTATGAATCAAATTGATAAAAATGTCCATCTATAACTGTTTAAACCATAATTATTTCTGGTTATACAATGTGTTATTTGATTGAAAATATATACCTGTTTTGATGAAAATTCGTATTTGTAGGATGACAATTTTTCGGGACGAAAATTCAACTTGTTGCAAAAAAATTTTCATTATGGATGTAAACTTATTCGTTTTTTTTTTCGTTGTAAATTTAACTATATAGTTGACAATTTTAATTTTTGTAGAAAATTTGTGTTTGACCTTAAAAATTCAACACTTAGGATGATTTTTTTTCTTCATTGCCTGAAAAATCTTCTTGATTGAAATTCAACTCTTTTGTTAGAAGTTCGTTTTTTTGGTTTCATGATTTGTTTTTATGGACTGAACATTAGTTTTTCACGTTAAAAAGCCTAGAAAAAATTCATAAACTAATTAAACTAAAAGTTTGTTTATGTTTTAGAAAATTTAGGTCTTTTAGCTTTGACTCATCCAAATCAATTTAATATATTGCGTCTGTGTCGTCGCAGTCTCAAGTTTGTTCGCAATCTCCCTATGATATCCGCGCGCTTGGATTGGATCTCACTTTTATCATTTGAAGCTTGATGAAACTATGGAAATTTTACATTTTCATTTATTTTTTTTAGTTACTAATACAAATTACCCAAAAGTCTTCAGCTTTTTTTGTTGTGAAAATAAGGAATATCTTGGTAAAAAGTTTAGAATTTTTTAAAATTAGAACTTGCTACTAGAAATAATTTAAGTCACACCCATAAACCTTTCCAATATCTCATAAGGAGAAAGGCGGCCCTGTGTCTAATCACAGAAATAATTTAAAGTCACATCCCCTACCGCCTTTCCAATGCCCCATGAGGGGCGGCAAGGCCCCCCTGTTACTGTTCAGAGAAATAATGTAAGGTCGCAACCCTACCCCTTTTTTAACGCCTCGTGGGGGGCACCCCTGTGACTGGTCTCAGATATAATGTAAGATCACACCCTTTCCCCTTTTCCAACGCCTCGTGGGGGGGGGGGGCAAGGCAGCCCTGTGACTGGTCACAGAAAAAATGTAAGATAACACTCCTGCCAATTTTCCAGCAACTCGTGGGGAGCGGGAAGGCACCTATGTGATTGGTCACAGAAA
Organism: Belonocnema kinseyi; assembly: GCF_010883055.1. Lineage (NCBI taxonomy): Eukaryota > Metazoa > Arthropoda > Insecta > Hymenoptera > Cynipidae > Belonocnema > Belonocnema kinseyi. The sequence goes on along the minus strand of NC_046661.1, from coordinate 55,303,830 downwards.
TAATGTGAAGTCACACCCTGTCCCTTTTTACAACACTTCATGGGTCGGGAAGGAACCCCTTTGACTAGTATAGTAATATAAGTAATGTAAGTGACGCACATACTTCTTTTCAATGTTTCGAAATATTTCGAATATTTCGAAATTTAAATAATAAAGTTTGAAATAAATTGGGGGTAAGCATGTTCTTAACAGATTTCGCTGAATATAACCTAACATGATAAGGCTGAAAAATAGAGCCAGGCTCGAGGACTATAAATCACTATTTTTTATAAATTATAATTGCACTATTAGCATTTTTCAGAACGATGGACAAATTGAAAGGATAAATTTCATAAAATGCATCCTTTTCGGGACGGCTAGGTAAATGGTAAAAATAGGATAGCCGTCCCGAATTTCGGGAAGACTAGCATTTATCTTGATTTCCGGCTAGTCGCCCCGAAATTCATGATGACTAGCCCGAAATAAAAAAAATGCTATTTATCCCGAAATTTGGGACGACTAGACGCAGCCATTACCAGTAATCCTAATGTTCATCCGAAATTATTATGTTGGAACAAACACAACGTTCTTTTGTATTACCGACAACAGTTATGCAAATGTTGGAAATATTTATAATGCGCTTGCGTTTGGACAGCGCAATGGTTAGCTGCAGTTGGCGTGCAATTCAAAATCGTAATTAAAAACAATCATTGTAAATTAAATGAATAATTATTAACAAATTTACAATAATTTATGTAAATTCTACAGCTGGTGATTTCAAATAAGAATATTTACATTCACACGCACTCGAGTTAGGTAGTTTAGAAAACAAAATAGCCGTGGAAAACAAATTATTAACATTTCATTGAATCGTGATTTATTCCGGATAATGAAATGAAATTTTATTTATTTATTTTTTTTTTAATTAAGAAAAGTTTGTTGTAAATTTTCGGCCCTTCGAAATTTGCCACCCCGGGCACTGTTCATTTTACGCCTATTGTAAATCCAAGTCTGTTTTTGAATAATTTTTGCCATTCATTGCTTTAAACAATTTTTTTCGGTTGAAAATTCTTCTTTTCGGTTTGAAGACTGGTCTTTGTGGGCTTGACATTTTTAATTTTATTTTTAACAACTCTTATTTTGCAAATTGTTTTCATTTTGGTTTAAAAATTGATTGTTTTGTAGAAATTCAATTTTTACATCCTCATCAAGAGAAGGTATTAGATTTGTGTAAAATTGGACCCCCCCACCCCTGTTTTTGCCAAGTGCCCACGTTTCGAGACCTCCTGAATCCGAAAAACAGGTTTCTACGAATATGTCTTTCTTTGTGTGTGTGCGTATGACTGTGTGTCTAGATTTTTAGTTCGTTAGCACGATGACTTGCGAAAGAATTGACAGATGGATTGGCCTTCAGTATACTCTTTAAGTGTTCTAAATTGAAGGGCAAGTTTGTTAGCCAGCCATTTTGGATAAAAATTCAAAAAGTGAGCGTTTTTTGAACATTTTTGAGACCACTTTATGCAAAATTCAAAAATTTTCTGTACGGATATTTATATTATTCAAACAGACGAACAATTTATCCTAATGACTTTTTTGGAAAAATCCAAAATTACCAGAGTTATAGTACTCGTATTTATAAAATTCCAAAAACACACTTAAATGGCCATTTTATAGCAAATAACGCGCGATATGAAAAAAGCCAAGAAAAGAAAAATGTTGTTTTTGCATGTCCAACGAGATTATTATAAAAACTTTTTGAATTTTCTTAAAAAATCAAAAATTTAAATTTTGACAGCATTCAAACTAATGAAAAATCCAAAAATTTCATTTTTCGGCCAAACTTCGCAAAATACAGTAAAAGATAAATGCACCAAAATTGTGCAATTGAAAAAAAATCTACAAATTTGTTACTAACCACTTTTTGATAGGATGTGTAGTTTTTGATTTAATTATTAAAAACGCAATTAAGGTCATGTGACGAGTATAACAGCTGATCAAGTCCGCCCTCAGATCAATATTTTTTACCCATATTGAAAAATAAAAGTTTGAATAACACGGAAATTTTTTCGGGAAATGTTAATAAATATTAAAGGATCGTTTGTGGCCTTGCAAAGAGATGGTGGAAGAAAAAAGTTTATTTATGCAAATAATGATTATCGATGGACACATTAATTTTACAGCAGAAGTTTGACTTTTAACTTTCTCTGACGGTAAGCATGCAATCTGTTTTGCCCACATACCACTAGAAATTCGAAGTTACCTACTCGCCGCGCTAGTGCTGCTTTGATACAGCTGAAACCAGACTGATACGTTTGTCAGACCAAATATGTTTATTTGCATTTCAAGTGCAAACATTAGTTTTTGCATTATTTGTGCATAATGTTCGTGAGCTATTTTTGTTGGTTTGCCCCAATTTGATCAATATAAAACTCATAACTAGCCCATTGACAACATTGCAAATTGCTAGCAGGGTTTAACGACAGCACGGTCGGTATTTCTCCAAAATAGTAATTAAAAAAAACTTTTTCACTATTCTAATTATTTAGGACCAGAGACACAATCTTGCATTCCTTCTATTTGTCGTGCCAAATTTTTAACAGCATATCTCATTCCGTGTGGACGTAAGTTGGGAAAGAAAACTTTCACTGGTATTTTCTTCAAAAAAATTTTTTTTTTTAATTTCCACCGGAACAAAGCAGAGACATGGACTTTATTACCTCCTCTTACATTTCCTAAACTTTCAGAGCGATACCTCAATTCGTTTAGACGTAAGTTGGGAAAGAAAAATTGAAGACCAGGTTTGGTCACGTGACCCTCTCGTCACATGGCCTTAACAGTAAAAAAAATGTGCCTGCTGCATGAGCACTTTCTTACCACTACTTTTTTCTTTTAATTTATTTTTCGTCTCGTGTGTGGGGTTTAAAAAATTTAACTTTTCATGTTTTTATGCTATTTTTCATGATTTAAACTAGAAACTGAACTATTAAAAAATTATACGTGACAAACAAGTCACTTTTATATTCTAATCAGAAAAGGTATTAGATTTGTATTAAATTTGACCTCCCTAGATTTTGTCAGAAGTTCCACGTTTTGAGACCCCCTGAATCCGAAAAACAGGTTTTTACGAATGTGTCTATCTGTATGTCTATCTGTCTGACGATATGTCTGTCTTTATGTCTCTCTGTTTGTCTGTAAGCACGATAACTTTTGAAAAAAATTAATCTTTTCGATTGGCTTGTGTTACACTCTTTTAGTGTCCTAAGCTAAATGCCAAGTTCGTTAGTCAGACATTTTGGATAACAATACTAAAACTGAGCCCATTTTAAAAATTTTGGAGCACACATTATTTCAAGACTCAAAAATTCTGTGTACAGTTGACATGTGTAAAATTTAACAACCCGCCCTCCCCCATGTTTTTGTCAAATGTCCACATTTTGAGACCCCCTAAGTCCGAAAAATGGGTTGTCATGAATGTGTATGTCTGTCGGTCTGTATGTATGTATTTATGCCTGTCTGTCAGCACGATAACTTTTGAAAAATTAATTTTAATAGCTTGGCCTCTAGTACATTCTTTAAGTGTCCTAAACTAAAAGTTAAGTTCGTTACCCAACCGTTATGGATAAAAATTCCAAAAGTGAGCGCCTTTTGAATATTTTTCATACCATTTTTCAAAATTCAAGAATTATCTGTACGGTTATTCATAGTATTTATAAAGTCGAACAATTTATCTGATGACTTTTTTCATAAAATTAAAAATTATGAGAGTTATAGTATTTTCTGGATTCCAAAAAACACACGAAAATGAACATTTTAAGCCAATTAACGGACGATATGAAAAAATGGCAAGAGAAGAAATAGTGTAGTTTCTAAATGCCCTAGAAGATTATCATAACAACTCAGTAGACCGTATGTATAAAGTTTAAATCATAAAGAAGACATTGGAAATGAGCAAATTCAGTTCATGGAAAACCGACAAAAGTTGCAATATGTAATTGTCCAAATTTTCGATCTCTGGTTTTTAACGGATCTTGACGTTTGGATACGCACAGAATCAAAAACTCATAAAATTTTATCGGTATCTGTCTGCTTGTATGTATTTCTCTCTGTCTGTCTGTATATCTGTATGTATGGTTACCTGAATGTTGTAGCCACGCTAATTTCTGAAGGATTTTTCCAATCTAGCCAGTATTGGATACTCTTCTTAAGGTTCCCAAAATAAAGGTGAAGTTCGTTAAGCAGATATTTCCAGCCAAAAATAAAAAACTTGGAGCATTTTCAAGATTTGAATTTTTTTTCAAATTTGAACATTTTTTGTTGATATTTCTTATAGATGCATAGAAGACTTCAAAATTACCCAAATAAAATTTTCCATTTTGATGAAAATTAAAAAAGTTATATACTTTACCAAATTTTGAAAATGTTCAGAAAAATAAAAAAATAAAATTTTCTGATAGATTAGGAAAGTTCATTAAAATTCGTCACCAGATATCGAATATATTTAGAATTTATCTCAGTTAAAATTTTTGATTAGACAAAATATCAAAAAGTTAAAGTTTTTTAAAAATTTTAATAAAATTTTTTTATGAGTTTTAGAGATTTTTGAAAATTTTCCTGGTACACGGAAAAAATACTTGCAAATTATTCTAATGACATTTTTTAATTCAATTAAATCTCAAAAAGTTACATGCTTTTGAACATTTTGAAAATTTTCAAAAAAAAAGGAAAAAGAATTTTTAATCGGTTAAGGAATATCAATCAAAATTTCTACTGGATATAAAATATATGTATTTCAAAACTATTATGATATTTCTTAATTAGACAACAGTTCCAAAAATTTGATCATTTTCAAAAATATGAAATCCTTTTTTTTAAGAGATCCGTAAGTTTAAAGCATTGTGTTTAGTAGATATGAACAAGATTTACAAATTATCTTGCTGAATTTTTTCAATTGGACACAAATTATCGAGCGCAAAGCGCGAGTTTCGTACTGAGAATGTAATCGTCAAAGCCGTAGGTGCTTTGAGAACCTTCTTCAAAAACAAATCGAAAAAAATTGTAGTTACAATTTATAGCTGTAATTTCTTAGAAGTTTACATTACAGTTTTCCATTTAAGTTATAATATTTATGATATTTGAGAAAATTTATTGAAATTGCACGCATTAAACGTATGAAAGCGAGCGCGAAATGCCTTGTGCGCAGCGCACACTGTGATTATGCCCGCTCAGCGGGCCTATTTTTTTGTTGAAAATGCCACTTTTTGGTTCAAAATTAATATCCTTTTTATGTTTTCTCAATTCGCTCTCCTAAAGTGATTCAGTGAAATTATTATTGGCTGAATCAGTATTTTGAATTATCACTGGTGAATCAGTAATTTCCCGACTTGGACGGGGTGAAACAAAGAGTGACTAAACTAAAGAAGCATTACGTAATATATTAGTGACGCGAAATGATAGATTTAACCAGTAATATAGCGTTCCACGAGCCCAAGACATGAACCTCCAATTGAGCGGTTTGGTCCGCGCGTGTCGCATGATTTGCATTTAGCAAGACTTTATTGTTAACCAGTGTTTGTATTAGAAATATATGGGGCCCGAGTGCAATAAGTCGGGGATATAATATCTTTTGTTTGGCAGTGGGGAGATATCTGGCTCCTCGGCTCGAGCGACACTTTGACTCAAATCAAAGCCTTCCCATATAGTTAGAAGCAATATATTATGTCCAACTATATTGTACCCCGGCTCTCATTTATTGTTGATAGAGTAAAGTGATGTTCTTAAAAATAATTCAGCCAACCAGCTGACCAAGGAAACGCGTATGGCCAGATGACTACTGGTATTGAGTAACCAGTGAACATCAATGGGCAAACTAATCACGGAATTCTACTGAGTGCGCCAGTAAAGTCTCTATGATTGTTAGTGACATACTTCCGACTATTTCAGCCAGTCAGATTTCACTAAAAATCAGTGATATTTCACTAGTTCATCTTAAGAGAGCGCCCCAGCACAATAAACAATGAGCTCCTGTCTTCTTCAAAGAAGTCGTCGTATGTAATTAGTGGATGACCCGTAAAGTAGCGTGCAGTCTTCGAAGCGTACTTTCTTGAACTGCATAATTTTTTTCTTTGATACCTTAAACTTCTTGGAGAGTTCATCAAGTTCAAACTAGTTTTAAAAATTAATTTCTGATTCTGTGTTACAGAATAATTTCTTAATTTAATATTACATGTGATCAGTATTAAAATCTGCAAAATACTTTGAAAGCTATATATACCAGATTTCTAAATTGCAATATATTCTCCCCTCTCTTACGATTACGCCACTGTAATATCCGCGGCGGAACTCCTCCTTTCTTGGGCTCTTCTCTCTTCTCATATCTTTTTCTTTCTTTAATCGTTTTTCCCTCCTTTTCATTTTTTTTCTTCATCGTACGGAGCGTAGGCAGGTTGGCATACGAGAGGAATACGCGGTCAACTCGCCAGCTCCTCTTTCTGCTCTAATGAGCTTGCTATTATTTGCTTTATTGAATGCAATTAGAGCTTACTCCATGTCCCCTTTTCCTGACCCCTTCGCCGCTTGTCCATCCCTCTTGCACACGCACCGATACGCACACGCCGACAATTCAAACAAATACAAACCAAGCACACAAAGCAGACACGAACCTCTCGACTGGCAGCTTGATTCTCTTCGCGAAAGCACAGCGCAAACCGAGAACACACGTTTTTCTTGTATGTGTGTGAATCACAGGTGAAAGCGGGACTTAGCAATCAGCTACAGACACGCATCCACAGTAATTTCTAGAACAAAAACTGTAATTGCATTCATTATCTTAGGGCCCCAAAAAGAAAGAGGACGAGGAAAGAGTCTCGTGAGAAGGCAGTTGGGAAATTATTTGTTTTTCATTCCTTTATCCTCATAGGTCGCAGTTACACCGACGAGCCTACAGTAAGCTTACGTAGAATAAACTAGATTAAATGAAAGGGCCATATTCGCGTCAGCGCAGAAGCCGCAAGGTACTCGACGTGTGCGAGAGAGAGCCACTGCCGAAAACGCTTCTTTTCCGACCCCCCTTGAAAACACGACATTGCATGCACGTAAAGCAGGCGTAATGCGGCCGCTTCCAGCCCAGTGACGTTCGCACATGCACAGTTCGTCTCTGGGCCAACATCTAACTTTACGCTCGCTACATAAAAACTTTACGCCCGCTATGTGTAACTTTACGCCCACTGCACATATACTTCACCAAAAAGGTGAGAATATGGAAAAAATTATATTTATCTTTGAAAAAATTGCATCTCTGGACACCACACTTTCCTTTTTGCTAAATACGCTATTTCTTCCTTTTACTTATACTTTAAAATGGTCAAGAACACCAAGTATCCTTTATCTGCTTCACATGCTTGTTTTCAAGGAGGGTGGGACAAGAAGTATATATAGTGTGTAACAAGAGCTTACGGCTATTGCGTATGAAACTGTTCTACTTATTCTAGCTAGGCTTACTCTGTCGGCTCCCCGGTGTATATGGGTCCATTTTTAAACTCCAAGCGCCCCACGCCTTTTGCACGAAAATCCGGAATTTTCGAGGTTTCCGCTTAGAAATGGATATCAAGTTGAATCCTATAATGGTCGTTTGTATTTCATTCTTTTTGTTCTTAAACATAATTTATTTTTATCCGAGCTATATTCAATCCAGGGATAGAATATGGTTTATCTTATATTATCCCAACAAATACAGAGAAAACCATTGTTGAAGTTTGACTCGCAGTTTTACTGAAAAAGAATGCAGGTTGCCATTTTTTCATGCGTGCACCTACATTGCACAGTGGGGCAAAAAAAGTTCTTCCAGAAAATTTTGATGAGAGCTGACAATCTTGATCCGATTTGAGCTATTTTTGTTGAAGGAAACCTATCTAAGTTTTAAAGAGATTTGTGAAAGCCGATTGTTGAAAGAAGTCAAGAAACTCTTGACAAATTATATGATTATATGATTGAAAGGAAAAATAAAAAAGGGGTAAAGAAAATTTATTCACCTTTTTAAGATAAACAATTTTCGCATTTAGTCACTATCGCTCCACGTCGCATTAAGTCACTGTACCGTTCTAAGTCTGTTTTCCCAAGTTTTCAGGAAAGCCGATTAAAAGTTTAAATACCTAACAGAATTCAGAAATACAGACGAAAAATTTGAAAACGGTTGAAGTAAATTTCGCAGATTCTAACCTATCAATTTCCATTATATTTTTGTCAAAATTCATGATAGCTATGAATGAAATACGTAAATTCTTGTATTTTTCACGCTTATACTTTTCAGGAGTTTTCTATCAAATCTTTTGAAGTATTGCTTTAGATTCTTCTTCTTTTATTTTTCCACTATTCATTTAGAAAGATAGACCACATGACATCTTATGTAAGATACAATAATACAATGATTTTTTAATCACACACAATATACATATTAGAGAATAAATAATCTTTTATTTGTTTACTCTTTTCAAAATTGTTCTAAGTTAATTATTACTTCGAGATAACGATAAACAATATTATAGTATAAATAATAATTCCTAGTTGAACCTCGATGTGGTTTTCTTCTTCAAAGTAGTCATCTAAAATCATCAAAATAGATATTTAGGGTTCCAATCGTGTACAAAGTCACAAATATTTTCCGACGTTTCGTGAAAATTGCAGTTCACTTCCTCACTGCTAACTTGCAACTGAGGTATCTGGTTATGTTGTTCTTACGTATGCATAATCTCTGCGATGCCTGTGATAATGAACCAGCATGAAAGCATTAAATCTATAAGTGGTATAAAATATTTACAAACTATATTTTTGAAATTTTCCTACAAAGAAAGAATATTAAAGAATAGCACATATTTTAACAAATATATATTTTTTAGATATTCACATACCCGCATTAATCTATTGTAATATGTATTATCTAAATCTAGAGATTTTTATCGCTTCATATACGTACATTGTACGTAATATACTTTTCGGAAATCATAAATCAAGGGGCTATAAGTTCATAAGTGTATCGTATAGAAAGATAAGTCACAATAGGTTATCAGTGTTATGTAATGAACTCTTTATCAATATCACAAGTAATGTTTCTTGAGTCCGATCAATTCAGTTTCATATAAACATCTGAATAAGTAATATATGTACAATTGAGTGAATTTTGTATTTATTAAAACAAAGCAAATTGAAAAATAAAGAAGAATGAAGGCGTCCGCATTTTCTACGTCATTCTTGATTTTTTGTAAGTATTTTTGGTCTATTTGTTGATTCTTATAATTATTTTGTCTTTTGAGCAAGACAAGTGAAACTACATTTTTAATAGGTTCATTGAGTAGAATACCAGCTCTAACATTCGATCCTGTGGTATCTATGAAAGAAACTACACGGAGTGATTCTTATAATTTGAAATTAATTTACAGTTAAGTATATTTCCTTAGACATTGATCATATTTAAGTCTCTAAATTTCTATATTTTATTAAATGAATTCAGGAATACTATGAACAGTAAAATATCAGTACCTTATTTATTTATTTCTATATTTAACTAATTGTCATAACTTCAATGAACTGAAATTTTGTTAAAATAAATAATTTTCTATCTAATAATAGGAAGTACAATAATGATATTTATTTA
>NC_046661.1:55286684-55294105 GCF_010883055.1 Belonocnema kinseyi | reverse complement strand
CAGGACATCTGAAAGACGTTTCCAGTCCAAGGGTTTCTCCAATTAGATACAAGTATGCTAAAATACTAGGTAAAAAATATATTATACTTTATTGCTCTTTTATTAGTTATTTTTACTGTAATAATGACTACTAATCATTATCATATAATTCATGAATTATATTATTCATATATACATTAACTTAAAATATGGACACAATATTAAATTCAAGGCATCCAATAATTTATGGCATTAAATTAAATATTAATTCCATTTTAATCCTATGCAGAACTACTTAACAACACATCTGATTATTATGAAAGGGAAACTGTTACGATATCAGACAATGTGGAAAAGTTTCTAAATACAACATTGGACACTGTCACCGACAAATGTTCAAATCTTATAGATGCAAACGCTTGGAAGTATGTTGGTAGAAATTACACTGTTTACAGTGCAGCAGTTAACAAACTCGAGGAATTTTTAATCAGTCCAATAAATAAAACCCACAAACAAATTGACAGCATCATGCTGGCCACAAATTTAATATTCAAATTGGGAAACTTGATTCATTCGTTGGAAAAGTGTTTCGACGATAAAGAACGCTTAAATGAGGAGCACGTTATGAGAGTGATGGTTTTGATTTTGCGTCAAATTTCCAAAAATATATTTTTAGGTAAATATGCAAACAAATAAATCATACCGTGAACAGAAGTGATTATGGACCAAGGTAATGTGCCGAAAAAGTTTTCTTCTCTTAATTGGGTTTAACCGTGTGTCCTAAGACTATTGTTTATCAAATGCACAGAAAGTCTTTTCGCAAAATAATAACAATCCACTGAATCCACTAACAGTAGCTTCGTATATATAGTACAAATTTAATTTATAATAATTTACAGATGATAGACTATACCTATTTTTTCTTTCATAGCTGGTAAAATAAACCTAGATGGAGAATACCTGGAAAATCCTAAGTCTGCGGACTGCTCAAAAGTTTTTTTTCCAATGCGAGGTAATAGTTTGTTATTTGATGCACTGATGGTAGACATTCATTCGCCTTTTGAATCTTGCTAGTAAGTAAAACTGTACAAATCATTAACTTTTTATTAACTGAGGATATACTTTGTTATCAAAGTTATGTTTTAAGCAGATTAAAGAAAAATGCATTGCCAAATTGTTTTCTAACCTCCTTAGGCAAAGGTATCCCAATGAAAAAGAAACCCGAGCCGAAATTTAGGCCCTACTTTGAAACCGTAACTCCTACCTTAGTAGGCGATAGAAGCAATGAAGTATGCTCTAAATAAGCAGCGATGTCAATGTAATTTAGACCCTACGTTATCGCTAAAAGTGTCCGAAATCGGTCGTTTTTCCACGTTTAGCGTCGAAGTAGGATCTGCATTCAAAACAAATTATACCCTCTTTTAAGCTTAAAACTACTGCACGTAGGACTTGTGGCATCAAAGCAGGTTCTCTATAATCTCATACCAATATGGGTAAATAATATTAAAGTATGTTATTTATCAGAAAAAATAATATCTGTGATGTAAATATCAAGGATATTCACAATTATTTCACAGATATATTATTCGCAGAATTTTTTTATTATGATGCGAAAGTATAGTGCACTAAAAAATCTGCAAGTACTAATAAATGAAACCGAGGTCGCATGCATGCACTGAGTATTTACCAGACGCCTCGACCGATTCAACTACCCAGGGGGAAAAGTCGGATATTTGCTAGAGTTCACGACCGGTGTAGTACCGTGCCAATTGTAAAACAGAATAAATACCAGCACTGGCTGTTAGTACTGTGCCAACCATCGGCATATTACTGGTTTACGACTGGCTTAGTACTGACTGTCATTACTGGTAGAATACTGACGCGAGTATTCCGGTAACGATTGGCGCCATACTAGTTTACAACTGACCCAGTACTGACCGTCACCACCGATGAAATACCGACACAGGAGTTCCACCAACAGTTGGCGTCATACTGGTATACTACTGGCGCGGCACTGATACGTATTACTGATCAAATACTGACACAAGAGTTCAACCAACGGTTGGCATCATACTGGTCTCTGGCCCGGTACTAAAAGTTAGTACATCCCAGGTAGAATCGTCGGCAGTGTGCCGGAGTTCACCACCGGCGTAGTACTGACCCAGTACTTCCCACCAGTACAGACAGCCGATGGTTCGCCCAGTACTGGCAGAACGTTGGCTGCAGGACCAGGGCGGTACTATGTCAGTTGTACAAAAATAGATTTTTAAAAAAACACGTCTAAAAATGTTTTCAGGGTGTTTTGAAATGTGGAGTAATAGACTATACGATTGAGGTGAAAGCATTTTTTTTCTATTACTTTTTTTAAGGAAAATATTCTAATTTCCACCTTCACGAAAAATGTTTAATGTTCAGAAAAAATTACATTTTATACCTATTCGATGTCGTATTATGATAAAAAAGAGTTGAAAAATTGTGGTTTGAACTTTTCTGAACTGTAGCGTATTAGGATGGCTTTTTCATAGAGTTTCAACTTGTCGGTTTAGCGCAGTGGTTATCACTCCCGACTGCTAGGCAATATATTTAGGTATATAGATTTACGTTCGAAACCCCGTAGCGTTAGAAATTTTATTTGTACGCCAGCGGTTTTCCAGTACTCTCCTAGTACTGACAGGCCATTACCGCTAAGCATTACAAGCCAGTGCTGGAATAGTACTGGCCCAGTACAGTCAGCCCATACTGGAACTCCGACAGGCGGTACTGGGCCACTACTGTGCCGATGGTGTATTTCTACCTGGGATACTTTCGTTATCACTTGGAGCCTGACCAGTACCTTCCCCGTACTAATCTGTAGTAGTGGCCCGGTGGTGAACTTCAGTGCTGGCCCAGTACTACAGGTCAGTACCTCACCGAGCTTGCAGTATTGGTTGAGCTAGTATTGGGTCAGTGCTAACAGAGGGTACCGGATCAGTACCAAATGTAATTACTAGTCTAGTACTGGCTAAATACTGCAAGTCAGTACAGAACAATGTTATCATTAGGGGTTTTACCAGTATGAATCCAGTAGTCCTGTCAGTATTCTAACAGTACTGCGCCAGTACCGAACTCCGACTGTCGGTACTGGCGGGGTACTGTGTCGGTGGTAAATTTCCCCCTGGGTAACGGAATCTGTTAGGATGTCTTCTTCAAAAATCATTAGCTCTTTTCCAATACTTTTAGGTCCAAAATCTTTTTCAATTCGGAATAATTATTTGAATTTCTTTTTTTAACTTTCTGTATCGTTAAATATTTGAAACAATTTTTGAAGAGTTAAACATAAATTTGTTCTGCTTTTTTAGAAGAATTCTATGTTATACACTTCAAAATAAATTGAGGCCAAACATATAAATTTGATTCTGTATTATTTATTACTTAAAAGAATGCAATGTCAAACTTGTCGATTTCAATAACAATATCTTTTTAACTCTTTATTAAGTTTATATTAACAATGACAGTACTTGTTTTATAACCAATTTTCTCGTCGCCCCAAAATTCTAGATAAGTAGTCAATTATTTTTCATGTATTTGGTTGTTCTTATTCTCCAAAAAATAGAGATTGAAGTGGAGTCAAAGTAGGCTCAAATGTTTCGTTCTCTATGGGTTAAAAGTTTAAAGCAGGAGCTTTAAGTTTCAATAGCTTCAAAACATGTTCTAATAAGGAGCTTCAACTTCAAAGTATGGTCTAAATCTCGACTCGGGAAGTTATTCGAAAAGTTTAATCTCGTCAGTGTTACTAGACTATTTTCTTTCTTTTGCAGCAAACATGAAGATTTTGATAATTGTGCTTTTGATCTTTTGAAAAACTGCGAAGCAGAACTAGCAACAGTTTTAAAAATGGCGTGGTGTCCGCCTGAATCAGATGGATGCAAAACTTTGTAATATCGTGCTGTTTTATATGGGCTAATTTTATTTATTTCAGATTATTTGATTAAAAACGTACGTCCACTTTAAGAAACATTATCGAACAATATTTTAAAAATCTTTTCCATTTCTCTTAAATTATTTATTCATTATTTTAATTTCGATTAGAAACATCTGTATATAGTATAAGTTGAATAAATGTAAATGTTTGATATTACAAGAATACGGTTCTTTATGTACACAAATGTTAACAATATTTTATAACGTTTGTCATAACAAAGTTAAGTAAGCTGCTCATACATTAACATTCCAAATTCAATAATTTCTAATACTGCAAATTTTTCAATTGAAAATTTACAAATTTGAATGACACCATTGATAGTTTAATTTAAGTTTAAGAGTTAAAAATTGAATATTTAAAAAGGTTAAATAATATAAAATCCAAAAAGTTTTTATTCAAAACGTTAAAATTTGAAAACTTAAATAATTTTGGAATTAATAATTAAAACCTAATTTTTTGTTTTGTGTAATCCATCCAAATTTTATTATTTCAAATATAATTAAAATATGAAATTTTGAAAATTTTTCAAAACTTGTATTTCTAATTTTAAAGCTTTCCGAAATAGACGATAGAATGAACCTAGTCAACCAACCAAACTTACACTGTTTTTTTTACAAGTTTAAAAGCAATAGTTAAAGATTTTTTATTCAAAATGTTCTCATTGAATACTTTCAAATATTAGAAATTGAACGGTTTAAAATTCCAATCGATAAAATCTACACAAATTGAAGTTGAAATTGAATAATGTTAATATGCAGCATGCTAGATTTTTATTCTGAGCTAATTAAAGAATGACTATTCGAAAAAACAAATATTTGTTACTGAAAATTGAATGGAAGACACTCAGACTCATAAATTTGATTTAGAAATACGTTTGCACCTCCCTGAAAGATTAAAAATATTGGATAAATACGCAGCTTGAAAATTAATGATAAAGAAAACTGGATGAAGACCATTTTTCCCCTAAAACACAGAAAATTGTTTTTCTATTGATTTAACATAATCAATGCAGGGTTCCTTTGCAGGAAACTTTTTTTGCACATCCGGTGAAATTTCGTATTTGCTCCTTATATCCGCAGTTGTCCTTCTTATGTCTTTAGCTAAAACTTAAATTAAATAAGTGTAAAAAATTTGGGTCACCCAAGGAATTTCTGTTACCTTGCGCTATACTATAGAATAATTATTATGGCAGTGAATTCTTGTATCTCTGATAGCTATTTTTCGATTTGTGTTTTAATTATATTTTCCTGATTGCAAGTAGATTGCAAAAAAATAGACTATCAATTTTATACAGCGGCCGAAAGAACTCTTTTGTTTTATATTACTTGCATGGAATTTATTATTTATTACAATTCATATTTAAGTCAATGGATATCTTTATGCTACGTCCCAATGTCATTTATTGTCTGGCTGAGTGTGGCGTGCCCGCGAAGTGCCGACCCCCTTTTATGTATGGGCCGGCATCATGCGAAAGTGACATTCGTTAAGCCAGCCACTTATTATTCGAGCCCACATGCAGTCGATTCTCGCAGATCATAACCTGTAAGCGCTCTCTTACTACTATAATAATCGAACTGCCAAGAATCCTGACCTTCGCACTTTTCGCATTCTCGAATAAGGTATAACGAGTTTTCCATTTTTAGAGCTAAATGAATAACAACATTAAATAAAATAGCATATACTATCAAGCTTTTTTAGTATCGTGGTATGATAATACTCTTTTTTCTTAATCCAATTTGACATGACTTTAATTGATTTTTGCACTGAGAAAAAGTAGCACAGAGAAATATTTACCCATCGCCTTAGGCACTTCAAGATTTCCATCAGATTACCACAGGAAAAATCGTGCAAAAACATTTAAATTAAGAAACAAAAAAAAAAATTCTTATCAATCCTCCATACAGTAGGATAATTTGTATATAAAGCCTTAAATATATTAACTTTGAAAAAATTAAATTTTCCAAAATTTCTGAAATGGCGGACCCAACTATTTGGGTCAAAAATAGCATTTTCTATAAGTACTAACTAAGAATGATTATAAATTATTAAAAATCTATTAAATTATTTTAAACTAGCAGATGATAGGAAAATTCAAAATATTAAATAGATCGAAGATGGCTCATTTCTGCAGTATATATTTAAATATTTTAAGATTATTCTAGAAAAACAAATTAATATTTTATTAGACTGAAGTTTAAAACGTCATATGGCGAATTTTATTTTTTTCTCATTTTCGTCTTATTATTGTCAGAAAAAAATGCCCAGAAACTGTCTCTGTGTTAACTAAAGCGACTGCAACGATGAAAAACTAGAAAACCTATACTTGCAAAGAATTCAGCGAGTTCCCTCAGAAAGGAAGAGAGGGTGACTTTTTTAACCCCTCTCATTTAAAAAATACTTTTAAGGGTTGTTAACTTTTTTTTGTTATTTTCCATTTGTGGACAATAGCCAAAATTGAGAAGAACGGCAGGAAAACTCGTCCGGTTAATGAAAGACAGTAAGTTCTACCCCAAAACGAAGAAAGAGTGACTTTTTAACACCTCCTATTCGAAAGTTACTTTCAAGTAGTGTCGAAAAATATTGTTAAAACCATTTTCCATTTGCAGAAAATAAACGGAATTGAGAAAAGCTGCACGAAAACTCGTCTTGAAGAGCATATACGGTGAGTTCTAGCCCAAAATGAAGACGGGGTAAGTTTTTTAATCTCGCCCCCTCCCCTATTCGGAAGGTAATTTCAAGAGTCGTTAAAATTTTTTTTAAGTTCTAATTTGCGGACAATAGCCAAAATTGAGAAAAACTGCATGAAAACTCGTCCAGGCAAGGATAGACGGTGAGATCTACCTCAAAAAAATTGGGGTGACTTTTTCAAATGCACCTGTTGGAAAGGCACATTCAAGAGGTGTTTAAATTCCTTTCTTCAATTTCTTAATTTGCGGACAATAGCCAAAATTGAGAAAAACTTTACGAAAACTCGGCTTAAAGAGGATATACGGTGAGTTCTACCCCAAAACGAAGAGGGGCTGATGTGTTAACCACCAATATTTGAAAGGTATTTTCAAGAGGCGTTAAAAAATTTGTATTTTAAATTTTCTATTTGCCGACAACAGCCAAAATGGAGAAAATTGTTTGTGGTAGAACTCACTGTCTATTCTTGCCCGGACGAGTGTTCGTACAGGTTTTCGCAATTTTGGCTTATGTCTGCAAATAGAAAATTGTTTAAAAAATTAGTTTTCAACACTTCTTGAAAATAGCCTTCAAATAAGGGGGGTTAAAAAATTCATCCTATCTTCCTTTTTGTGGGGAACTCACCGAATATTTTTGCATGCATGGGTTTTCTTTTTTTTATGTCTGCAATCGCTTTAATGAATACAGAACATTCCCGGGCAATTTTTTCGCAGTTTTTTCAATTTTCGCTATTGTGCAAAAATGTTAAGTAAAAAATAAAAAAATTAACACCTCTTGAAAGTACCTTTCGAATAAG
>NC_046661.1:55278282-55286584 GCF_010883055.1 Belonocnema kinseyi | reverse complement strand
GGGGGGGGGGGGTAAGGAAGTAAACCCCACTGCGTTTTAAAGTATAACTCACCGTGCATCTTCTCCAAAACGAGTTTTTGTACAGTTTTTCTCAATTTTGGCTATTGTCCGCAAATAGAAAATAGTTTCTTGATTTTATTTCAACATCTCTTTAAAGTACCTTTGGAATACGGATTGTTAAAAAGGTAACCCCCTCTTCCTTCCTGGGAAAAACTCACAATATATAAAGACGAGTTTTCGTACAGTTGTTTTTAATTTTGGCGTTTGTCCACAAATGGAAAATAAAAAAAATATCAAGAACTCTGGAAATTATCTTTCGAATAGGGGCGGTTAGAATATCACCTCCTCTTCGTTTTAGGTTAGAACTCACCGTATATCCTCTCAAGCACACCATTCACTTTACAATAATTTATTATATTTTTAAAGCTGTGTCTAGTCGTCCGGGAAATTTGTGAAATCTCGAATGAACAAGGCGCTTCGTATTTTAATAAACAATTTGTTATCATTTCTAGATAATAACTATAGAAAATTTAATCACTAATCAAATTGGTTGGAGCCGCTGTTTTGAAAATAGGAAACTGAAAGTGCCTGGAGCGATGGGTATATATTTACTAATTTAGCTTAAATTTAGATGTCTATTTATTTTTGGTTCCGGAGCTTTGTACGATATTAGAATGCAGTAGCATCGCTTGGAGACTGCTGCAACCCTTGTATATATAATATAATAAAATAATAATATAATATAGAATCTTGCAATGTACATTATCAAGATTTTACGCTATTATAATGCGATAATTACGATATATAGCGGAGGAATTACGGTATATAATACAATTCATGCGATATTTTTCACAGAAGTTTACATCGATTCAGTGAGAAAACATACTTGTTGAAAATAACCAAAATTCGGCTGAAAATAGCCAAGTAAGACTTGCGGTAGCTAGCCTGCTCGGTTACAGTAACCAATGTACTTGACTGTCTCTACCGAGTGTATCTGCTACGCCAACTAATCTATTCGGTTACAGTAACCAATGTACTTGGCTATCGCAACCGACTGCATTCTCACTGCATTCATTGTAATAATATTCTATAATAACAATCTAAAAATAATTCTCTATCTAATAATAATGTTTATTGCTTAAAAATAAGTAATTATGCACTACCAGCATTAACTTATTTATTCAAGAATTTTCGTATCAGAAATAATAATTTTTCGATTTAGGGACATGTGATACTTTGTCGTGTGGTCAATCGGGTACAGTTTGGTAAAAAAACAAGAATTCGGAGATACAACAAAATATCATAACGGACGTCCCTCGACTGTTTTTGAGGCATAATAACAAACAAAGTATATAGTGCTAAATAAAAATGTTAAGCATGTGCATTATTTTGAGGTTAGGGTCGTTTTTCAGCTATCTCTCATTCTGATAATGAACCTATCTGCCGTACGGATGATGTTAAGCACTCTAGAATCATTATGGGAGAGAATTGTAACAAAACACATTTCATATAACCATTTTTGACGCGCACCTGAATCCTACCAATCACTACCAAAAAAGAATGGAGTCGAAGCGAAATGACGCATCAACGATGCTAGCGATGGCTCCTTTCTTAACTGCGCACACAACGGTCCCTTCGAGTGTCCTTACTGCGACACCTGCGCCATTCTGTCAAAATTGTATCTCTACTCGGTTAAAAACTCACAACTCAATTTGGTTCATTTTCACCAAGTGCAAAAACACTTGGTTAAAACTTATCAACTTAAATTTGTTAGATTCAGCTACTAAGAATGTTAAAAAAGAACCCAGTAAATTTGATTGATTAAAAACAGACAATATCCTTGAGAAAAAATAAGAAACATATTTGTTGTGTAAAAAGTGTCTAGTTTGATTGAGAAAATATAACTACTAGGTGCAGCTTGGTTAAAATTTATCACGAAGCATTTGTTTGATTTTAACCGAAAAAATCGTTTTATTTTAGCAAAGCACTACTCATTCAAATTTTGCAGAGTCAAACTCGATTCTGACAACCAAGTAATGTGTTATTTTTTACCATCTGACTTTAACCGTCTTAGCTCGGCTGTGATAGCAACAAGCACATGATTGCTTACAACAATTACTCTGTTCTTTTTATATAATATGTCTTTAACCGAGCTATTTATCTAGCTTGGTGAACGGTTCGTTTTCTCTGTGTTCGAAGTGAAAGACTCACCGCAGCAAAAATTAACCTTGCCGGATCAACTTTGCATGAATCGAAGATAATTTCCGATTTTTCACCTTGCCTGAATAATCTTTCGCCTTATAATCGCTCCATTTTTGTTCCCGCTGTAGCAAGAATTGCGACGCCAGTGCTATCAATCGTCGTTTAACTTCATTAAATTGGAGAGAACCGGGGATTCCCATGTATCAGTTGCTTTTTCCGCTTTTTGCTAAATGGTATTAAGTAAGTTTTAATTCATCTACAATAGTCTTATTTATTGCGGAGAAAATATATAAGTGAGAACACATTTTTTCGTCTTTTCTGTTACTGATTCTACATGTTTTACCGAAATCAGAATTATTTTCCTAACCTAGGTGAAACTTTTGCCGAAATATTTTTAATTTTTTACTTTTGTATGTCTTACATGCTACAAATATTAACTTTTGTTTTTTCTGTGTCGTTCTGAATCTGGTGTCCCGGTTTATAGCTCGAATTCACTCATACTTTGCCAGTTCGGCATTGCTGCTAAGAACACTGCAGCAGACGACAGCTTTTATTCCATCGTAGGATAAACTTTCGCCAAATAGCATGTAAACTTTAACAACGGGAAATTTTACATGCAACAAAATTTAACTTCAGTTTTATCTGTGTTTTCTCCGTGTGGTACTAGACTCGCGCGTGGGAGCAAACGATTGTAAAGAAAAGTTAAACAAGGAAACCCCTACTATTTAGCGACATTTCAGCACCCTTTTTGAACTACAGATCCATCCAGAATCAGGAAGACCTATTAGATAGAAGTATTATTTATGTATTTTAATTTGATATTATAAGTGAGAAATTTTTCTTCTGTCTTTAGTTTTCTCTGCAATGATAAATATTTAAATAAACTTTAATGTTGACCAGAATAAGACTCCTCAGTGCCCTACTTCCGACTATAGTAAAAAAATTTCAAATGTTGGACAAAATAAACAATTTTAATAATGAGGGCGGGTTTAGAGGACATCCTAGTGGAAGTTACAACAGTGAGCATGATAAGTAGCTATAAGAGAGATTTGACTATTGGGCATGATAAATTGGCATGTTTACGGAATATGGTATACAATTAAGATTCTTTTATAGAAATTTTTACTAGATGTGTTTAGTATGTGTAACTAATCGGCGTTGACGATGGGCGTCTCCGGCAGATTTCCAATGCATTTTTCCCCGAGTCCGTCGCTAGGATTAATTTCAAGAAAATTTAGATAGTATTCACTCTACTTTGTAGTTAATATGAACAGGTAGAAAAGTTGCTATAGTGGTTCCTAAAATAAGTTCTAGCCTTGTATATTTAAGGGTGGATCAAACGTTTAGGCACGGCGAGCAACTAAATTCAATTGGGTATTCCCAGTGGACGTTTTTAAAGAGTGTGTCAAGGTTTTGATTTATCCCTAGGCATTGCTTCCATAATTGCTGAGGCAGCGTTTCCAATAGGCGTGATTACCGGGCGCTTTCATATACTCAGATATGCCATAATAGAGTTTCCATACCTCATAAATGCTCTTTTCTGAAAAAATAACAATTCATTAACTCAACTGCCTTATTTGAATTGATGCGTTTGACATGCTTCATCTTTTCAAGATACCCGATGCTCAAGAGTCGGGTCCAAAATAATTGCCCACGGTGGAATATGAAGTATAGCAACAATCTACTTCATTTTCATTAAGTATTTGCCATTGATCGGTTTGGGGACGTTACAAGTAGGCGTGATACTAGAGTACATGTTAAGTACCTATATGAAAGGCATGACGCTAATGGGCGTAATTGATCGGAATGTCTAGCGGGTGGTCTAGGCAGGTCCGTCTAGTGCGAAGAAATTGACTTCAAGTGCAGATAATGCATTTCCACCACTGCTTCTCTCGCCTTACTCGAGAGCTCGGGTGGTGGTTACTTTTGTGAATTAGAATGGGAAGTAAAGTATGTTCAGTGGCGAGTGAAGGAAACCTCTCGTCTGCGATTTCACTAATTTCTAGACATATCTGATCTAGGAATCTGAGAAGCCGCTGCTAGAATTAATTTTTTGACAATTTTATTTAGCAGTCACAGTACGTCCTAGTCAATATGAATATCTTGAAAAATTTATTATGTTGTGCCCTAGAATTAGTGCTAGTCTTGCTAAAGTAAGGGTGGTCTTGGGCGTAGTTACTGGAAACTACTAATATAGATTGGGCATGCTCAGTGGGTGTTCCTAAAGGAAGGGTCAAGGCCACGATAAAACCCTTGCCAGCGGGGGCCCTGCGCCTACACTTCCCTTTCTTTGACAAGTTGCGCACAGAGAACGAAAGTTCTTTTTTTCCTAATTTCTTTCTCTGATTAAACGAAGTATAATACAGATTAGGAGGCGTTTCTACTGGGTTTGATTGGGAGACGTCTTCATATACTCAGAAATAAGAGTAGACACCCCAAACCTGAAAAATACTCTTTTCTGAAGAAACTAACAATTTAGCAGCTCCACCTGCCTTATTGAAATGGATGCAGTTGACACGTCGATGTTCTCAGGACACCCTATGCGCAAGAGTGGGGCCCAAAATAATCGCCCACGGTGGAATATAAATGATAGCAAGATTGTGGAGCATCCGAAGTATGGATGGTCGGAGGAGGATGGGAAGGTAGGTGAGGATGAGAATGAGAAAAGGAGGACGAAGAAAAACAAGGGTAGACACGAGTATCCTGACTTCGTCGGTCGCGTCGGTGTCA
This sequence comes from Belonocnema kinseyi, assembly GCF_010883055.1. Lineage (NCBI taxonomy): Eukaryota > Metazoa > Arthropoda > Insecta > Hymenoptera > Cynipidae > Belonocnema > Belonocnema kinseyi. The sequence continues at coordinate 55,281,652 of NC_046661.1, read as the reverse complement.
ATGGGTGTGTTGGTGCATCCCAAGTGTGTGAGGAGCGGGGAGGCTACTTGGTACGCGAGCCGTACGCGGACGTAATTGCGTGCCCGTCCTGAAATTATTCATCTCCCCGACCAAGGCCCGATCCCGTATGGCCGGCCAGCGCAGCGGTATGATAATGCATAGAAGTGCCAGTCATTATACGTACGTACTCGGTATTCACTGTCCCATCCTACTCTCGGTACGTAGATTACAGCACCTCAAACCCCCTTGCCAGCATACGTGTAGCCTCCTTGTTTTAAGACGTGTGTTGGCCGAAAACATAGGTGTGCGAGCAAGAAGCAACAGAGGCTCCGGAATTGGTTAAAGGGACTAATTGTTTTTTCGCGTTCTTCCCGAGACGCACTCGCATCCTATCTGCATTTAATCACTGAACAAGAGTATTCATTTTTGTATTTTTTTCTTAATTTCAATAATAATTGGCCTATTTCTGCATTTAATATTGTTCTTTTCCAGTTATGTTGTAATGCTAATCATGCACAAAAAGCTGGACCGTAATTTGAAGGAGAAGAAGAAGAAGCAGAAAGAATTCCGAGGTCGGATCCATTTTAATTCAGAAAGGTTCTACACGTAGTCACAGAATCTATCAGAGACGAACTATGTCTTTTTTCAAAGGAAATTAGGCAGCTAAACGATTTTTTTTGTAGAGGATAATTTTTTCTTTGAAATAAAATGTTCGCATTTTCCTCAGAAAGAAAAAAAATATACAAAAAGAAATTGAAGTTAAAAATGTGCACATCTGGGAAACTTCAGTTGAAATGCCTTATGTTCTTTTGTTATACCTTGCACCGTTTACGAAATAAATTACAAAATTATGTTTGATCACAAAACAAGATCAGATTAGATTGTGCTTTGGCACACTTTTTCAAAGCCTATAAAGAAATAAATAAGTTCATAAACTAGATATTAGGATGAAAATTCAAAACGTGAGTGCACTTTGAAAATTTTTGAAGAAATTCTTTTTCAAGATTTACAAATTCTAGATACGTTTATTTATAGTACTCGGAAGTTCGAACAATTGATCTTAATGACTTTTTTCAATAAAACGAACATTATCAGCATTTGCAAAATCCAAAAACGAATAAAATAAACATTTTAAGCCAAAAATCGCATGATATGAAAAAAAGTCAACATAAGAAAAACTTTTATTTTTGAAGGCTCTAAAAGATGATTATAAAAACTTTTTTAATTTTGTCGAAAAGTTGAAAATTCCAATGTAGATCTTACAAAAAATAATGAAAAATAATAAATTCCATTTTTCGATAGGACGCGTTGTTTTTTTAGTCGTAAAGAATAATAAAACTAAATTAATTAATGTTTTGAACAACGACACAAGCTATGAAAAAAATAAATAGACAAATTTTATTCTTCCAAAAAATACCGAAAAATCATTCAAATTTGTCATAAATATTTATTGATAGGAAGTATAGTTTTTGTTTTAGTCGTAAAAATTAATATTCAAAATTTAAAAAACAACACATGTTTTTGAAAAAACGATACAAGTTAGGAACTAAAATTAACAGACAAATTTGTTCGCCTCAAAAAAATTTATAAATTTGTTATTAATCATTTTTAGATAGGTCGAGTAGATTTTCTTTCAATCGTTTGGTTTATTAGTGAAAAACAGCATTAAAAATAAAGAACATTAAATTTTTATACAAACGATACACGAGATTACCCTACTGAAAATGCATATATAAGTTCCGACATAGGAACCTACATAGGTTCCTATATAGGTTCCTGTATCAGACCCTATCAGATGCGCAGTAGTTTTTCTTTAATTTAATCGTAAATAACACGATTGAAAATATAAAAGATTATAAAAACAAGACAATAAGCATTAGTAGGTTTTAATTTTCATGCAAATTATGAATTGTATTGGTATAAATCTAATGAAATTAAAGATGTTTCAGCGCAGCTTATAATATAATTTAATGCGAAATAAGAAACAAATGTTAAAATAATCATGTTAAATACAATTTGTGCTTTATTTAAAAATACCTGAATAAGCAATCCCAGGCAATTACATATTAAATGTATTATATTTGATATAAAGGTGTTGAGCATAATGTAGAAAAGTTGACATTCGGGACAAAATCGTGTGCGAAGCACGAGATACGTGATGAGGATGTGCTCGTTAAAGGCGAAAGAGCTTTAATAAAAGAGAGTTCACAATCATAAAATTACTGTTTTCGATCTGTTGACCTTTGACTTTAAAAGGTCTATGCACGAATGTGGGCGAAATGCAAAGACCGAGCGAGAAGTTCCCTGGGGGGGGGGGGTCTTGTAACTGACCTTCAGGGAAATGTGTTTATTCTTGTATCGAAAAAAGACGTGCCACCTAATTTCCTCTTGAAAATATTCTATGTTGTCGTCGATAAATTCTGCGGGTGGATCTTTTCTACTACTATTATCCTTATTTAGACTCGTAAAAATTTTAATATAGTTACTTGAGCACTGATCAGTCTGATATCCGTTACTTTATTGAAACTGCATTTTAGATCAATAATGACTTTAAATGCTTCGCAATTCTCCTGCACATGCATAACACTTGCATAACCTTAGATTACAAACAAATAAATGATTAAGAGACTTAAGGCGCAAATAGCAACGTATGAAGACATTAATTGAGTAATCATAGATGGGCCGAAGCAGTTGGGCGTTCAGCTGAGGTAATCAACATTCTTTTTCACTCAAAGGAAAGGAAAAATAGTCCAAATGATAAAAAGGAATGAAAGAAGTAGGAGGGCGAAATTTTTTATGGGACTTTAATCGGTAACACTGAATTTTGCGAAATGCAACACCCGTGGATATGATTCTGGGCCTGGGAGAGTGCGAAATAAAGTGTGGACCGAAGAAAAAAGAGAGGCAGTCGAGTTTAAGCAAGAATGGCTCGAATATTATCCTAAGTGAGTGTTAATGACGCAAAACCTTCTCGTGGACGTGGATTACACCTGCCCAAAGGCTCAATAAAGTGGATTCGTTGCGAGAGTATGTATATCACATGAAAAAATTCAGCCCTTATCACAGGAGTTGTGTGGGCAGTTACTTTTGCATCTGAAAAGTAGAATATAAGCAAGAAGCTCTTCCTACACAGCGATTCATATATTTCCTAATACAGGGCCACAGAAGAAACTAAGAGTACATTTTTTTGTAGATTATTCTGTAGTTTTACATGCTGGTATGGATAGAAAATAAATGTTACCTGTAGTAGGATGTAAACTGTCTTCTATTAAATAATATAATGCGAACTTTAAACACCACCCTGCGTAATGCTTTCTTCATTGCACTTAGCATGGAAAATGACGCTTTGAAAGACACCCCCCCCCCCCCC
>NC_046661.1:55277381-55278256 GCF_010883055.1 Belonocnema kinseyi | reverse complement strand
CCCCCCCCCCCCCCCAAACCCTTAAAATTTCACGTATATTGTGGGTAAACACAGAAGAATACCTGAGATGCTAAGGTAAATATTACTCACATTTATATTTAAAAAGATCAATTTCCGACAAAAAATTGCGGCAGAACATTTTCAGTTTAAGAAATGAATTGTAAATTAGAAAAAACTTATTTTCAACCAAAAGATGATTTTTACACAAGATACATGCATTTTCAATAAAATATTTGAATTTTTAAAGCAATTTTAAACTAAAAAATGAATGAGTCACCTACAAGATTAAATAATCTCCCAGAAAATTAGAATTTTCAATCAAATACAAGAATTTTTAAATAAATATTTAAATTTTCATCTTAAGAAGATAAATTCTGAACCACATATTTACGACTTAAATTTCCACTTAAAACAATTAATTGTCAACAAGAAATCCTAATTTCCAAGAAAATAATTAAATGTTGAAAAAAATGTTTATGAACTAAAATGATCAGTCATCAACCAAATAAATTAATTTTAAACAAAGTAGTTTCACTTTCAACTATGTAATGGAATTATTAACCAAAGAAGATAATTTTTTAACGAAAAAAGTGATATTTGATTATTTAATCAAAAAGGATTTTAATTTTATTCAAAAAATAGTTGAATTCAGCGAATTAAAAAGGATTTTCAACCAAATAATTTGAATCCTTAACAAACACAGATTAGTTTGCAACTAAATAGTTGCGATTTTTAATGATAATTATACAAATAATTTCACTTTATCGAAAATGCCCGAACCTGCAGCAAGTCTAATAATTGTACTTTTGGATTTTGAATTGCAGACAATCGTTCCCGGAGTTATCATGCTCATCGCAAGCAATAATAAAAAACGT
>NC_046661.1:55275909-55277281 GCF_010883055.1 Belonocnema kinseyi | reverse complement strand
TTGGAAGCTACAGGTTTGATATCTGAACCGCAACCTCAAGTAAACAAGCGCACACGCGCAAACATCCTACTCAATAGAATTTTCAAAACTAATAGCGCAATTGAAAAAATTTTGAAACAAATTATGTTTTTCTGAGCTAGTTCTATATAAGTCCAGCAAAAAAATTGTGAAATGATGAAAAATTTACTGTAGAAATGGCTTTTCATTAAAAATATATCTTATTGTTTTTCTCGAAAACTATCAATTAAATCAACATACACTATTAAAAATTTTTTGCATATCACACTTATTTAAATTTATATGGGAAAATATTTTCAAAACTTTAATAATTTTCAGAGATATGACATTTTTTATCTAAACACATAAAATGTTAAATAACAACAAAACCACCGGGAATTCGCGATGTGCACCCGATATACTCGGAATCAGTAGAACATTCTGCACAGGAATCAATCATCAAATCATCAGGACCTAAAATGGATGCTCACTCTTCTCTTCGGATCCCAGACTATCTTACTAGTCCAGTCAACGGGGAACAAATATCACTCGAAAAAGAAAATTCGTAAAAGTAGCATTTTTTTCACAGATACGTTGGCAATGGCTTTATAAAGATATTGTAAAAAGTCCCCAAACATGCGTGTACGGCAAAGTTCCGAAATTCTGTAAAGTGTTAAACAATAACATGTTTTTTAAAATTACTCGAGAACTGTTGATTTTAGATCGAAAATGCTGATGTGAAAAAATTTTCATTATTTTATAGTGCACAAAAAAGGTTCTATCTATTGTGGACCTATTATCAACGGCTGCGTTATGAGTTTGGATTAGCTGGACAATTCTTTTATTTCCGAAAAAATAAAATAAAATCTCAAATATCCTGGAAAAAACGTCGGAAATATATCAGGCAATTTGTACTGGAGCAAATGCAGGTTCCTGTTAACAAAAAAAAAACGACTAAGTCATTTGCATGACAAACTAACAGTATAAAATGAGCTCAACTTCAATGTACAATTTGATATGTTTAAGGGGATGATTTTGAGATGAAACTTCTTGCAAGTGTTCCTCCATTTTCATATAATACATTTTAAAATTTGTAGGTCAGAATAATAATATTTAGGGCCTCTTTTGAAGCTTTAAACAAGTAAATTTCAAAATTTAAGCTATGATGCCGGAAGCAGCGGTAATTATGAGTCCTAATGGCAGCAATGGGAGCGGGGGCGAGAACGGTTACCTCTTTCGATGATATTGAACCCTTCGAACCTATAAAATACCCTAATTACAAAAATGAATTTTTTATTTTCAAACGCAGTGAATAAGACAATTAACAATAAATATAACATAATTTTGAAATGTCTATAACTCGGATTGATTTGTA
>NC_046661.1:55264307-55275809 GCF_010883055.1 Belonocnema kinseyi | reverse complement strand
AAAATAGTCCAAATGATAAAAAGGAATGAAAGAAGTAGGAGGGCGAAATTTTTTATGGGACTTTAATCGGTAACACTGAATTTTGCGAAATGCAACACCCGTTACAACAAAATGGTTAAATGATAAAAAATGTACTATAGAAATCGTTTTTTATTAAAACGCTATTTCATTGCCTTTTCTTGAAAACTATCACGCTTCTTTAAATGAATCTGAAAAAATATTTTGACATCTTTAATAATTTTAAGAGATATGACATTTTTTATCTAAACATATAAAATTTCAAATAACAACAAATCGACCGGGAATTCGCTAAGTTCGGTGCTGCTCGAACATTATTAAATGCGAAGCATCCAGAATTAATCATTGGAATACTGCATACTCTGTCGAAATTCCAAAAGTACACTATAAACTACAATTCAAATAAGACTTCGACTTTCCGACAATTCAGACACGGTATACAGATTTCGATTATTGAATCTAAAAATATAGTAATTTATGCTTTACATATTTTTTAAACTTTCTTTTTAGGAGACACTGTAGTTTTTTATTTATCTAAAAATTTATGCATTTAAATTTTATGCGGTAGCATACAAAAAGTATGCAATAACTCTAAAGTATTAAAAGATAAGGTTTTATGCAGCAAAGATACACATTTTTAATTACTAGTGTGTAATTTTACTACACTTTAATCATTTGTTTTTATTTATTCATTATATTTATTATTTATTAGTGTGTATTTTTTATTATTTGTAGTTTTTTGTAGTAGTAACCTTCACCCTGACATCCAGGAAAAGATTATACTGAGTTTTTTCTATGGCGAACAGAATTAAATATCATTTTTTTCCTGCATTTAATGTCGATTTATCTCCAGAAAACCGTCGGCTTCATAAATTTAAATTATAAATTCAAGATTTCTAAATGAGTATACTAACTTATCTTTAGTTAGAGTTCAATCTCTTTAATTTCCGCTACTGAAGTTATATTCGTAGGTAAGGTCCGATTCAATAACGATTTACTCTGTCGAAAGAGGTAACAGCTTGATAAACCGAGATAAGTTACTTTGAAAATCTAGCAGCTCCACCCTGAGTATTATCCAAATTGTATAATTTTAGCACCCCTTATGTTTAAGCATGTTCTTCATTATAAGTTTGAAAGAAGACTGGACGGACGCCCATCCGAATTCCCTGTTTTTCATTTCGTCGCCCTCGAATGTAGACTCGCTTTACCCGGCATTGCACATGCAAAGCAAGTACTTATCCATGTGACTCGTGCCCTGAAAAGCTGAGCATGGTTGTCCTCAAGAATCGAGAAACTTGTCACTTTTCAAATCACTGCTCGCGAAAAAACATCCTAAGAGGACACTTGACGTTTCTCTGAAAATAAACTTTAACTAAACCTTTTGAGCATGTAAAGACGAATGTTAAGTGTCCATAAACGAGTCCTTTCAGTTGCAATGTGATGTCCATAAATACTCGCATGTCTGATATATAGAAAACGTTTGCAGATTTATGAAAGCCTGCACTGATAATCCTTATTTTTGTTTAAAACCAACAATTAGCTCTATCAAGTTAAACTAAATCTAGTTGGAATGACAAGGATTTCTTCCTGATCCAATTATGGGCATACAAATCATTCAAGTATACGAAACTGATAAACAAAACGTGAAAACTCTGGTTGATAATGACAAATATCTTTTGTGTTCACCGTCATAAAAACCGTCATAAAAAACTGTAATGATGGTTTTCGAGATTCGAAAAAATTATATTTATACATGGTAATATGAAATATAAGTGATTCACTTTAGGATTATTAAAATATAGAACTCATTTCATCGAGTAAACAGTGTTATTCCTGATTATTGAAACTATTTTGCCGTGTTAAAATAGATAAGTATTTTAGTTAGAGTGACGTATTTTCCTTGTTTTTCCTTAGATGAACCTTTCCATTATAAATAGGGTTTCAAAGTTGGAACTTGTCCAAACGAGGCAAAATAGTTGATTCCTTGTATACGGGTACACGGAATTTTACAAAGATGTTCATCATTGTTTCTATGAAAAGATGTTCAAAGATTTTAATTATTCTTTCTATAAAGATGAGTTACCTGCAAACCGAAATTAAAAGCTAGATTTACTTTTATACAATATGAGATTTCCTCTAACAATTCTTTTCAAGTTGGCTAGATGTTAAATGAGTTTTACTAAATGAGTAATTTTTTGCAGAACTAAATATCTACACAAACAATGAGAAGAACAATTGACGATAAACGAAGGAATTTGTTAACTTGTGCAAACAAAGTGGAAGGTATAAATTATACGAGAAAGGTATGAGAGTCATGAATTTACATACGTAACAGAGTAAAAAAAAGATAATAATTGGTTTCAGGAAACATTTTACAAATAATAATTATCCATGCTAATCTTTGAGCTTTCCAGATAGATAATAAATTAGTCATGATACCCACACAATCATCCCTCTTTTAGTGACATCTGGAAAAAATAATATTTCCACAGAATAACCATTTGTAGATAATTGTGCCATCTGCAGAGATACAACGTAACCTTTAATATTTAAGGGCATGTGATACTTACAGTTGTCCCGGCTTTTTTTCCACAAAAATGAAAATTTTTTAAAACTGAATTCGGAGATGCTATAAAATATCATAACGGACGTCTCCGGACTCTTTTTTGAGGAATAATAACAAAAAAATCTATTGTGCTGAATAAAAATTTTATACATACGCATTATTTTGAAATGCGTTGTTTTTTATCTCTGCTTTTCCGATAATCTGAAAATCATTTATGAAATAAACTTTTTTGATTGCCTGCAAACAAGGTTAGTTCCGGGAGATTAGTTACTATGTTTATTTGTAAGTCCAAAGTTTTCGTCCAAAAATATTATTTAGTTTGGAAGTAACGCACGCTTGAATTGTAACACACATAACCTCGAAAAATACACGCATGTTGTAAGCAATATCAAAAATTTTTTGATAAAAAAACACAAAAAAATTGTGCGGGGACGTTCGTTAGCATGTTCGCTCTCATTTCCCAGATTTTGAAGGCAAAATATTTCTTATCCTAGGAATAAAGCCGGGGAATGTAACACTGAAAAAATCGATACTATTTCCTAAGCACTATGCAAATTAATCGAATTTTGCTAAATTAAAACTTTTTGGAATTAACCTACAAAAAAAGTGTGTGGGGACGTCCGTTAGCCTGGTTGCTATCATTTCCCAAATTTTCGAGAAAAAATATTTATTATTCTAGAAAAAAGCCGGGGGAACCTAAAACTGGTAAAATCGACAATTTTCTAAGTATCACATGACCTTAAGAAAATAATATCTGGGAAAGCAGCTATAGCGATGTTCACCATCGTTTTTAAAATCATAAGTTACGTCAACACAAAATTGTAGACAAGAACTTACACAACAATTGTTTTCAAATTAACTAGATGTAGAATAAGCCATACTGACTAATTTTTGCAAGAATCAAACATTTAAAAATTCCCTAAGAGTCCTGATAAACTTCGAACAGAAACGAAAACAAAAATCTGCCAGCTATGACCGAACACACTTTTTAACTAGTATATAACGAGATAGTTAACATACAAGTAATATCTATCACAGAAGGTCTATTATATGCTTCATATATAATAATATGGACTACAATAGTTTTGCGTCATATCCTGGATGTGTCCCCACAGCTCATACCAATTAGATCAGTGCACCCCACATATCACTATGACACCCACTCATCAGTTTTCCGATCTCCCTCCGTCTCCTTTCTCTCTTTCACACAGTTGGGCTTGCGTTCTCTCACTCAAGTAGCGTGCAATAGAGCTATTATGACCCCCGACAAGCAAGAAACTCAATTTAAATTATTACTTCTTACACAGGTTTATACGACCGTTATTATAACGTTAACAGTTTCACGCTTATTCGGCTTTATCACACGTGCAAAAGGTAACTCAGCACCGCACCCGACAGCTTGTCAAGTTTCTTTACAGAAGCGTACACCTGGACTAAGGACTCGTCCAAGTTAGTTTGACAGATTTTACTTCAGATATGTGTCAAGAAAACTAGTCAGAGTCACAAAAAAACTGTTTAGTTTTCCTATTAGGTCTTACTATGGGCCTGGAATTTTTGAAAGCATGAACGAACATAAATTTTCAATTAGCTGCTGTAAGTACATGCAACTACCAAGATCGAATATGTTGAGGAAAAATAGAACGTGCCTCACAAAGTCCTGGGGAAGCTGAGGATCAGCTCATCATCTTTTCTTTCTTGTTCAGAATGACTTACTAAAATGCTTCTTTAGTTATTTCAATAACAATAAATCTACGACCTCTCCCCTGGCTATCATATTACCTCGAACGATAAGTCATTCTTTAAAAAATGCCTATTCCGCAGGATTTAAGAAGGGGGATTACACTCAACGAAGGGAACTGGTATTGAAAATAGAAAGAATGTAGATTCCGATCAAGAGGTTGGAGCAATAGACTGTTGCATTACGAACAGGGGGTTATTAAGCGCAGTTAATTATTTTTGCGATCGCCCGTACTGCAAAATAGAAGCAAACGCGTGTAAGCGTAGGTACCTATTCGTGGCTGGGTTATTAAATGCCTCAGCTTTCATGATGTCACCGATGATTTACGGATTCAAATTGCTTTACACTGGCAACGATCTGATATAATTTTGAAATTCTTTTTACTGCCCACCATGATCTACGGCACTGGCGTCATATGCGAATTTTAAGTTTATGACGATAAATTCTTGCCGCCACGGCATTAAAAGCAGATGAAGAATTACGTCTCAGATTCTTTTCCACGAATTGGCGCACCCGAGACAACGAGGCATAAAACTCAACTTGGAAACTCTAACGTTTCCAAATTCTCCTTCTGTCCTCCATCTCAAGTAAATTAGTGTCAATTTAATTAAAATGTGTATTTTAATTATTATTGTTGAATCATAGGTCGCAATGATAAGTCGATATGTAGAACAACTATGTCTAACCTGTCAGAGACCCAAGATAACTTGTTTCAAATATGTTTGGAGAAAAATGGACATCACATGAGTATACGAGAAGGATGGCTCAAATATAAAAAAGATTCTTTGAACTGTGGAAACACCCCCTAAAATTCTTCCATTTTATGGAAAAATAACTTCAAATTTACCCTTAATGTTTCGAATAACTGCATTTACGTTCTTATATAAACAGGCTTTATAAAAATTATTAAAATAAAAAATTACAAAATATTTGAAAAACCACCTTTCGAAAAAAGCATCGTATTTAAGACAAACAAATTAATATCAATGACCTTTATAGTTTCTAGTTTAGAAATATCAACAATTTCAAAGAGAATAAATAGTGCAACGATTTTTAAACAAAAAAAGGTGTCCTATACCGCCCTTAAGGGTCTTTAAATAAAACTTGCATTGCAAAATGGCTCATACTATTCTCAAGCAGCATTAACCAGCCTAACACCTAAACAATTTTAGTTTCCCATTTAATAATAAATATGTATATATATATATATTTTTTTTTTAAATCTAAGAAAGTTTCTAAAAATTATTCCAGAAATCTGTTTTTATAAATAGAATGAGCATTTTTCTATCTTAATAAAAATACTAAAAAAATTTATTTTTCGGCTCACCTTAATCAGTAACAAAATGGACACCATTTTGTAAACCAATGTGCTTGCAATTCAACTAAAATTTATACCCACTAATTTAGTTAATGTTTTGTGCTGCTTTCTTAGCCTCACCATACATAACTTCTCTCTACCCCTTTAAGCACTAGTTTATTTCACCATTTTTATTCATAATGGCTCCATTTACTTATCATGCACTGGTAAGATGTACTTGAAAGCAACTGTATTTGTAGACTAACCTCACTTGGTAATTTTTTTAGACGCTTTATCCCGCTCCCTTGTATTTTTGTTTGTACGACTCCCGTTGTTCTATTAAAATCGTAGTATTAAAATCCCTCTAACCCCCAATCTATTATTTTTATTACGTTTTAAGTATTAACACCGTCTATTTTAGCGTATAAAATTTCTTCGCCTATTTTTCCGACTCCGCCAATTATTCTCTCTAGTGCTTAAAATATTCCGCCTCTTACCTTGATCTTATTTATTCCACCCAGTTCTCTATCACTACTGAAAATCTTCTCATCTTCTATACTATGAATATAGATACACACTCTTCTTTTTTGAAACGAAGTGTCTCGCCGTCCATAAATTCAGAAGGACTAATCTAATATATTCTAAAGCTGGGCTAATCATCCCGGAAATTCGGGACGACTAGTCTACCCTATTTTCCAACTTTTCCGATTCTTCAGGATGACTAAAAGACAGTCTTGTTGAAAATAGGAAATCTCTGTCTACTTGAACATCTTTCTAATATAGACACGCACTGATATAGACACGCTCACTCCAGCAATAAACTTCTCATTCAGCAGATTTTTGATATTGTTGGTTCTATTTAAAAATCAACTAGACCTCTAATTTGTGTTAAATTGCGGGGATCACTTGAGGACGTCGGCGTACTCAATTGAAAAGCAAAAGCTGTTTCTCTGTTATGCTGTGCCGCTAACAAGAAACCAGTTCATCACTATTGAATGGTCGGCCTTGTCCAGATGCTTTATCTATTTACGTAAGGAACTTAGTAAGCCATTGTAATGCCATAGAAGCAACGGACGAATCCGCAACTTCTACGAGTACGCTGCTTTTTAACCTCTACCGCAATCCTGTTTGCAATTCTGTCCCGAGATTGTTGATATATTTTAAATATATTGCCAAAGCTATAAAACCCATCTGGAATTTATATCACCTTTTGTTGTATATAGAGTTACAAATAAATATTATACTAATACAAAAAATAGACACATTTTTAGAGAAACGATCCGAACTCGGGGATTAAATGGCGAAATCTATTATTCTGTTGATGAAAAATGGATATGCAAAAAAACCTTGCTGTTAATTTACTTAAGTCTTCAAGACTAAAACTTGAATGACTATGAATATATGACTAGCAATTTCGCAGAGTATACAATGCTTGTCTTCTTTTTCGGAATGCCATATTTAAATGCCCAAGATCAATGTCTAGATTTCGAAAAATCGATTTGAAACCTCCTAAGGAATACATTACCATTAATTATAATACGGGTTAACATTGGTTTTTTTACAAAGTAGCTTGCCGACTGACTGATGATGTAACTGAAGGTTGCGACAAACAGAGATACAATTAACGATGCAAAAGTAGCCTGTTATTCGAAGGATGCAAATGTAGGTAATTATGCTTTTTTTCGACAAATGACGTAGGAAAAGAACCACTCTGTCAAACTCAGCGGAGAAGACATGTATTTTCGTTTATTTGTCATTCCTATACTTTTTATCGAATTCGAATGGTACTATATAATACTATTTTTGATATATTTGTTTTATTAATTTTTTTGTCCGACAAAGTAACAAACTACTGTAAGCCGCGGCTGGAAGATTATACGACGGCAAACGCATTTCCTGTATTCAGCAATGGGATATCAAGTAGTAGAGCGTGGAATTAACCGGAGGCTCGGTCGATCAAAGTCAATGATATTTTGGAATAAAACAACGGAGTATTTGACCCTGAGGCAAAATTGAAAGGAAGTTGATAAGAAATAAAACGAATAAAGTGAAAAACAGGAGAAGAATGAAAAAGAAGACATAGAAGTTGCTTAGGAGAACAAGAAGCCGTTTAAGAAAAGGATTCGAGAAGCAAGGGGGGGGGGATAAAAGAACGACCCTCGTGTCCGGCAGAATGCTTATAATGAACGTACGACCGGTTTCTTTCCTGTTTAATTTACAAAACAAAAAATCTGCCAAGTATCATAAAACAGAATGCAAAGTACAATATAATATTCGATGAAAAATTAAACTTTTACTTGAACTCATACAAGCACAAGAAGCTTTTTTTGTCATCGATGGTGAATATTTGAAATGATCGTCTCTGGGAATACTTGAAGAAACAAAAATCACGCCTAATTTTTCTACAACCAAAATTATAATAATAATAATTCTTTTTCAAACATATTTTAACAAATGTGGAATACATAGACGTTTTTCAAATAGATTTTAATTTTGATGTCTCTAGATGTTTATTTGATGTTCCTATACTATTTTTGATATACTGAAGGATGTACAGCATATATGGTGATCTACTTTCTTAGTCAATACAGATTATGTTTAAAAATATTATAGTTCTCTCTATACAGTTTTACATATTTGAAATGTGACAGGACTATTAAAATATTTTTTCTCAAGAATTTTCATGGCTGATATAGAATAGAGCTCGCTTGAAGTTCATATTATAAACTTTTTATTCTTTCGTTTCGAGAATTACGAAAATGTGAATTGTGAATTCACCAAAAAAACTAAAGGTACGAAATTTTGCCGGTTACTATATGTAGTTTATAAAAAAAAACATTTCAGTGTTGAAATGTTGTCACAGGCTTATACTGCCCAACATTTCGAAGGCATTTTTTAGTTAGAGATGGATTTTTATTTGATCATTTTTGCACGGGGCTGTCCCGGTATATATCATCAGTCACGGACGCATTTTTATAATGCAATCAAGTGATCTGATGAAAGCCGTCTGCCCAGACATATTGGGCAAAGCATGGTTTTACCTTATCATTGACGGACTGGGTTACAGTCAAGTACACGATGGGGGGACCTACAGCTTAAGGTGGGTTCCTAACCACCAGAACCTCGGTAAAGGTACATTGAAAAATGTCCAGAGGTACCGGCTCAGGGATCGAACCCCGGACCTCTGCGGTGAAGTCCGGGGGTCTAACAAACTGAGCCATTTCCCTTTCGGGATAGGCGTGACTCACTCGGTAGGGGAAAGGAGTATTGTGTGGAAGGTATAGAGATTTTTCAGATTGATCCAGAATTCTCGTGCTATTTAAGTAAATAACACGTTCGTTCCGCAACACTGCTCCGACCCAGGTTTCTGATCAATCTCTCCAGCAATCACCCCAAGCGAAGAACCTCACGAAGTCGTTATGTAAGGTTCCCTACTTGGGTCCATTAGTGGCCAAGGTCTGTTGTTTCAGGCGTCATTCACTCTACCTACACTCTTTTTATTAACTATTTGCCGCCATACTTTCCTGTCCTGGCATACTTCTCTAGCTTCTTTTATGTCCATGCATTTTTTCGTGCAGGCTCTCGTGTTTCTGTGACTTTTTATGTCTCTTCTAACTAGGGTCTTATTCACACATACTAACCATTCTTTCCGCGGTCTACCTCTGGGCACGCTGCCATTTACTTTACCTTGATACACTTGTTTCGTTAGTCGTTCATTTAGTTAATCGCAGATATCTCGGGCAGACTCTACTAGAGGCAGCACGTTACAAGCTTCGAGCCGCTGAAATATAAGTGACCGGAATGACAAGAAGAGATGAATCCTTTGGGAGATTACAGGTAAAAGCTTCATGTTATTGCACCGCTTTTCGCCGATGAGAGGTTCAAAGCTACCTTAGAGAGGGAGAAAGGTTTTTGTTTTTCTGCCAGAAAAAAATTTTTTTGAAATGTACTGAAAAAAAAATCTTTTCCAAATAAAAATTGTTGAGCGATTGAATTCCTTTAGAATATACAAACACAATTTCTTTCAACTCGAAGTCGATAGACTGCCGGTTCCGGTTGAAAGACATATTTCCACTATGCCGAAGGGACTGACAGGAATTTTAAAGCAAGGCTATGTGATTTAGAAGTCATTTTTTTAGCTTTTCAAATTCTGACGTTTATCTATCTTTATATCACATCTCATTGTCGATTAGCGATTTGAGAATTACGATTGACAATTCATGGGTACGGGAAGCAACCCTTTGACTGATCACAGAAATAAATTTGGTCAAATTCGTACCCCTTTCCAACGTCTCATGTGGGCGGGAAAGCACTCCTATAATTTATAACAGAAATACCGCTTTCCAAAGTCTCGTGGGGCGAACAAGCACCCCTGTGACAGGTCACAGAAATAATTTCGGAGATATCTGTACCCCTTTTTAACGCCTAATAGGGTTGGAAAAGCACCCAAGTAGTTAGCAACAGAAATAATGTTGGTCAAACCCTGACCCCTTTCCAACGTCTGGTGGGGGCGGGTAAGCACCCATGTCGCTGATCACAGAAATAATGTTGGTCAGACTCCTACTTTTTTCCAACGTCTCGTAGAGGCGGAAGGCAACTCTGTGACTGGACAGAGAAATAATGTTAGGCGAAGCCCTAGCCCTTTCCGGTTTCTCGTGTAATGTAATAATGTACCGACAGGGAATTTTTTTGCCTGTTCTGGTAAAGCATCCATTGCATTTTTTAATTCTTTAAGCTTCTTCTGGATTATTTTGTGTTATTAAACCTGCACATAAAAAAATTAAAGTTAAATTTTATTGCATATGAAATTTCCCGCTGTTAAAGTGTACATACTATTTGGCGAAAGTTTAACCTACGATGGAATGAAAGCTGTCGCCTGCTACGGCTTCCTTAGCAGCAATGGGAAAATGGCAAAGTATGAGTGAATTCGAGTTATAAATCAAGACATCAGATTTGAAACAATTGCGGAAAAAACAACATTTAAAATTGGTTGCAGATAAGACTTGCTATGGTTAAAAAGTAAACACATTTCGGCGAAAGTTTCACCGAGGTTAGGAGAGTAATTCTGATCTCGTCTACTGCGTCACGCTAAAGTTAGCAAATACCATTTAGCATGAAGCGCGAAAAGCAACTAACAGATGAGAATTCCCATTTCTCTCCAATTTAATGAAGCTGAACGACGATAGATAGAGCTGGCATCGTAATTCTCGCTACACTTCGAATAAAAATGGAGATAAGGCGAAATATTATCCAGGCAAGTTTAAAAATCGGAAATTATCTTCAATTCATGCAGAGCTTATCTGGCAAGGTTAATTTTTGTTGCAGTGAATCTTTCACCTGGAATCGATGTTATTACGTACATCTTTGTACATATATGTATGAAAACTAATAACAATTATTGCCTAAATTAAAATTTGAATTTACTCGCTTTTAAAAAATTAAAAATAAAATTTTTAATCAACCATAGTCCTTAGAAAAAACAATCGTAACAAAATAGTACTTGTTCCGGAAATATTTTGTAAGCCATGAAGATGACTCTCCTTCATTGCTGGTTGTGGATTGAACGTGATCTCTCGTTTCGAGGCGACAAACCCATTACATAATGTTGGACCTCATACCCTAACTCTAACATCTGGGTTCAACTATGAGGTCCACGCGCCGCTCGAAAAGAGAGATGATAGACGATAGATGATTTAATATATTTATAAATTTGCATGATTATACTCATAAACACTTTAAAAATAAAGAGCGAATATTGTATCAACAAGTTGTAAGCTGAAGAGAATAGATTATAGTCAGAACATTGTAAGTAGTAGCGTATAGAAAATAGATATACTCAAAACGTTCGAGACTGGAGAACGCAGCTATGGATAAATTGAACAC
>NC_046661.1:55257231-55264207 GCF_010883055.1 Belonocnema kinseyi | reverse complement strand
ACCTTGTATACTCTCCATTGAAATCAATAACCGTTAAGCAATAATTATAGTCGTTTTTAAAATTGCGTTTGTTTGAACTCTCTGGCCTACAATAAATCTGATCCTTTTATTTTAAGTTACTGGCCAGGCACTAAATCCGTCTTCCGTCAACTGCGTGCAATATATCAATTCTATTTTTGTAATTGTATATAATGAATTACTTACATATATTATTATTGGCTACTCTTTCCTCCTCCCTGTGCGAGATCTTCCATCTTAACTAAAACGAGGTACCTAATTAAAAGGGAAGGATTTTACGGTTTTCATGACGTAAACATACGTGCGCTAAATGAACTTAAGAGATCATTAAAAAATGTTTCCTTCGTTTTTAAGGCCGTAGACAGTTAAGCATGGGTGAGGTGCTCCAACTTGTTGAGGGTTCATATTTGAAGGGTAAGCTCCTACTATTATAGGAATAATTTACACCAAGGTTTAACTTTAAATGATTTGTTTAATAAAGTGTGAAGCAAGTTTTCTAAAATAAAAAATTCGAATTACTCAAAATGGGCATAACCGATTTTGATGATTTAAATATATGTTAAATAGGGTATTAAGGCAACTATAACGAAAAATCAGTTATCAATTCCCTTATCGAAAAGGGAGTAGAAAAATTTGGGCAACAGACTCATCTTCAAGAGAACAACTTATATTTTTAGTACAATATCAAAGGATTACTTCATATTTGAAAAAATAAATATGCCCCTAACATTATGTAATTCAATGAAAATGGGGGGTCAACTAGATTTTTAGCTGATAAATCTGTAAAGTAAGTATTATTTGTACATTACTCCTTATTTTAATCTGCCAGAAACCTAACTACATAGACTGCCTTCCTCTATCACGGGATTCATTCTGTTTTGTGTAAAAAATTTACTGAAAAATTCAGAAGGCCTCCCGATTTTCGTTAAATACCTCGCGCGTGATAAGTAATAAATAATGGCTGTGCTGACGTGCGGTACTGATGCGGTATCACATACCAGTACTGGTTCTGTATTGGCAAACTGCTTGCGTCTGAAAATGCCGAAGGTAATTTTAAAAATGACAAAAAATCAATTTAATTATTTCTAATGAGAAATGAAAGTTTAAAAGTTCGACTTCTGAGCTAATGGACCAAAAGAAACATAAAAATGTATGGAAAATACTTTGCGATACCTGAAATTTCTGAGAAAAAGCGAATGCGTCACGAAAAGATCGAGAAAAGATGTCCAAGCGATGAAACGTGCAAGCAACGTCGGTTCGATTCGGTATGCCCTGAATAGCATTTACGGATTTCTCTTGTTGTGTCGAGGGCCAAACGCTCGATTACTTTATACAGCAAAACATTCCGCAAGCGACTTTACGTACTTCTTACCTGGGATTTGATTTAAAAAATGCGAGTTAATTTTTTGATAGAAATTATTTAAATAATCCATTTTTTCTTGAAAAATCAGGAAGAACCCATGCATTTTGCCAAAAAGGGGTACTTGCATTATTCAAAATTTGTTCCTATACTAATGTTCTTATTGCAATTGTTTTTTCTTGAATATCTCCGTTCAACTCAGAGAGCACTTACATAACTTTTTAGCTTCGCTGGCACACAGTATGGCCAAATCATTAAAAGCTAGCCAAAAATTAAAAGAAAAGTTTAATTTCAAAAATTGGAAGGGATGTGTTTTGTAAAAAAGAATCAAGGTTTCAGAATATATGCCATTTAAGTCTCTATCGCAATTACATAACTTTCTCTGGAAGTTTGAAACTAGCCTTCGTTCTATGAACACGTGTCGGTATCGAAGCTGTAAAAGTTGTTCTGTGTTTCGGAGGTTACAGAAAGTCGTAGCCTTACGTTTTTTAAAGTCTGGAGAATGGGTTTATTTACCATTGTTAAATACTATATGAATAAAAATAACTAGTATAATAGTCGCAGTATTACTGTATAAAAAGGTAGATGATTCGTGTGAAAGAGTAAGTTAAAATTGAATAAAATTAAGGAAACATGTAAAGTTTAGTTGCTCCAGGTTGTTACGCTTCCGGACCGATCAGATCTTGTAAAGTGTACTACAAGTTAATGGAATCAAAAATAATCCTTTGCACATACGTTACCATACGATTTTTTTCAAACTTCTAGTATAAAAAGTCCCGAATGTCGATTTTTCCCACGTATAATGTAGATGATTGGTATTTCAAGAAAATGTAGTGTTGCGTTGCTGGGAACAGTAATATTCAAAATTATAAACATCTAATATAATAATCATAATGATAATAATAATAATAATAATAATAAGAGCCTCGGTGGCTCAGTTGGTTAGATACTTGGACTTCACCTCAGAGGTCCGGGGTTCGATCCCTGAGCCGGTACCTCTCGAAATTTTTCAATGTACCTTTACCGAGGTTCTGGTGGTTCGGAACCCACCTTAATCTGTGGGACCCCCATCGTGCACTTGACTGCAACCCAGTCCGTCAATGATGGGGTAAAAACCAGGCTTTGTCCAATATATCTGGGCAGGCTGCTCTCATCAGGTCACTTGATTGCATTATAAAAATGCGTCCGTGACTGATGATATATACGTCAAACACGTTGCATTGGGCCAACTACTCAAAACAACGAATTATGCAGTGATGTCACCAGTATCGCGCAGTGCCACCCACAATAGGCCTGTCTCGGATGGAGTATTGGTATCGGATGGTATTGCAAAATTCTTAAAAAAATCTGGGCTTCTGAATTATCTGGAAAGGATAAGATCCTGGCGACCAATATTTTGGCCGCCCCTATACTGCTTTACACGTCATCCTAAATCTTCTGTACCTCGTATATACCTCCCTTGAGGTAAAGGGGGTAGAGGTTTGCTGTGCTTAAAGTGTCTTCATCGAAGAACTGTTCTGGCAACAGCCTTCTCATTACTAAAAAGCACCGATTCTCTAATGCGAATCGTACACTAACATGAAGTCGTCAAGGTTGCGGCGTTTCTCTACCGAAACGCAGATTCACCGAAAAAAAATTCTAATATTAAGAGTGTCATATTCTTAGAGGCATATTGTTAGTAATATTCTTAATGAAGTAGGGGAAATATGTTCCGTTCCATAATTTCCTGTACTGCTTCGTGCTACGTGCTTTTAAATCAGTTTATTCTTTTTGTAATTTATGGCATTGAGCATTTTGCGTTGAAATTAACCAATTAAAGATTTTGCAAAGCACTATTTACATATATATTTATTTTGTATTTATTTCGCGCATTTACACCGAGACATAACCTCTATAGTCTAAGATTAACTATACCTTATTATCATATAGACAAGTATATATATTCTTAACGTAAGAGTTCCTCCATATTACATTAAGAATATAATAGAAGTTACCCCTTCATGGTAACTTCTACTGCATTATACGTAGAGAAGAGCTATAAATGGGACTACCTAAAATGTTTCTTAAATCTGCTGGTTTAAAATCGGAGACGGAGGGATTTCTTTTTGCCTGTCAAGAGAGCGTTATAGACACCTTAGTTTACCGTAAGTGCATAATGAATTTACCTGTAGACGATTCCAAACTGCGATGCGTGCAAGCAAGAGCCAGAAACAATTGGACATTTTTTCAGTGGGTGCTCAAAGTATGTACGCTTCGGGTACATAAAGAGACACAATGCGGCTCTAAAAGTTTTGTACTGCCATCAACGACATTTCTATCACGTTGACCTAATGCACGTGTTGCCATATGTCAGGGGGAACTGAAGTCCGTTGTAGAGAATGATCAGTGTAAGCTCTACTGGAATTTCTCGTTTTCCACCACTTAACGTATCAGTGCTACAAAGCCTGATATTGTCCTCCAGGATCTAAAGAACAAGATAATTTACGTGATTGAATTCTCGGCACCAGCCGATGGTAATATCATGGAAAAGGAGGGAGAAAAACGGGCGAAATATCAGGCTCTTTTTTCAAGTTGAACAGGCTGTACCAAGGCTACAAAGTTTATCTTGTGGTTCTTATAAATGGCTGCCTAGGTGGTATGAAAGCTTCATTTCTTAGCCAACTCGACAAAATCCCGGCTTGCGAGCATCA
Organism: Belonocnema kinseyi; assembly: GCF_010883055.1. Lineage (NCBI taxonomy): Eukaryota > Metazoa > Arthropoda > Insecta > Hymenoptera > Cynipidae > Belonocnema > Belonocnema kinseyi. The sequence continues at coordinate 55,260,139 of NC_046661.1, read as the reverse complement.
GGTTCAGACGAACGCAAGTCAGATACAACAGGCTGTTCTTCCGGGATCACTGCATCTGGTCTGACAACACTGTTCTTTCTAACATTCTACAAAGGTTGGTAACTCTAAACAAGTATCTAGAGGTGAAACCTTTGCCTCCAACTGTGTCTTTTGCCGAGTAAGGTCATCCGCGACTAGAGACCGCACTGTAAGGAACAGTGTTGTACGAAGTATCTTGCGTAAATTTCCCGTTCTTGCACTGAAAAAACGATATTGTAATTTTAAGAATTTCCCACTAAGATGAAGAATAATTTCAACTTAAATAAGCGCCAAAAATATATTCTTAATGTAAGATGGAGGCCCTTTTACCTTTAGAATATATATTCTTTTTAAATTATTACCGAAAAAACGATATTCTAATATTAAGAGTATCATATTCTTACGGGCATATTCAAACCAAAGGAAGAAAATATTCTTCAAATGAGATTATTATTGGGGAGAATAATTGCGCAAAGGAAAATGCGCCTTGCTTAATTTAACAATTTCTTTTAACGTTTCATGCCTTTGCTTTCAGGCCGGTTTCTTTTTACATTCTCATCATTTATGATTGAGAAAGTATTAGAATTGTCGGAAATTTGACATCACACTGTTTCAACGGATCTCCACGTTTTGTGATCTCCTGAAGCCGAAAAACAGGTTTTTACTATGGTGTCTGTCTGTCCGTCCGACCGGTTGTCCGTAAACACGATAACTCTCGAAAAAATAAACGAATCAAATTCATCTTTGGCACACTTATTTTAGGTTCTAAAAGAAAGGACGAGTTCGTGAACCAGCCATTTTTGATAAAAATTCAAAAAGTGAGCGCATTTTGAAAATTTTTGAGACAAGTTTTTTATGAATTTGAAAATTCTATGTACAGCTATTTATAGTATTAAACAAAAAAACAATTTATCCTTATGACTTTTTTCGATAAAAAGAAAATTCTCAGATTTATAGCGTTTTCAACATTTTTTTAAGCAACCGAAAATCAAAATTTGAAGCCGAAAAACGCACGATACGAAAAAAAATCAGGAGAAGAAAAACATTTATTTTTGGAAGCTCTAAAAGATTATAATAAAAAAATTTTGGAATTTCTTCAAAAATCGAAAATTAAAATTTTGATTGCACAAAAAATAATGGAAAATAAAAAAATCCATTTTGTGGACAAACTATGTAGGATACAAAAAAAGATGAATTAATAAAAATGGTTACCCAAAAAAAGATCTACAATTTCATTAAGAATCACTTCTTGATAGGACGCGTACTTTTTGTTTTATTCGTGAAAAATAACATTGAAAAAAGTAAAATAAAAAAAATTTGTGGAAAAACGACGAAAGTTACGAGAAAAAAATCCAACAAAACCTCTTGCAAATGTCTGTCGGAAATCGAGCGCGCAGCGCGAGTGTCACGATGAGAATGTGTACCTCAAAGCCTACAGAGCTTTGAAAAACTTAATCTTTGACTAAAGTTAATTAAGTAGACAATTCAGCATATGAAGATGTATATAAATACTGCCATCTAAAAGAGATCTTTTCGATAAAGTTTTATCCAAGCGTTCCAAATGCAAAGAATAAATATCCGAGCGATAATCTTACTTTAAGAATATATTCTTGGCGCTTATTTAAGTTGCAAATATTCTTCAACTTAGTAGGAAATTCTTAAAATTAGAATATCCTTTTTTAAGTCAATACTGTTAAATTGAGTAAGTAAAAAATGTATAGGTTAAAAACTATTTTTCCAATTGAAAATTAGAATGTAATAACCACATTTTGACACATTTTGATTAAAGATATTTGATTATTTGTATGTTGTACTTATCACTTTTCTTTAATGTGAAACGATAAATGCCCAAAGTTACAAAAAAAAGGAAATTGGTCTGAAAGCACGTGGCACGAAACGTTAAAATAATATATTGAACTGAGCAAGGCGCATTTTCCTTTGCGCATTTATTCTCCCCAATAATATTCTCATTTTAAGAATATTTTCTCCCTTTGGTTAGAATATGCCTGTAAGAATTTGATACTCTTAATATTAGAATATCGTTTTTTCGGTCTGCTTACCTTCTAGTTTAGAAGGAGCAGGAGTGAATGACGTACACGTTCCAGTTATGTCGGGATTGGTTGCTTTAAGGTTGCTTTGAGCGTCGTTTTTGGAGCCTACAACTTCTCTCACCTAAATAATAATAATGTATATGAAGCAACCTCGAAAATTTTCTCATACTAAATTTCGAAAAGAATCAAAAATTTATTGAGCATACTCGTTCGTCATATTGGTTCCGCAATTCTGTTTTTTAATTTTTGACATAAAATTCAACATCCGCGACCTAAAAAACCTCCTCCTACTAATTTTGAAAGAAACTACAAATTCTCGATTTGGTCCCACTGTGCGGCAGTGTAAATCATCCAAATATTATTTATAATTACAAAAATGTATATTTAATTGAAACTTTTTGGTTAAATTTAACACACACTATTGATATACTCAGGAGATATATAAAAAAACGTGTATGGAAAAAAAAATTTTTTTAAATTGATTGTGAGTATTATGTCTACACATGTTAATAATCCTGCTTGTATCAAAAAAATATATTACGAGGGTAGTTCAATAAGTCCTTAGAATGAAGTATAAAAAAAAATTTTTTGCGTAAATTTTCTTTTATTTTTCAACATAATCTCCTTGGAGCTCTATACACTTGGTCAATCGCTTTTCAAGTTTTTTTAATCCTTCAGAAAAATGCATTTTCGGAAGTTCCTCAAAATAAGCACTTACAGAGGCAATGACGTCTTCATTGTCTGGAAATATCTGTCCACCGAGCCATTTTTTCAAGTTTGGAAATAAGAAAAAGTCACTGGGGGCTAAATCTGGTGAATACGGTGGGTGTTCGACCAAT
>NC_046661.1:55252053-55257131 GCF_010883055.1 Belonocnema kinseyi | reverse complement strand
ATAAAATATTTGTTATCATTCTCTTGAAATAAATGTGTTTTTTTCTTGAAAAAATACCGGTTTCATATGTATACACCTGGTATTGAACTACCCTCGTATATTTTTAAACGTATTGTAATAAAAATTTCTTTCGATGTACGGGGTTCGAACCTACAACTGGACCTAAATCTTCCGCCTAGCATTCGGTGGCTTAACCAATACTATATACCTGCAGAATTCAAAGTCAATGAAAAAAACCATCCTCATAAGCCAGAGCTAAAAAAAAAATTTCCTAGCTCTTTTCTTCTGATAATATTTTAAAATCATTATTCGACTTCATATAGATGTAAGATAAATGAATTTTTATGGCAAAAGAATAAAATAGTATTTAAATACATGATTTCAATCGATTGCAATTTTTTCGTGTAACACTTCGTTTATTTTAAAAATTCTCCTTCATGAGAGTGTAATGTAATCGTCCAAATGTTGCAATCTCTGGTTTCTAACGGATCTTTACGTTTCGGCACTCACGGAATCCGAAAATCATAAAACTTGTCGGTGTCTGTCTGCCTATCTGCCTGTATGTCTGTATGTATGGTTACCTGAATGTTGTAGCCTCGCTAACTTTTAAAGGATAAGTCCAATCGATTGCGCATTTCATACACTTCTGAAGGTCTCCAAAATGAACGTTAAGTTCGTTAATCAGACATTTTCAACCAAAATTTAAAAATTGAGAGCACTTTCAAAATTAAAATTTTTTTTAATTATAGAAATTTTGGTCAAAGTTTCTTATACATGGGTAAAAGACTTGCAAATTATCTACATACAATTTTTTATTTTGATGAAAATTAGAAAAGTTATATATTTTTCAAAAATTTGAAAATTTTCAAAAAATAGAAAAAATTATTTTTTTCATAGGTTTAAAAATTTCATTTAAAATTTTCAAAAGATACCAAGTATATTTCAAAACTATTCTCGCCGATTTTTTCGATTAGCCCACAATTAAAAAAATTAGAGCACTTTCAAAATTTTCAATACTTTTTTTTCAAATTATAGAAATTTTTGTCCGAGTTTCTTATATATGGATAAAAGACTTGCAAATTATCAAAATAAAAAATTTCAATTTTGATGAAAATTAGAAAAGTTATATACTTTTCAACAATTTGAACATTTTCAAAAAATAGAAAAAATGATTTTTTTCATAGATCAAAAAATTTCATTTAAATATTTCACTAGATACCAAATATATGTCAAAATTATTCTTGCCAAATTTTCCGATTAGCCGACGATTTAAAAACTTAGAGCTTTTTCAAAATTTTAGACATTTTTTACATTCTTATTTATGAGAGTGTAATGTAATCGTCCAAATTTTCGATCTCCGGTTTTAATGTATCTTTACGTTGCGGCACTCACAGAATCCGAAAATCATAAAATTACATCGTGTCTGTATGTCTGTCGTTATGTCTGTATGCCTGTATGTATGGTTACCTGAATGTTGTAGCCACGCTAACTTTTGATGGATTTGTCCAATCGAGTCCGCATTTCATACACTTCTGTAGGTCCCCAAAATGAAGGTCAAGTTCCTTAATCAAACATTTCCAACCAAAATTTAAAAATTAAGAGCATTTTCAAAAGTTCAAATTTTTTTAATTTCATAAATTTTTGTCCAAGTTTCTAATAGATCGATAGAAGAATTGCAAATTATCCAACTAAAATTTTTAATTTCGGTGAAAATTAAAAAATTTATATGCTTTAAAAAAAATTTTAAGTGTTCAAAAAATAGAAAAAATGTTTTTCTAAAAGATTAGGAAATTTCACTTAAATATTTCACTAGATATCAAATACATTTAGAAACTACCCAATGGGAAATGCCTGCATCGAGCTATAACTTTCATCTGGTGCAGTACTGAGCCAGTGGTCTTGTCAACTTCCAGCTAAATCTTGGCGCACCAGTGCTGGCGCAGTACTGGGCGAATTGGCCATTCCAGCTTCTAGCCAAGACTTGGCAAACGAGTACTGGAGCAGTAGGGGGGGTTTACAGTTCACTTACCTCTGTGAAGTAAAGAACTAGCGCTCTTTTTAACATTTGGAAAGCTTATGAAATTCCACGTTGAACAGTGCCTAATAGATATATTTTTGACGTGTTGAAGAGAAGACAGAACGTTGGAAGTTTAAAAAAAAATTCAACATTTTCTTACATCTTGTACCTCGACTTCAATTTTGATCATAACGTAGCAAATTGTTGCAAAAATCTGAAAATGATATAACATAGAGCCTAAATATTATCTTTAATTTAAGCCAAAAAAACGTGAAAAATCTTCAATTATTTCCGAGATACGATTAAAAATGTTCAATCGTATCTATGTTGAGTTTTAGTGAACGATCAGCCACTGTAATTTTTTTTGGATTCGTAATAAGTGTATAGAAATTCATATGCAAAATAAAGCTAATCTATCCTTTAAGAGATATTATAATTCACACATCTTATGCAGGCCTCTTCTTGTTATAAATTTAAACGAGCGTCGGCTTAACTCTATCTAATCTTCATGTCTACTGCTGCGCCACTATAGGCTTCCAGCACTGGTGCAGTACTGAAAGCCAGTACCGAACATAGTTATCATCCCAAGGTCCTGAAAGCACTACGACAGTACTGGCGGTCAGTATTGCGCCGACCCTGCCAGTGCTGGTTCAGTACTGCGCCAGTAGTTAATTTCCCATTAGGCATGTCAGTTCAATTTTTCGATTAGGCAAAAATTCAAAAAGTTTGAGCTTTTTCAAAATTTGAATAAAAATTTTTTATGGGCTTTAGACTTTTTTGTCAGAATTTCTGATGCGCGTCAAAAAGGCTAGCAAATTATCCTAATGAAATTTTTAAATGCGATAAAACTTAAAAAGTTATATGCTTTTGAAGATTTTGAAAATTTTGTAAAAAAAGGAAAAAATTTTTTAATAAGTTAAGAAATATCAATCCAAATTTTACTCGATATAAAATATATGTTTTTTAATAAGACAAAAGTTCCAAAGGCTGGATGATTTTCAAAAATCTGCAATTTTGGTTTTCTAAGAGATCCACAAGTTTAAAACGGTCTTTTTAGTAAATTTTAACAAGATTTACAAATTATCTTGATGAAGTTTTTTAAAGTGACACGAATTATCGAGCGCGTAATGCGAGTGTTGTAATAAGAATGTAATCGTCAAAGCCGTAGGTGCTTTGAGAACCTTCTTTAAAAACAAACCGAAAAAAATTCAGTTACAATTTAGGGCTTCAATTCATCAGAATTTGAAATCACAGTTTTTGATTTAATTTATAGTATTTACGATATTGGAAAAAATGTAGTTAAAACGTACGCATTAAACGTACGAAACGAGCGCGACGGGCGAGAGCGTACCCGCGTGCACAGGTGCGCTCAAACTTGACGCGGACCGCCGCGTGCAACGAGAATGTGCCCGCGCCGCGGGCATTTTTTTTTATTTTTTAGACCATTTTGCAACTTTTCATAATAAAATAAAATGTCATTTTGAATCATCATTTCAAATTTTTATCGAATGAACTTAACAATTTTATCGTGAACTGTGATCATTTTTTCAATAACATAATTGTTTTTAACTTTTGTGTAACATTTTACTTTTTAGGTGTTTTTTGACATTTCAGAGCACATAAGCCATGATTTTAAACTTCATTTCTTCATTTTTTGAAATATTTATACTGTCGCCGAAGTACTGCCCGATCGCGGAGCCAGTGATCACCGAGTAATGGATCAATTGACGATTATCGGATGCATCCTATCAAAAAATGGCGAGGGACACATTTGTCGCTCTTTTTCGGGTAAATAACTGTTTTCTAATGATTTTTTTTTCACAGTTTGTGTTGTTGGACCGAAATTTTTCTCCTTATTTTCAATTTTTCTTTTTACGAATACGTCGAAAATTTACACGCCCTATTAAAAAGTGATCAATAACGAATTTGTAGATCTTCTTTGTGTACACAATTTTCGTCAATTTATCTTTTGTCGCATATAGCTTAGTTAAATCGCCAAATGGAATTTTTAATTTAATTAATACGATCAAAATTTAAATGTTTAATTTTCCTTCATTTCAAAAAGTTTTTAAGCTAATCTTTTAGGGTGTTTCAAAAAATGTTTTCCTTTTCTTGACTTTTTCTTATAGTGTGTTCTTTGGCTTAACATTTTCATTTTCTTTTTTTTTATTATGTAAATGCTGCAACTGTGGTTATTGTTTTGATTGAAAAATGTCTCAAGGATAAATTGTTTGTATTTTTGAGTGATAGAAATAGGGGTAAATAAAAAATTTAAATTATGTAAAAACGTGGCCTAAAATTTTTTAATAATGCTCTAACTTTTTTAACTTTGATCAAAAATGGATAATTAGCAAACTTGACCTTCAATTAGGGACACTAAAAAACAATACCAAAGGCCAATTCAATCTTGTAATTCTTTCAACATTTATTGTGCTAACGAACTAGAAGTCTACATATGCGCTAACGCACAGGCAGACATACCAGACATATTTGCGAAAACCAGCGTTTTTCAGGTTCAGAAGGTCTCAAAATCTGAAAATTTGACAAAAACAGGGGGCAAATTTAACAAAAATCTAATACCCTTTCTAATCAAAATGTATAAACAGTTTTGTTGTGTCGATTGTTTAAGCATTTAATTTGTTTAATCTTGATGTTATTTTATTACGATGAAAACGAAAACTACGCGTCCCGTGAAAAAATGATCAATAAAAAATTTTTAGCTCTTTTTCGGTTGAACACTTTCGTCGAGTTATTTTTTTTATATCTTGTGTGATTTGTCCAAGAATTTAATTTTCATTAATAATGTTACTGCTTACGAATAAAACAAAAACTATGCGTTCTATAAAAAAAAGGTTACAACAAATTTGTATCTGTTTTTTGGGAGAACAACTTATGTCCTATCAAAAAAAGATTCATAGGAACAATTTATTTGTGTTTTAGGTGCACAATTTTTGATTACTTACGAGGGTAGTTCAATAAGTCCTTAGAATGAAGTATAAAAACAATTTTTTTTGGGTAAATTTTTTTTAATTTTTCAACATAATCTCCTTGGAGCTCTATA
>NC_046661.1:55249616-55251953 GCF_010883055.1 Belonocnema kinseyi | reverse complement strand
AAACCTATTTTATTAATTTTAGTGATATTTTCATAGTATAAAAACTAAAATATAAAAATTGGAATATCTTGAGAAAAGGAGCAGCTAAAATGTTGAGCTTCGTGTAGTTTGAATCTACAGATGATGCAGAAAAGGCATGTTCAAATCGTTTGTGGGTACACTTTCATAGAATTTAAACCTGGTTCAGGACCACAAGAGTATTATTCCGATTAACTTGAAGGTTTGGAAGAATATTTTTGAGATCCGTTCAATATTCCCTTACCTAAATGGATGGGAACATATGAAATACTTGCAGAAGAATTTTTAAGATTAATAAATTTAATATTATATAAGTTTCCAATTACAGCATTTTAACAAAACGCACGATATTAATGCCTATACAATAATGGTCAGATGAGGAAACACTTTTATCTAAAAAGTATTTTTGTGGTATACTGTGATGTTGTAATGCACGATAACTATCATTTTCAAACATTTCTAAAGATAAACTGATGAAATATTGAGTTATCGATGTATAATGTTCTTATCGTCCAAATTCTTTAAAAATTATACCATTTATGTATCCGCTTGAATAAAAAAAAAGAGTTTATGCTTCAATTAGTGAATGCAAACGAGGTACCCTGGGGGCCCTTGGGTGAAAGCGTTATTTTAATGTCAATGGGGTAGGCGAGAATCAAACAATGCACCCTTGGTGCGGCAATTAGCTGACAATCTATATATTCTTCATGACCTTCAATGGTCGGCTTTACATCGACGAGTGGAAGATTACTACACGCGCGTAGAACTGTGGGGTAGAGCAAAACTTTCGTCTCGAAAAGATCGCGAAGGAAGCGTTGCCAACTTTATGTTTGATGACCTGCGTTACCGATAGTCTTCATTAGCTGGCATATTTGACTTTTATGCGTTGGCAATACTTCTTTCACTCCGTTTCCGAGGCAAATGTTTCGCTCCCCATGACACTTCTACGCGCGTGTAGCTAACCTTTCGCCCGTCGGTGTAAAGACGACCAATCTCTCAAAGAGCACCTTGCTTGTTCTTCTGTAATCGAAACTGTAAAGCCGGGTCTCACACGATGTAAATCCCCGCGTGCCGCGTCCAGGCCGTCGCACATATAAGAGCGCGCGTGAGCTCGCACTATTGTCGGGATGCTTCTCCATATTCCGGTAAATATTTCGGCCGCCGATCTTAGAGGAACGATTTACGCGATTCGAGACATTTTAAAACTTTTTCAACTACAAGCAACGTATGTGCATTTTTTACAGTAGTGAGACTCAAATTGTTTTATGATTTGGTAATTTAAACTTAATTGAATAAATACTATTGTTTTCAATCAGCGAAAAACTGCAAGGACATGTAAACTTTCGAAAAAAATTTGAAAATTAGGTCATTGCATGAAATGCTTTATATACATTTAGCTTTCACATTTGGGAGGGGGGGGGGGTGAACCCAAAATAAAAAACCTTGCGTGCGCCTCTGGCATATAAAATAATGGCAAAAGTTTCTCGATCCAACCGTTTAATTTACGTATTACGTAAATTATCCAGGATTCTCGAATTGCATGTCAGTAGAAAAAAAAAGTTTGTTGTAAAGTTTACTCTGAATATATCGTTTTTTTCCTAACAGGGCGGCTGCTTCAGATTGCTGATGTATTTCGATATTTTGTGGTAAACGTAAATAAATATACATTTTTTTCTAATCTTTGTCCACCCCCGAATCATATTCAGGCACAAAACGCTTATTGGCTAATAAAATAAATTCTTGATTAGGATTTTAATTTCGTTCAAATTTTAGATTTCTAATCTTAGGGATTTTTACAGTCCAAATAATGAGAAGGTATTCAGAAAAATAGCTAATTCGGTAGAAAGTCATTTGGAATAAAAATTCAAAATTTTACGGCAGTTTATAAAATTTTCAAAAACCATTTTTTCAAATATTTAAAAATCTTAGGTATGGATATTCGTAGTTCTTAGATAGACGAATAATTTATCGTGAAAAATAACATTGAAAATAGAAAAATTAAATATTTGGAAAAACGAGGTAGCTACGAAAAAATACGAGGGTAGTTCAATAAGTCCTTAGAATGACCAACAGATGGCGCGCGAATCGCTCCAAATCATCTGTTTTCAGTCAGCACTACTCCCGACTAGATATATGGTGCAGTCATAGTCCACATCTTCTGAGTTTACGTGTTTTTATAACCAATTAAAAAAAAATTGTTCGTTAAGAAAAATGAAAAAAAAAAACGAGTTCTGAGCGGTAATCAAACATTTTCATTTAAAGGGTTTAACTCCATATGAGATAAAAAATGAATTGGACTCAGTTCATGGCACATCTGCC
>NC_046661.1:55238150-55249516 GCF_010883055.1 Belonocnema kinseyi | reverse complement strand
AAAAGCGTGCAGTCGTTTGGAACCAAACTTCGCACATTGATAAAACAAAAGAAGACGGACTGCGCGGAATGCTACCGCGCACTCTGTGTGCATTCTAATGTTCACATTCGCTGCATGTGCGCGCCATTCTACGGCGCAGTCAGTCTTCGATCCCTGGCTGGCTCACTGAGCTGGCGTTGCTTTTATGACGTGTTGTGCGTAGGTGATAAAAATTCGTTTTTTGCTACAAATCTTTCCATGTCAGAGATCAGGTTTGAGTGGCGGGCTAACGGTTAAATGCGTAGGTAATACATTTTTTTGTATTTGAAATCTGTCTAGCGGTTACATTTCCTGTCGATCGTGATTTTTGTATATGCTGAGTTTTGGAATTTCCACGTTACTATTCATTGTAAGAAAAAAATGAGTTCAAGAACTCCTTGCGCTAAGAAAGTTAATACGTTTTGTCACGGTTGTGGAAAGTATGAAACGGGGAAATACTTTCGATCAATTAATGATTCGATGAAAACGTCATACTTCAACTTTATGAAACTTTTATGAAAAATTTAGATAAACCGTGGGTACGAACCTCAATTTGTCATGCTTGTAGATTAAAATTGTCAAATTGGAAAGATCAAAGTACCAAGACGCAGACTGTTATTCAACCACCTGTTTGGCGTGAGCCCAACGATCATGACACTAATTGTTACTTTTGCTTATGCAAAACAGCAGGTTTTTCTAAAAAGTATTTGAAGAAGATCGTTTACTTTGATGTAAAAAGTGTTATACCAGTCAATATAGGTATTAGATAACACTCTGAAAACAAAAGTGACCGATCAACTCACGAATGAAAGGATACTAACGATTCTAATGCAACTGAAGATTCTTTCTGGGAAGAATCAGATGATGAAAGTCCTAACTTTTTTGACCAAAACGGCTTAGACGATTTTATACGTGACCTTGATCTGTGAAAGGATAAATCTGAACTTTGCGCTACAAGACTCAAAGAGAGGAAACTATTGTTACCTGTCACTAGAGTAACTGCTTACAGAAATAGAGAAGATACGTTTATCACCTACTTTTCAAGGGACAGTGGGATTGTGTATTGTAATTATATCGAAGGGCTCATTAATTTATATAAAATAAACTTATATACGCCAGAAGATTCGCGTCTTTTCATAGATTCGTCTACAGAAAGTCTGAAAGCAGTACTATTACATAATGGAAATAAGTACGCTGCAATTCCAGTAGGTCACTCAACTACACTGAAAGAATCTTACGATACTTTCCAATTACTCCTGATAAAAATAAAATACAATGTCCATAATTGGCTTATTTATGGTGACTTCCAAATGATAAATCTTATAATAGGTTTACAATCAGGAAACATTAAATACCCTTGTTTTCTGTGCCTTTGGGACAGTTGTGCAAGGGATGAACTTTGGATAAAGAAAAAATGGCCAGACAGATTAGTGTGGACAGTTGGTCAGTATAATGTTGTTTATGAAAGTCTTGTTGACAGAAAGAAAGTATTATTGCCACCACTCCATATAAAAATTAGGTTAATGAAGCAATTTGTGTAAGCCCTAAACACCGAAGGAGAATGTTTCAATTATATCAGATCTACATTTCCGCACTTAAGTAACGCCAAAGTAAAGGAAAGTATTTTGGCTGGGCCTGATATAAGAAAACTTATCATAGATGATGACTTTATCAAACCCATGACATCTGTTGAAATGGATGCATAGTTGAGTTTCAAAGATGTTGTACACACATTTTTAGGAAACAATCGAGATCCAAAGTTTAGAACTATTGTATCTAGTATGTTAAAGAATTTTAAAAGATTAGGTTGTTTGATGAGTATGAAATTACATTTTCTCAAATCTCATTTGGATTATTTCCCAGAAAATGTTGGAGCATTCAGTGAAGAAATGGGCGAACGCTTTCACCAAGACTTTCACCAAAAAGAGCAACATTATCAAGATCAATGCAATGTAAGAATGATGGCCGGTTATTGCTGGTCTTTGCAAAGAAATGATAATGACCCTACTAGTCATAAACGAAAGTCTCTTCAACGATGGTTTTACATGAAGCGCAAAGGTTTCCATAAGAAAACAAGCAATTAGTTTCACCTTCATTGTACATACAATCGTAAGTCTTGCCTTAACTGTCTGGGAAATCGTAAGTCTTGCCTTGACTGGCTGGGCAATCTAAAGTCTTGCCTTGGTTAGCTGAAAAATATTAAGTACTTGCTTGCTTAGCCGGACAACTCAAAGTCTTGCCTTAACTGGCTGGGCAATCGTAAGTCTTGCCTTGCCTGGCTGGACGATTCAAACTCTTGTCTTGGCTGGCTGGGCGATAAAAAGTCTTGCCTTTATTGGTAGGGAATTCCAAAGGCTTGCCATAATTGGCTGGGCAATCTAAAGTCTTGCCTTAATTTGCTGGAAAATATTATGTACTTTCTTGCTTAGCTGGACAATTCCAAGTCCAGCCTTAAGTGGCTGAAAAATATTGAGTCTTGCCTTAGTAAGCTGGAAAATCCTAAGTAAATTTACAATATTAAATGAATCATAATAGTAAAATTTGTTTTTTTTTTCTAAAGCCCTAACTGTTTTACATAATTGCTCAGTTATAGTGTGGAATTCAATTATTTCACCGAATGTAAACGACTAAATTTTCTGCTCCCAGGGTTAGATGGATTAGCCTGTTAATGATTTGGTAGGGGTGATTTCTGGGCTTAGGTGGATCAGCAGGTAGGTGGGTTAACCCACTTGTGGCATGGAACTTCATTAATCCAAGAAATGAAAAGACACGGGTTCCATATTTTATATTGTTTTATCAATGTGCAAAGTTTGGTTTGAAACTATAGTATGATTTTTTTGGTATTTTGTGCGGGATCCTTTGTTCTTTTTTAAAGCCCTAAACTGTGGCCACCATATTGGATCTTCTTGGGGTTATAATAAAAAACTGACACCAGCAACAGAAAGGGCACCCCCAAAAACCCCTGCGATAATATTTTAAAGAAAAAATATCCTACCGTCAGCAATAGAGAATGCGTTGTATAAATCTGAACACCTCAGCGTTAATTGGTTAAAACGTTAAATAAAAAATTTCAAATTACAATATTTTGGTAAAAAATAAAGGTATCCTTATAAATCCAAGTAGGTTTGAAAGGGGAAGATTAGTACTTTCAAATTCCATATTAGCTTTGCGGTAGACATTTTTCTTGTACAGTTACATAACCTCAAAAACAGCTGAAAAACGCGTTTTTGCACTTTAAGGTTAGGATACCTTGAAAACCTGACGTACAGGAGCAATTTTGAGTTCGAATTGGGATTCAGCGCATCAAAATCCTTCGGAAATGTTTGGTCTGCTTTCTGGCGTTTGACTTTTGTCAAATTTTGTCGGCCTGTGTTATTTAAAACCTTTCATTTATCTGAAAATGTAAGTAGAATATCTATGAAGCGAACATCATATATGAAAGCACGTTTAGAGTGACCGAGAACCAACAGTGTGGACGTAGTGGTGATATGGTTCCACTTTTTTTTACAATTTTAACGATTTTTTTTTCATTCCTGATTTTCGATTTTTTACTCGTTTATTTTTATATATAGTAGTGGGTTATATAAAATTACAAGATTATAATTAAATTAAATAATATATTAATATTACCCGAGTTGAAATTGAGACCCTACTTTGAAGCTGGGGCTCTTTATTAGAACCTACTTGGCGCTATTTAAGCCTATAGCTCTTCTTTAAACTTTTAACTTCAAGAAAAGAAAGATTAGAGCCTACTTTGACTCGATTTCAATCTATAGGCCCTACTTTGCATTTCTAGATGCTACACATAGAACCTTCTTTGATGCTGCAACACCTCTCTGAAGCCCCTTTGAATCTTTAGAACCTACATTTTTGTAACTGACGACCCTACTTTGACGCTGTTTAACCTTCACTTTAATACTGACCCTACTTTGAATCTTTTTAGCCTACGATGTTCGTCTAACTGAAGACCTTACTTTGAAGTTTTTATGAATTTCATAAAAATAAAGTGAAAACTATTTCTTTCTAAATGTCATATAACTGACTGCATTCAAACTCAATTAACAAAAATATTTAGTTGGAGATTCTACCTAGTTGTCATGAATTATTTATATATCAATAAATACTTGTTAGCAAGGGTGAATCACAGAAAAATATTTCCTCTTAACTGAAAATTCTGATAATTTATATGACAAAAATATTCTTTATGGAAAATTACTAAATATTGTCCATTAATCCAGACCCTGTCTGTATTTAAGACAAATGAGACCCTCTTTTAAAGCTCAAACTACTACTGCAGGACTTGTGGCGTCAAAGCAGGTTCTCTACAATCTTACACAAATATGGATAAATAAAAATAAGATTTGTTATTTATCAGAAAAAATAAAATGATTTCTGTAATATAAGTATCCAGGATATGCGCAACTATATTTTAAACATATTATTAATAGAATTTTTTGATTATGACGCTAAAGCATAGTGCACTAAAAAATCCGCAAGTACTAAGGAACGAAACCGAGATCGCACGCACGCACTGAGTATTTACGAAATGCCTAACGCCCTAACCGAATCGGGTAACGGACCGCGTTGGGATGTCTTTTGAAAGAATTAGTTGAATAGTTACTTTTTGTAAGTTTCTGCGTCGTTAAATATTTGAAACCATTTTTTAAGAGTTCAATATAAATTGGTTCTGTTTTTTTGGAAGTATTCTACGTTATACGCTTTAAAAGAACTAGAGGCTACATATGTAAATTCGATTCTGTGCTATTTATTACTTAAATGAACGCAATGTCAAACTTGCTGATTTCAATAAAAATATCTTTTTATCTGTTTATTAAGAAAAGATTTTAAAAAATTCGTTCGGCATTATAATCAATCCAATTATACTACAAAAATACAAATATTTAGTTCAAGATTCAACCTAATATTCACCAGGAAATGAGTTTATATTAACCCTAACCGTACTGGTTTGATACCCAACTGTCTGGTCGTCTCAAAAATTCGAGATGAGCAGTCCATTATTTTTCATACATTTGGCTGTTCTTACTCTCCAATAAATATGATAAAAAAATTAAAACAGTAAACAGTTTCTCACAAAAAAAAATTATTTTTCCTCCTAAATTAAGAGGTAGACACGTAAACAGTAATAATTCTCTAAGAAAATGTTTCAGAAACTCTTAATTATTATTGTTTAGTAACAAAAATGACCCATCCATTATAAAAGTTGTACTGTTTACTGGAAAAAAATAATTTTCACCCTGAAATCATGCTGAAAACAAATTAACCGTAATACTTATTTAAGAATTGATTAACAATCAAAAATTAGATTATAATTATTAAATATATATTTCAATGTATTTTTCAAGATTTTTTATTTTATCCATAATATTTGTTTTTAGCGATAGAAAATATGCTATTCTTATAATTGATTGTGATTCTCAATCACCTACATGACTCTTTCACATACACATACTTTCATTAATTATTGATAAAAATGTTTATAGTGACTTATTAATCGACAATATATAGTAATTTTCCATGATGAATATCATTCTCATACAAATTTCCAGCATTTTCTGTTAAGAGAAAATATTTTTCTGTAATTTAGCATTGCAAAGAAATATTAATTTATATATAAACAATTAATAACAATTATTTTAAATCTTTAATTACATATTTTTGTTAATTGATTATGCATTCAGTCATTGAGATACCCAATGAATTCCATTAACCTTAGTGAAAAATATTTTTTACTTTATTTTTATATAGTTAGAACATTGTAGGCTCAAAATATTTAATGTAGGGTCAGTATGAAAGGGGAGCTGAAACTGCGTCAAATTAGGGTCTTGAGTTATAAAAATGTAGGCTCTGACGATTCAAAGTAGCTTCAGAAACGTGTTACAGCCTCAAAGTAGGCTCTAATTTTTCATTCTCTAGGAGTTAAAAGTTTAAAGCAGGGGCTATAAGTTTAAATAGCGTCAAAGTAGGGTCTAAATGTCGAGTCGGGCTTACATTTTGATTAGAGTATTACGGTTAATTTATTTGCAACATGATTTCGTAGACAAAATAATTTTTTCCATTTTCATTTGTTTGATCATTCACGTTACTGGGCAATAAAAATCCGAGAGTTTCTGAAACATTTCCTTAGAGAAATATTGTTATTTACATATCTAATACTTGATTTAGTAGGAAAAATTATTTCTTTTCCGGAGGAAATGTTTACTGTTTGAATTTTTTATAATATTTTTTGGATATTAGGAAAGCTGCGTTTGTGAAAAATAATTGACTACTTATCTGGATTTTGGGATTGCAATACACTTCGTTATATAACTAATTAATGTGATGAGGTTCAGCCAGCGGGTCGCGTCACAAGTATATAGAAGCACCTGCCTAACTATTTTTTCCCTATATTTCTCGTTCAATTCTCTCGCTTTCTAAGGATTACTTTTTTCAAATATTTTAGTGTTATGCAGTGCTGCCAATTCTTGTATTTATTCGCACCGCGCATGCGACGCGTCCTAAGCCAGACCGCCTACTGGGCAGCAGGTTATCTGAAGGCGCTTCCTCAGTCTTGAAAATTAGCCCATGTATTACTCTGACAAGTTTTTCTCCTACAATTCTGAATTGTATGATTTCATATTTCAACCACACACTATAAATGCCTAAATGCAAAACCTATTAGAGCGCTTTTTTCGACAAATGGCCTGGTTCTTGTGTAATTGCAATTGATTGAAAATTGATGCATTTTTTGCAAGAAAAAGATGCTGCGTCCAAAATTTGAAACTGTTAAATGGGAAAAGTATGAAATTTACATTTATTTGATTCACATCATTTGGTACAGTTTCATTGAATTTCATTAAAAAAAATTAAAATATTATTAACAGAAAGCGTAGGAGCCTTCTTTTTCGAGTTGGGGACCTAGCCATAAAATTATAAAATCAAATGTCACAATGTACTGTTTATACTACGTTAAAATTTAATAAAAATTATAAATATTTTTCTAATCGATTTAAAAAACGGAGTGTTTAAGAACTAAATCCATACTAATACATTTTATTTTCAACACCCCCCGCCCCACAGCGCCCCAACTATAAGCCAAAAAAACTACGTTTTTACGTTCATTATTGTTAATTTTTAGCAAATACCCCTCGTCTTTTTCATACAAATTATTACTAGTGGACAATTTGAATATTTCCCATTATTTTTTAAACAATTTTCAATTGTTCACAAAAATGTAAATTATTTAGACAATAATTTAATCCCAAAAAATGTAACAAAAAATTGTATTTTATGATTGAAATGTAATGGTTTGTCATTCTTTGGAGTAGTACATTTTTCTAAAAACATTATATCATTTAAGCAATTATTTATTGTCTATTTTTAAAATTTCTGAACATTGTGCTAGAGAGGTCTTCCTTTTGTAAATTGATATCCTATGCTACGTTTTGTTGCATAATTACATAATTTCGATACATTTTTTTTAATGTTTAATAAATTTCTATTCATTTAAACAATCCTAATTTGCTCAATCAGTTTGTTTACAATAAAGAAATAGTGTGTTACATGACTGTATAGTGTATACAAAGAATAAATGACCCACCTTTTAATTATATAAGAAAATAAAACTTTTAAAAATAATTAATTTTTGAAATATACTTTTTAAATCGAATTTTCAGAGTCAAATAGAATATTCAATGATATCGAGGACTAGTAAATTCTGCTAAAATCTTAATGTTATTGTTTTTGCAATTAATTATTGATTTTTTTAAAATTTATGTCAAATTAAGTATGAATGGTTTACATAAAGAAAACTACATCAACAACAAACAGAAAACAAACACATCTACAAAAAGTTGCTTAGAATAACAATATAGGACAAGTGGATATCTCTGTGTCACTTCTTAAATTTTTTGAAAATAAACAAAGGATAATTGTTTAAATAATTGCATAGTGTTTTTGGAACAATTTTCTACTCGAAACAATGACAAACTATTACATTTCAATCATAAAATACGATTCTTTTCAACATTTTTTGGGATTAAATAACACAGCCACACAAAAAAAAGTGTGCGGATCTGGTAACGAGACACACGTATTCCTATGGATTTTGGGTTGCTAAATTCAAATTCGGTATCAAAAGTCACCCATGACGTCAGGCTTGAGCCATAACCTCCAAAAATGACGAAAAATCATGCACTGAGGTAAATAAATTTCAAAATAATGCCAGTGATGCAAATTTTCTCTTCAAAAACATGTCGACAACTGTGAAGGATCAACCCTTGCCTGATATCAACTTATTTAACATAACTTTACCCAACAGAACCTGACTTCACCTAACCTGAATCAAGAGAAATTTATTGAACTACACGTAAAGCTCTGGAAGCATATTTTCCCAGTAGCAAATACATGCTACATCGAATGGGTCAACTCGAGCCTAACCTAGAAATAAATCTAACCTAGCCTAACCTAACCTAACCTCACAAAACACAATTAAACTGATTGTGTTGTCCCGTTGTGTTTGCGGTACCGTTTGAATCAGCTTAGGCTTAACCTGTAAAGAGGTCAACCTATCCTAGCCCAAAAAAACCTGACCCAACCTAACCTAACCTAACTTAACTTCACGTAACACAATTAAACTAATTGTGTTGTCCCGTTGTATTTGCGGTACCGTTTCATTCAGCTTCCGCTTAACCTGCATAGAGGTTTAACCTATCCTAACCTAACAAAACCTGACCTTACATAACCTAGACGAAAGAAATTCAATCACACGTGTAGCTATGTAAGCGTACAGTTCTCAGTCTTAAATTTGTGCTATATTTAATAGGTTAACTCGATCTTAACCTACAAATGAATCTAACTTAACAGAACCTAACGAAATTTTGCTTAACGCAACACAACTTAACTTAAGTGTTCCCGTTTTAACACACTAAAATTCATTTCATTTTACTACAGGTGGTTAAAAATTTAGACGCACATTACTCATTTGAAGAAACTTAGAACTACAAGTAGAATTGACCCCATTTCAATTAACCTCACAATGTTTGTATCAATTAAAATGTAGAACTGTAACTTAAACATGCAAATGAATAAGAGTTTTTATTCAAAATTTTTTTCCAGCAAAAATCAGCCATCATGACCTCGTCCCATCTACCCTGATATCGTTGTTCCATCATTCTTATGTCTTGATGAAAACGTTTACCTTGTTCTTCGCTGAAATCACCAACATTTTCTGGAAACTTATCCCGATGGGAATCTAGAAAGTGAAGTTTTAAATTCACCAAGCAGCCCAACTTTTTGTAGTTTCTTATCATTTTCGCAACAATATTCTCGTAGTCTGGACTTTTTTTGTTATCGAGGAAATTTGCGTTTACTGCTTTAAAACTTTCCCAAGCGTCCATTTCAATTTTGTTCATGTTGCTCACGAAATTAGTATCTCTTGTCAATATTCGGATCTGTGGTCCATCAAAGACTCCTTCTTTCAATTTAGCGTCTGAAACATTAGGGAATTTAAGGGATATATACTTATAGCATTGTTCATCTTTGTCTAACGCCTTGACAAATTGCTTCATGAGCCCAAGTTTTATGTGGAGGGGTGGACGTATAATTTTTTCTGGATCAACGAGGCTTTGGTTGATGATATTATGAGAACCAGGTTTGAATGAATCTCCGAAAGGCCAATGTTTTTTGCTGTAATAATTGGCTCTATTTCTGCTATTCCACAGCCATATAAATCATGGCTCTCTCATGAAACCCGATTGTTGGCCTAATATGATTGTTATGATTTTGAGATCACCACATATTTGCCATTTGTGATTCGTGTAATGAACTTTTTCAAGAAGAATTATAACATTGTTATATTCTTCTTTGATGACCGCTGAGTGAGCTATAGGGATAGGAGCGTAAGTATTCGTGTTATGAAGTGAAACAGCCTTGCTACTGCGTTTTGACGAATCAATTAAAAGTCGCCATTCTTCGTCTCTGTACACATTTTTCTTCAAGTGGTTTATTAGTCCGTTAACGTCAGTGCAGTACATTAAAGACGTCTCTTCGTCTTTAACGAAAAACTTTCTAAATTCTTTGTGTCTGTCGCAATAGAATGAAACTTTTGTCTTTGGCTCTAGAAGATTCCTTCTATTTAGAAATGAAGCGGAAAATTCAGCGCCGTCTTTCGGTAATCCAAGATCTCTAATAAAATCATTCATTTCTAGTTTCGACACTAATATTGGAACCTTCAATTTCATTTTATGCACGCCATATACGTCATCTTTTTCGTCATTTTCATCGGAATCTTCATAACTATTTTCTGTTCGACCACTGGTTTCACTACCGTCTCCATGACGTTGACTTTCAACTTCCATTCTATCATCTTCTAACGCGCATAAATCAGTCTGGCGTGCATTTTTATTGATTTCAATTGCTCTTGTGTCTATGCACACATTAATGTACTAAATGTTATTTTTATTTTTAGCGTTGAACCTTTTAACGGAATTCATGCAAAAGTAGCAGTCCTTCGCAATAACGGGTTTTTCCATGTAGTTGGTGTAGAGTACTTGCGGTACTTTTCGTTGTTTGAATTTTTTAGACGATACAAGATAAGTCTACAGGAATTGCAAATGACGTGAGGAACCCATTTTGTTTCTTAATGCAGCAATTTACGGTCAAAACCCTTTTCGTAAAGACTTTTCACTTCCTCGTCGATTGATTTTCGCAAACTGCTCACTTCATGTTTACTGCGAATGTAACAGAATGAATCTGAGCTATTCTTGCAGGCATGCGATTGAGAAATGCTCGTGGTTTGTTTCCTTGTAGCATGAGACTCTACACCAACCAAGTGATCCGTTGATGAAGAGCTACGGTTGCATGATGACGACGTCGGAGAGATCGCTTTCCCACCTTGATCAGACGCCAATACTGGGGTTTTTCCCTGCATCGTAATACACTTTTTACCTGTGTCTGCCATGACGGCATGAACGCCGTTTACCCAGGGACTCAGCCAATGTGGATCCGTTGCCCACCGTCACCACGTGGAGGTGCCCTGGTTACAGACACAGGCCAATAATGCTAGCAACAAGCGGTTACAAAACTCCAGACATTTACTGCTATTAATGTCAAAATATGAAAGTACTCAAGAACAGGGTTGCGAGCGTATTCGTTTAGGCTAGGTTAGGTTTTGTTAGGTTAGGATAGGTTAAACCTCTATGTAGGTTAAGCCGAAGCTGAATGAAACGGTGCCGAAAACACAACGGGAAAACACAATCAGTTTAATTGTGTTTCGTGAGGTTAGGTTAGGTTAGGTTAGGCTAGGTTAGATTTATTTCTAGGTTAGGCTCGAGTTGACCTATTCGATGTAG
>NC_046661.1:55193240-55238050 GCF_010883055.1 Belonocnema kinseyi | reverse complement strand
TTGCCTCAGTGCATGATTTTTCGTCATTTTTTGAGGTTATGGCTCAACCATGACGAGATGGGTGATTTTTGATACCGAATTTGAATTCAGCGCCCCAAAATCTATAGGAATACATGTGTCTTGTTACCAGATCCGCACACTTTTTTTGTGTGGCTGTGTAACGGATTAAATAATTTACATTTCTGTAAAAAATTCAAAATTGTTTACAAAGTAATCGAAAATATTCAAGTTGTCCACTACTAATTATTTGTATGAAAAAGACGAGGGATATTTGCTAAAAATTAACAATAATGAACGTAAAAATGTAGTTTTTTGGCTTATATTTGGGGTGCTGGGGTGGGGAGGGGGGGGTGTTGAAAATAAAATGTATTAGTATGGATGTATTTCGCAAACACTCCATTTTGTAAATCGATTGGAAATATATTTATAATTTCTATTAAATTTTAACATAGTATAAACAGTACACATTGTGCCATTTAATTTTATAATTATATGGCTAGGAACCCAACTCGAAAAAGAAGGCTCCTCCGCTTTCTGTTGATAATATTTAAATTTTTCGAATGAAATGCAATGAAATTGAACCAAATGATGTGAATCTTAAAGCAAAATAGTTCATCAATTCTGAACAAAACAATATATTCATTGTGATGCAAGCAGTTGGATTTGAAACAAAGATTCAAGAAAAAAGATAGAAGAATTATGATTCTCTATGATTGCAGAGTTTTAAATTTAAACTTGCCACCATGAAAATAAAATAATAAAATGAATGAATAAATGAATGAGTAAACGAACGAATCAATGAATTAATGAATAAATTAAATGAATAAGAACATGGAAATAAAATAAATGTTAATTTCATACTTTTCCCATTCAAAAGTTTCCAATTTTGGGCGCAGCATCTTGTTCTTTCAGTATCTTTTGTCGTGCAATCGGAGAAGAGAGAAAAAAGGTGTATCCAGAAATTGAACGGATTAACCGATTTTCTTCTTTCTTTTTTAAATCGTCTTATTTTTATGTAATGGACCGAATGCACAGTATTAAAATGAAATTCCTTAATATTTGCTAATTGCTAATTTTTTTCAACCGACTGTAATCTCTAACAACAGGAAAGTTGAGTGTGTCATAACAGGCACTCATTCTAAATTCTCGGCTCGATCCTAGGTTTACGATGTTTTAATTATCGTCAAAAATGACACTCTAGACCACCCGCTGTTCCATAGCCAACCAGAGGGTCCACGAACTACCATGAGTACACTCATGGTGGCGGTTTGCTGATTCGAAAGCGCAAAAAATGCATCAATTTTCAATTAATTCAAATAAAACAAGAACCAGGCCATTTGTCGAAAAAAGCGCTCTGAGAGATTCTGCATTTCGGCATTTATAGTCTGTGGTTAAAATATGAAATCATATAATTCAGAATTGTAGGAGAAAAACTTGTCAGCGTAATACATGGGCTAATTTTCAAGCCTGAGGAGGCGCCTTAAGGACGTCCGTAGAATTACCTACTTGTCATGTGGTTTAACGTCCTTAAGACATTTTTGGGATCTTTTTATGTCATTAAAAGATCTTCGTGGCGTCCTCAAAACGTCCGCAAAAGACATCCATAGCAGTGTTTCCTAAACTAGTGTCTCCAGCAAGGTTGCCATACCCACCTGGAGATGCCACCCCAGGCGAGGCAGCTCAGTAGGCTTCAAGACAGGCTCCCCGCTGCGAGCAGACGGCTATGTTTGATTTCCTATAATGAATGACCCTTTTATTATTATGAAATTACAATAACTGAAATTATAAAGATATGGCTGAATTAAATTTTAATTAGCTAAATGAATTTCCTGATATAATTTTCAAAAAATAAAAAAAATTTCTTGAAAATCGGTTAATATCCTATTTAGTAAATGAAACCTTTGAAAATCATATAAATGTAACAAAAGTGCAATAACTCTCGAAGTTATTATCCGACTTTTTGTATCTTTTTTTTTATTTTCTTGTCCTAACATAACAAATCTAACGTGATCTGTTAAAGTTCAATTTATTTATATTTTACCAAATTTTATTTGTCCTCAAGCGGCTTTGATTCTCTAACAACAGAAAGCTCGTGCGAAACAGGCAACCGCGCCTGAACGACCGGCATCCAGTGCATCTCTTAGGTTTCAGTATTTTGAAAAAATTGTGGTCGGCAGCCCTGCCGCTCCCCAAAAAGTGCGAAAAAAGTTTGGAAATCGCTTGAGATTTGTGTGCCCACTAGGTGATTACCGTTGACGCGCCTTTTCTGAAAACTCTATTTTTAAACGCGGCGGAGAAGATTTCTCAAATACTAGCAAACCGATTTTATTGAAGTTTTGCACAGTTCTTCTAGACATGATTAATTCGTGATTAAAAGAATTTTTTTTTCTTTGATCACAACTCAATAAATACCATTTTGATTTTTTTAATAATAATTCGTTCAATCATAAGCTATATTCGCCTGCTAACAGAATTTTTTCTTATTTCGAATAAAGCTATCATGAGTTATCCTGACCACCACAAGGATACTTTCTTCTGAAAGGTCTTCGCAAATCAGGTCCCAGCAGCTGAATTTTCAACATTTTCGAATGAAAATTGCGGAAAACATTTCTTAAATGTCGTTATTCAATATACTAAACAGTTTGAATACAACAAATATTTGATTTTATTAAAACAAATAAGAAATCGTCTTCCTAACAATACTTCAGCCACAAATTTATGAACCATGATTACCACTCGTGTCCAAGTGATATGGGGATGGGGTGAAATTGTATGTCCAACGCCGGCCTGTAACTCACTTTCTATTTATGCGATTCAAATTTATTCTGTGCGCTTTAAAACTGCTTTTTACGCTCCGTCATCATATTTTATCAGTCATAATAGGAAAAATTATTTCTTAATCGCAGAAGAAAGCTTGACTTTTTTACTATGTGAAACGTTGAGCATGAAAATAGGCCGATTAAAAAATTACTTGTATATTTTAAGGATTGAGCCTAGACTAAGTGAAAAATATAATGAAATAGTATATTATGCACCTAGGGGGAGACAAGTCCCTCTACTCCTTGGCGCATACGATATTTTTTATGACAAATGGATGATTTCCAACATTTCTTGAAATACAGTCATGAGTTCAGCCCATATTGGATTTAAAAAAAAGAAAGCATGATCACAGAGAAGTTCAGAAGTTCAATGTTCTAAGTGAAAAATGTTTTGGGGGGAATTTTTTTGATTCTTCGACACACGATTCAGCAACCTTGCTTGATTTCCAACCTCCGTGGCGTTAGAGATATAATACATTTGCACCAGCATCTGCAAAGAAAGTTAAAGAAGTTCGTCGAAATGCATGCCCCGTGTATGAATCAGGATTTTCTAAATTTAAAAAGGTTGCGATTTGTTTAGGCATACTAGATATTTTGTTTTTTGAAACCTCTTGTTTTGTGCATTTTCCTTACTGAAAATTCAGAAAGAAACGATTACACGTAGCATTTTCCAAGCGAAGAGCTCGATATTGCTTTACGATTTTTCCATATTCGCCATTAATCGTGAATTAGCGTGGCTTATTGGCCTTGGTGTCTGGAATTCTTACTAGCAACAGTTCGCCCTGTTTCTCAACATGCTCCAGTTTTACGTTTACGACTTCCTCCCCTCTTCACGCACCGGCAACGCCGAAAATAAGAACAACCTTTAAGTAATACAATTACTAAGTTTCAGGAACAGAAAAATATTAAATCTAGTGTAAATAGTATTGAATATCAAGTTTTTCAGGATGAACAGTGAGGGCTTATCTTCGTTGCTAAATAGATTTCGTCAAGAGCCTCGGACACCATTTTTTGGAGATTTTCTGCAGTAAAAACATTGGCTTTTTTACTTTAAAACCCTCGAGATTTACTTTTCAAGAGCGCCAATACACAGAAAATCGCCGATCCTCCATTGTACAACGAAATGGGTGTTCAAGTGAGTTGCAAGAAATTTGAGCCACACAGGTTCATTCGGAGAATCTAGGGGAAAAGCATAATTTAGACACTGTTTTTTCTTATCCATAGCAACGTGAAGTGTCGTCTACAAACTGTCAGTCACCTCTCAAGATGATTTTGTCGAGCGTTATTTGGGTAAAATAGATGTTGATAAGCAGGTAAGTTATGATAATAATCACCTAACTTTTAATTTTCTCCCGTTTACCAGTGACTATTAGTGCTTTGGAATAAAAATTGTACTTGGCGTGGTATAATATCCAAATCTTAGGTGAGCCAAAACCTACATGACATTTAAACCAGCAAAGCCGGAATCTAAAAACCAAGTAAAAGCGACGTTATCATAATTTATTCTAAGAGACTAGTACACACTGTTAAATGAAAGAAAGTTGAAAATTAGACAAATATCATTTCAATTAGCTTCCTTATTAACAATTATTTAGTATAATATATCAATACGAATATTTGCTTTGACAGGTGTTCAGGTGTCTGGCAGCGCAGTTCAGCACTCTACAGCTCTCGGCAATGAGCCAAAATTCAGTCTCCAAATGATACTTTCCTCTAGATACCCAGATGTGCACCTACATTCAGAGGATTACATTTGAGTATTGAAAATTGTTTTAGATGCTCATTGGGAGACCAATAAAGTTTGAGCTGCAATAAATTTAACACCAGCGTTTTTCTGTGTAATGCACTGTATTTTCCAATGTGGATTTTTTCCTTCAAATTTATCACCGTTTTCAGCATAGAAAACTGACCATAGGGTCTTTGGCGCATATTTTTTTTCGATCTCTTTGAAGTAAACCACCAAACAATTTTCCGAAGTTATAGCTTTTCTTCCCTTTTTCCACGAGAAAGAATTCTGGTACACGGTTTCGTACAATTGCTTAAACTTTCGGGGCAGTAAATTATTATTTGCAGCACTTTCAGATTCTAGCCGTATATCTGGCGATGTAAATTCTGTTTCACTTTCTAAACTGGACATTGTAAAATCCAAGTGATAAACGACGAAATTTTACGAACTGTCGATGATGCACAACATTTACTACGCGGTGTAAGAAAGTCAAGCTCATGGCAGGTAGGGTTAGGCTGACCACAGGCAACTATAGACGAAAAGATACAGAGAGTGCGTACTTTTTGTTCAAACAGTAAGAAATTCGTGGTATCAAGTCAGTTGGTAATTTACGCTAGGTCATTCATGGTAATTTTACAGGAAAATATGGAAACTTACCATAAATTACCCAAATTTTAACTTAAATGCCCATTAATTTACAGAAATTTATGGAAATTTTCGGTCATTTATAGTAATTGTACAGGTAATTTATGGCAAATTAATATAAATTACCCAAAATTCAATTTAAAAATGCCTATAAATTTCCGGAAATTTATGGACATATTTGGTCATTTATGGTAATTTTACAGGAAAATATGGTAACTTACTGTAAATTATCCAAAATTCAATAAAAAGCTTTCCATAGATTTCCGGAAATTTATGTACATTTTCGCTAATTTATAGTAATCTAAAAGGCAATTTATGGTAAGTTAAAATATATTACCAAAAATGAAATTCAAAACTTTGTATAAATTACCGTAAAATTCTATTATTTGCAACGAAAATTTCCTCACAGTTTTTAGGGTGAGTGGGCTGATTATCGTAAAGTGCGAGCCTATAGATGTATAATTTTCATGATTCGTCTCTGACGTGACTTTGCACTCCCTAGGGAGAAAAAATACTTTTTACTTCCTAGGGAGTGAAAAGTAGAGCTTTAGCCCTACTTCGTAGACGTCGAAAAGGCCTGAAATCGTGCATGTGTCAAAAAAAGTAATTTTTTCCCATGTGTTTATTGCTACTGTTTGATCCTACGGTTTGAAGTTTGTTGCACAAATTTGAACAAATTAGGGCGAAGATATGCACCCACACAAAGCTGATTTTAGATAATGTCGGGACCAGCGAAACGTTTCGCTGGCGCCGCATTGCTGTTTGCCACGCAGAGTGTAGTTGTTCGGGGTTGAATTTTGTTAAACCAATCTCAG
Organism: Belonocnema kinseyi; assembly: GCF_010883055.1. Classification (NCBI taxonomy): domain Eukaryota; kingdom Metazoa; phylum Arthropoda; class Insecta; order Hymenoptera; family Cynipidae; genus Belonocnema; species Belonocnema kinseyi. The sequence continues at coordinate 55,232,045 of NC_046661.1, read as the reverse complement.
CAAATTAAACAGAAAATAATTCACCCATATTAAGTTGATTTTTGATCATGTCGGGGCCAGCAAAATGATTCGCTGATTCCGCCGTGGTGTTTTCCGCAACAGGGGATTGTTTTCAGGGGTTAAAGTTGGTTGCACAAATTTCAACAAATTAAAACGAAAATGATACACCCATATAAAGTTTATTTTGGATAATGTCGGGGTCAGTTAAACGTTTTGCTAGCCTTGCCTTTGTGTTTTCCGTACCAGTGGGTAGTTTTTAGGGGTTGAGGTTGGTTGCACAAATTTGAGCAAATTAAAGCAAAAATAAAGCACCCATATGAAGTTGATTTTGGACAATGTCGAGGCCAGCGAAGCGTTTCTCTGCCTCGCAAATGTTTTTCTGAGAAATGAGGTACTTCCAGTGATGCACAAATTATAATTATGGTTGTACAAATTTAAACAAATTCTGCACTAAATATTTGGCCGAAAAAAGTTAAATTTGTGTTGGTGGGGTTCATAGAACTCTTTGAATTCTATGAACTCATCGAATTCCTGAAATTCACTAAATTCCTTGAATTCCATAAAATCCTTGAATTACATAAGCTCCTCTAATTTCCGGAATCCCATGAACTCCTTAAATTTCATGAATTATATTAATTCTATTTAATTCTTGAATTCCCTGAACTCCGCTACCTTGCTGAAAATATGCTTTATTTTAAAACCGGTAAAAACTCACTTTCTCATATTTCACAGAATTGAAATAAAATTCAAATCAAATGTAGATGAAAATTAATAAAGACGTATGCGCATACACCAATGCGCTATTATACTTCCTGAGAAGCCAGACCTCAACTATAGTGGTCGAAAAATCAAAAAAGATGGAACAAATTCGAGTAAAATAATTTTATTCACAAAATCACTTGGATTTAGCGATTTGTAATGCAACCAAATGGATTCATCTAGTAAGGGTATGCATGATTCAAATCGATAACTCCAAACATTTAATCTTATAAAGATATTTCTATAAATATATAATCATTTTGTGGAAAATTATGTGAAGTAAATTATATTAAATTAATTTAACATCTGCCAAAAGTTACTTATCCTGTAGTATCCTGCCTAATGATAACCTTCATAGTATCTGTAATAAGTTTTTCAGAAAATTCGTGAAAAACTAGCTGCGGATAGCTGCGGATGAATGAGTATTAGACATCATTGTATCGGACGTCACGTTCGCGTCATTATTCTAGACTCTAGGCGGATGCTTGCCGCACAGTGAAAAAAAAACGACTTTTTTGGTTCAAAATATGTGTAGCTCACAAATAGTGACCAATTTGTTAAAAAAATTCCAAAAACACTAATGAGATTCTATCAAGATTTTCGATACTCCTTTTTAAATTAGGCTTTCAATTTTTTTTTTATAAATAAACAAATATGACGATTAAAATGGCAATTTTTACTACTGGACATACAATAGCAATAGCGAAAGATTTTTCATTGTTATATGAAAAATAGAAAAAGTTTTATAAACAAATTATTTCTTGAAAGAATTTTTTCTGCAATTTTCCATAATTTTACGTTTATTAAGTTACATTGCTAGACTTCCGTTTCCGGCATGAAAGTGTAAAGTAGTGGGAATTGTGGATGCTGAGTTTTTCTGATATTGTGGTGAAATTTGAGGTGAGTGGATTGTGGAAGTGTTTGGAAGGGTGTGGAGGTGAGAGATCTAATTGAGGGATTGTGAGATTGCAAAGGAGAGGTAGATATTTTGGAGGATTGAGACAGATTTGTGTGGAAGTTTGTTTGGAGATTTGTGACAGGGTGGGAAGACTGTGCTGACGGTTTGGTAGTAGCAGGGTTGGGTAGCGACAAAGAAAGGCGTGACAGGTAACAGACAGCGACGATAGAGGCAGGGAAGATAGAAGGCGGGAAAATTGGAATTTTATTAATGGCTAGTGGAGCGAGTATCTCCTCGCAAGAAACAGAATTAGAGCAGGAAGCCTCAGTACGCCGAAAGAGATAAAGGAAAGGAAGGCAAGGGGGAAGTATAAAAAAACTATAGAAAAGGAAAGATTGAGAGCAAAAAGCGTAGGGTTCATAAAAGCATTTATCAAAAGGAAGAGAGGGGAGAGGAAAAGCAGTGAAGAGAAGGAAGATATCTGGGCGAGTACAAAATACCAGAAAATGTTTAGATCGCCGCCGGAAAAGCAGAGTTTGGTAGGGAAAAGCGATAACAGGGAGGGTGCTGACGGTAGCGGAGATGAAAATGAAATGTCGATGAAAGAAGAAAGCCTAAAGGAAATGAGAGACGTGATGATAGAGGTAATGGGGATTTATGAAGAAAAGCAGGAGAGAAGGGGAGAGGAATTAAAAAAGGAGATTAGGCGGGAAATGGCTGAAGTTAAGAAAGAAATAAAAAAATGGGAAGAAATCAGGGAAAAGTTGGAAAAGAGGATGGAGTCATTGGAGCGAAAACTAGAGAAGCAGGAAGAAATTGATAACACAAAGGTAGAGGAGATAAGAGGTAGGATGAAGAAACTTGAAAGCTCAAACGGGAATTGCGGTGGGGGCGAGAGTGGGAATAAGGAGATAGAAAGGCTGAGAAACATAGAACAAAGAATAGAGAAGAAAGAGAGGGAAGAAAGAAAATCGAACATAGTGATAAAGGGTATAAGATTAGAGGGGAAGGAGCTGAAGGAAGGGGTGGACGAAGTACTAAAAAGGATTGATGCTAAGGTAGAGATAGAGGAAATGCGAAATATAGGAAATGAAGTGAGAAGAGGGGAGATAATGGTACTGGTAAAACTAAAGAAATGGGAACATAAGAGAGAGGTGATGACAAAGAAGAGGTTATTATATGGTAGTCCGGAGAGAATAGAGGATGATTTGACATGGGTAGAAAGGAAGATGCAGTATAAATTAGGAAAATAGCGGAAGAGGAAAGAAAAAAGGGAAAGAGAACATGGGTTAAGTATGGGAGAATTCAGATAGATGGAGCATGGTGGGATTGGAATGAAGAAAGGGAAGAGATAGTAAGAAATGAGGTGCAGGGAAACTAGAAGAGGAAGGAACGGGAGATAGGAAAATAAGAAATAGTAAGAAGGAAAAAAAGATGAGAAACGAAAGTAGGGAAGAATGGAAGATTTGTTACTGGAATATAGCAGAATTAGAGAGAAAGGATAAGGAGTTTATGAGAAATTTGACACAATGGGATGTAGTCATAATGATGGAGACGTAGTTAGATGAAAAGGGATGGGAAAGAGTAAGGGGAAAGTTACCAAGTGGTTACAAATGGCAAGTGCAAAATGCAAAGAGAAAGAATAAAAAGGGCAGGGCAATGGGAGGAATGGTGATGGGTGTAAGGAATGAATGTATAACAGGGAAAGTTAAAAAAGACAGGAGTGAACAAAAAGAAGGAGTAATAGTAGAAGAGGCTATGATGGGAGGAGAGAAGTGGAAGGTAGTGGGGATTTATGTGAACGGTGATATGCAGGAAAAAGCAGAGGAGATTAAAGAAATGATTGAAGAAAACAAAGAAGAAGTTAGGATGGTAATAGGTGGTGATTTCAATGCGAGAACTGGAGACAGAGGAGGAAGGGAATGGGGAGAAGGCAAAGGAAGAAAATCCAAAGATAAGGTACTAAATGGGGAGGGAAAAAAGTTGTTAAAGAGCTTGGAGGAGTCGGGATGGTATATCTTAAACGGGAATATAGAAGGGGATGAAAAAGGAGAATATTCACGCTTAGGAAGTGAAAGGGGAAAGGTAATTGATTATGTGATAGTGGATGATGAGGTAAGAGAGAAGGTTAAGAAACTAGAAGTAGGAGAATATATTGATTCGGATCACTTTCCCTTAATAGTGACATTAGAGGGACAAAATAGCAATAGCAATATGAGTAAAAGGGGAGCAAATGTAAAAAGTGTAGGAAAAGGGGAAAAAATGATAGGAGAAATAAAAATAGGATTAGAGTGCAAAAATAATAATGAAGTTAGTAAAGGCGGGAATAGAAGTGAGTGGGATGATGACTGCAAAGAGGAAAAAAAGGAGGCCAGAAAGGAATTAAGAAAATGGAGAAAAGACAAAAGTAATGGGGAAGAATATAGGAAAAAAAAGAAAGAGTATACTGAATTGTGTTATCAAAAGAAAGAGGAAGAGAATAAAAGGTTTGAGGAAAAGGCGGAGAAGGCTAGGACGGAAGGAAAGGTATGGAAGGTAGTAAATAGAGAAAGAAAAAGAAGAAAAAGAGTAAACCAAGATATTGAAATGATAGAATGGAAGAAATATTTTTTGGATTTGCTAGGAGGAGTAGAGAGAAAAGTTGTAAAGGGAGGAAAATGTGGTAGAGAAAGAGACGAGAAAGAGGAAATTTCAAGGGAAGAAATAGTTAAAGTTTTAGGAATGATGAAGGATGGAAAGGCACCTGGTATAGATGAGATCCCAAATGAAGTATGGAATTATGGAGGGGAGGAACTAGAGGAATGGGCATGGATAATGTGTAATAGAGTATGGAGAAGAGAGGGGTGGCCAGAGTTATGGAAAGACGGAGTAGTTATATCAATAGTAAAGAAAAGCAAGGGAGAGGAGGGTAAAGATTATAGGGGGGTGACGTTGATGCCAAAACTGTATAAAGTATATGTAACTATTTTGCCGGAGAGATTGAAGATAGAAGGTGAAGAAGAAAAGATCGAGTCACAGAAACAGACAGGGCTTAGAAAAGGAATGGGGGTAATGGACAACATATATGTTCTGAACTATCAGGTAAATAAGAGAATTAAAAGGGAAAAAGGGGCAATGATAGCAATGTTCGTGGACTTAAAGGCGGCGTTTGACTCATTAGACCGAGGCGAAATAGACTTAATATCAGACTTGGAAGAAGAAATTAGGAGAAAGGGTTGGAGAGGAGTTAGGATAGGGAAGGAAAAGGTATATACACTGGCATACGCAGACGACGTAGTGTTGATGGCAGAGGATGAAGAAGGGATAGCGGGATTAATTACAGGATTAGAGAAATACTTAGATGGGCAAAGCTGAATGTAAATGTAGAAAAGACAAAGATAATGAGGTTTAGAAAAGGAGGAGGAAGGAAGAAAGAATAGACAGGGAGATGGAAAGGAATAAAGTTAGAAGAAGTCAAAGAGTATAAATATTTGGGATATATCTTGCAGACGAATGGAGATCATACAGCTCATTTAAGAGAAAGGATAAAAAAAAGCAGCAGGGGTAATGAAACAGATATGGGGAATGGGAAAACGGAGGTTCAAAAAAAATTGGAGAAGGAGAATGTGGTTATTTGATACGCTGGTATGGCCAGTTTTAGGTTATGGAGCAGAGATATGGGGATGGAAAGAAATGAAAGATATTGAGAGTTTACAAGAAAGGTATATAAGGTGGATACTAGGGGCAAACTGGAGGACGCCAGGATATATGGTGAGAGAAGAAGCGCAAAGGGAAGCTGAGGGAGGGAAAGGGAGGGGAATTGGCGAGAAAGTGTTTGATGGAGGTAGAAGAGAGGAGAGGGAGGGCGATCGAATTAACGAGGTGGGAAGAAGAAAGGAGGGAGTTCTTTAATGATAGAGAAATAGAAGACGGGACTGGAGTAAAATATGAAGAAGTGGAAAAAAGGGAGAGGGAAAGACAATGAACAGAATGCTGGGGGGCGATTGAGGCATCAAAATACAATAAATGGTATAAGATGATAAAAAAGGAAGTGCTGCCAAAGTATTCAGAAAAGGGATGGGGAGAGAGAAGGTGGATCAAAATAGCAAGATTTAGACTGGGAAACGAGGTAAGGGAGGGGATGTACTGGGAAACAGAAGAGAACAGAATGTGTAGAATATGTGAATGGGAGGAGAAAACATGGGAGCATGTATGGGCAGGATGTAGGAGAGGAATGGAAGATAAAGGAAGCTGGCAAGAAAATGTGGTTAAGATTCTAGGCGAAGATGGATTAGGACAAGAATGGCTGAAGGAGTTAGAGGGTGCTAGAGGAGCGAATGAGGGAGAATGAAAGAATGCACGTGAAAAAGGTAAATGGGGGTATAAAAAAAGTGAAAGAAAAAGGAAACTAAAGTCGCTTAGATTAGAAGCGTGAAAATTGTAAGTAATGGTAAAGTAAAAGATAAGTAGACTAAGATGCGTTTGCGTTCTTATGCTCTCTCTCTCGCTTGCACTCTCGCTTTCGTTCGCTCGATCACTCGCTTGCTAACAAGTCCTAAATTGCGCTATCGCAGGAAATAGAAATAAGGAACTAGATATAAGACTTTATGTAAATAGTTGTAAATAATTGTATATATAGAAAGGATAAGATTGTAAAAAATATATAGATTTAAACGGAAAGATTGTAAGGAATGGAAGTCATGTAAACCCTCAGGGGACACATTATGAATAAAGAAGTTACATTGCTAGAAATTTGGATAAAAACAATATGATTATAAAGAGGAATATCATTCATAATTAGTTGATAATTTTATAACTTTTTAAACAAATACAATTAATAAATGCTTTAATCAGTCACTTTTCGATAAAAAAATTAATTTTTGTTCGATGTCAAATTTTTTAAATCCAAAGTTCATGATAATTTCAGCAAAATACATAACTTTTTAATTATTTCTTGATACAAATTTAATAAACAAATGCATTATTGGGGCACGTGTCGACGCATTTTTTTCTATATCAGACTTTTTAATTGAAATTTTGTTAATAAATGCAGCAACATTTATGATAAGTTAATCAATTCTGTAATATTTGAAACAGATTTCAAATCTGAATCCATTATCGTAATATCGACATATAGTAATGGACCGATGACGCTGTGGGGAGAACGGAAATAGGCTCGAGAGAGAGAAAAAACAGAAGAAATATAAATCTGTAGTTGAAAAATTTCATTACACTATTTTTCAAATTTCAACAATTTTTTACACTATTTTTGGTCTCAGTAACGGATTATCATTGTAGCATTTACAATCCAATTTCAAGAAGAATTTGATGTTATCAAGTTCTTCTTATAAGTTAACTGAAACAGTATATTTTGTAAGAATGTTTTTAAAATTCTAATTTATTATAACTAGAATTTCATAATTTGTTCTTTATAATTGTTTTAGAAAAAATTAATTTTACAGAATATTCAGATTTTCAGCTTTTTTTCTCTAGAGCCCATTTCCGTTCTCGCCATAGCCTTATCGGGCCATTTCTATATTAGTCCAGGCATCTCGTACGAAAAAAGGTCTTTTACCGTTTGAAGTAGGTAATGCTTGTTTTTTCTAAAATTTTTATTGTGGGGTCCTGAAGAAAATTCAAAGTTTTCTAGAAATGCCCCCGTGCGTCCCGGACATATTTTTGAAAAAAGTTCTAAAAATTATCAATGCGTAGACTGACCCGTTCCATTGTATTTTAGGGCAAAATTTTAAACAACAAAATTAAACTAGAGGAATGGCTATGTATAGCCCTGAAAGTTTGTTTTAAAATAACTCGTTTCATACACATTTTACAGAATAATGCCAAGAAAATAAACGATAGAGAACTGAATTTTACGTGAAATAAAAAAAGTAAAATATTTAATCTCAGATAGGTCACGAGTTATAACCATGAAACTTTTGCTATTTTCATTCGGAAGGTTCTGTCTGTAGTGAAAAATGTACTGCGACCGTATTTCAGCATTTTGGTAGCACATGCTCATCCCACTCCTTTCCACCTCTTCGCAATCCTCCAACCAGTGCTTAACTTTTGCATCCCTCTTCCCGCACAATTCACACACTCTCTTCTCTCAAGAAAGCCAGAACCTTTTAAAATCCTCCATGCTACCGCATCTCATTCTCGCTATAAGTTGCTGACTTCCTTGCTCTCCTTTCTCACTGCAATCCATTCGTTCTAAAATACCTTTTTCTTTCCACCTCCATCTTCGTGCTCCTACATCTGTTCTCCTTCTCCTACCAACACTCCCTAATCAGCTTACTTTCCCCCTCTTCTAAAAATTTCTTCTTATATTTACACGCTCGACTTTCCTTTATGATCCCTCAACTCATTCTTCCTGCCTCCCTTCTGACAACATAGTTCAGCGTATTCCTTGTTTACAAAAATATCCACTTTACATACATCTCCTGCATCAAACCCACCCCTACACCTTCACTCCGTAAAATAAGACACTCATTACTAACGAATCAAACAATTTCATTCTCCTTACTAAATAATCTGCTAGCAACCCCTTTTCCAGCCCCCTCACTTGACTCACCTTCACATTTGCCCTCCTCACCCTCTCTTTTATTTGCCCATTAACTCCCCTATTCCTCTGACACAGGAAGCCCAGGTAAACAAACTCTTTCACCTCCTGCACCACTTCTTCCTTCCACTTCCAACCCCATACTATATCTCTCCCACCTTCTTTCCTGAACACCAAATACTTCGATTTGCCCGCATTTAACTCTAACCTGTTTTTCTTTAAGTATCTTCTCAACCTTTTCATCATCTTCTTTAAAGCCTCTTCCCTATATGCTAGCAGCAATACGTCATCTGCATATTCAAATGACTATTTCCAGACTCCTCAAACCCTAACTCCTCCTACCACTCCGGCCAGCTAGCTTACATTCCATATCCGTGATTCAAATTGCAAAAAAGCGTTGGGCTAAGCGGGCACCATTGTCTCAGCCCCCTATCCTTCTAAAAACCCTTAGAGATTCCTTTCACTTCTTTCACCCCATCTTTTGTCTCCTCATATATCTCCCTTACCGTCTCGATTAGGCTTCTCTTCACTCCCCTCTCTTCCATTGTCTCCCACAACCTTCCACTGTCCACTAAAGGAAACGCGCCTTTTAGATCTATAGAAAACGCGTACACTCTAGCACCCTTTTTGGTTAGTTCTCTAAACACCACCTGCTGCAAGACGTAAATATTTTCAATAGTACTCCTTCCCTCCTTAAGGCCCACCTGCGCACGATGAATCCCTTCCTCCACCCTCTTGGGAGTCCCTCCCTATCCATACCTTCTTCACTACCCTTTTCAGCCTGTCCATTATCTCATGTGTGCCAAACAGCCACTATTAGTTCTGCAGCCCATCCAGCCCTGCTGCCTTAGACTTAGTTAACTTCCTTATCTGCTTCTCTATCTCCTCGTCTTCCAGCTCCTCTCTATCTACCTCCTTCGTTCCTTCAATCCCCTCATCTCTCTTCCGTGTATCTGATCACTGAAATTAATTTTAAAAAATTTTCCACCATTCGTCACTCCCTATCTTCTCACTCAGCCCCACCCTACTTTTTCTAACTATATTAATTATCTTCCACACGTCCCCTTTAGTCTTAACACTTCTAAACTCCTCTTCCAGCTCTTTCCTTTTCCTGCTCTTTCTTACACATCACTCTAAACTCATTCATAATTTCTACTTACTCCTCCCTTTTCACAGATCCTTCCATCAACTTCCTGAACTTCTTTTCAGCTTTTTCTTCAACATTTGACATTCCCTATCCCACCACGGCTTCAACATTCCTTTCTCCTTCTTAAATACCTTCGTTTGCGCATACCCTTTCATTTTATCTTTTAGATCCTCCCATATCTCGTCCGTCAGCTCCCCCTTAAAGCTTACGCTGCTTAACTGCTCCTGATTTTTCTTTATTGCCTCTCTCGTCCATGACACTCTCTTCCCCAACGACCCTTCTTCCCCACTCTGCCTTACGCTACCCTCCCCCTTTTTCCACAGACTTAATGGATGATGATCTGATTTCACCCTGCCTTTCACTGCAAATTTCTCAATCTCCTCCCATCCTTGCATATTCATGATCACATGGTCTATCACCGATGCCCACATCTTACTTACATACGTGTATTCTCCCTCTTTGTCCCTTGTTACCAAACCATTCGCCACCGATCAGCCTCTGTCCTCTATCCAGTCTCTTAGCATCTCCCCTTCAATGTTTATTATCTTATTCTTCGAGTTTCCTTCGAAGCTCTTCGCTTCTCCCCCTTCTCCCTAATTCTTGCATTCAAGTCCTCCCCAGTACCACCATACCCACATCTCTCTCTGTCCTATTAAGTCTTCCACCCTTTCTTTAACCCTTTCCATCTCATCCTTTTTGTATGCAGTCACAAAATTATACGTAATCCCTCCTATCTTTACTTCCCTCATTTGCACGCCCTCCCCCTCTCCATAAACTTCTTTCTATAATCCATCTCTAACCCCTGTCATAATTCCCCAGCTAGCCGTTTCTTTCTTCTTTACTCTGAGCGCCTCCTATAGCCTCTACCTATACGCCCTTGGCAACCTCAAGAAATAATCATCTTTCTTCTTTACCCCTGATGCGTTCCAGCACAGCACCTTTAAGACTCCTACGCCTTCGCCGCTCTCCCTTCACTCCTCTTCTTCCTAGTCCTGTCATTTAGCATTCCTACACACCCGTTACCTTCCTCGTCAAATCATGATCGATGGAAACCTTCTTGTCCTTCATCCTATTTTTGTTACGCATCACCCCCTATTTTCTTCCTAGATCTCTACCCCCTCCTCACTTTATTCTCCTATCTTCCCTCTTTCCCCTATCCTAACTTACCCTAAATTAACTTTAACCGACTCTATACTCTGTACCAGCGCTTCCATCCCCTCCCTTTCTTCCCCTCACTTTAGCTTCTATCCTCTTATTACTATATTATTTCTCCTCTCTGCCTTTTCTCTTCTCTCGATTCTCAACCTAATTGCCCTTATTCTTTCACTTTACGCCCTCCCCTACTTTTGCTTCCTACGGTCTCCCACTTTATCTTCTATCATATTCTCCACCCTACCCTGAATATCTTGCTTCTGGTCCTCCACTCTGTCGACTGCTTCCATTTCCCGAACTGGTCTCCATCTTCTCAAGCCTTTTTTCGCCCTTTTCTTCCACACTCTAATATCCTTTTCCTTCTCATTAATTTTATTCTCTTTTTACATGCTTACTGAGACCACCTGTCTCTGCAATCCTTCTTCTTTCCTCCTCAGCTCTTTTACCTCTTTCTCCCATCTCTTATCTCTTACCCTCAGGTCCTCTCTCATACTTTCCATCCGCTCAAGAGCCCACCTTACGTCCAACCTCAACCCTCTGACCTAGCCTATCAGCACCCTGAGGGTCTTCTCCGTTTGCCCCTTCCATTTTAGGGGGGGGGGGGGGCCTACGTGCATATACGCTTTTTTCAAAGGGACGCTCTAGCGCGCTTTTCTTCGGACTCTCTTTGCCGTCGCTTTTCCTCTTACAGACAACCCCTCCAAAACATCTGCACATTTTTGTAATTCACGCGTAAGAAAAAAATCGGATAAAAACACAGCTTGCACCATAATATAGCTCACTTTATTGCGTTTTATACAAGTCTCTATTTGTTTATGTACAAAAATTGTTTCGGAAAATATCCTTCGTGAAAGGACGAAAACCGATATATTAATAACAATTAACGTAAAATGCATTTAAACACAACTGTGCTATCTCTCGTAATATACATAGTAGAGGGCTTTATTTTGGATCGAATTGCTTAGAAAATTTGAACAAATAAAATCGAATAAAAATTAGAAATGACAATCTTGAAAAATATTAATTAATAACAAATACTCCTGCAAGACAAATTGCATGTTAGTGCGGGTGTGAGGGCACTATGGACTGTGCCGAGTATTGAATACCATAGCTAAAGATCACGTCGGGACGTCCGCTCACTCATCAAATTCTAAAAAGAGGAAAAGGGTACTTTTATTTGGGGATGAAAGTATCTATTCCTGTTTTTCGTGCAGTAGCTGCTTCTTTTCTATGAGAAATTGTTTCAAGATTGTCTTTCCTAATTTTTACTCGATTGTATTTGTTGAAATTTTTCAAGCAATTCAATCAAAAATACAACTCTCTACTACGTATATTACGATAGATATTATAGTTATGTTTACATGCATTTTACGTTAATTGTTATTATATATTGTAATTTTATTTCCACATATGTATAGCCAAAATATGAAAGCATCTGCATGATTTTAAAATTCTTCAAGATTTTTCGTTTCAAAGATATCGTCATTGAAAGTCAAGCGAGGAGAAAGTGACGCGAAAAAATCATAGTTTTCGTCCTTTCGCGCAGGATATTTTCCGAACCAATTTTTGCACATAAACTAACAGGGACTTATATGAAGCACAATAAAGTAAGCTTTATTATGGTATAAGCTGTGTTTTTATCCGATTTGTTTCTTACGCGTGAATTACAAAAATGTGCAGCTGTTTTGGAGGGGCCTTCCTATCGTGAACGGATAGTAAGCAAGAGAGAAAGCTCAGGATGCTGATAGGCGTGGTCAGAGGGTTGAGGGAGGACGTGAGGTATGCTATTGAGCAGATGGAAAGTATGAGGGAGGACCTGCGGGTAAGAGATGAGAGATGAGAGAAAGAGGTAAAAGAGCTAAAGAGCAAAGAAGAAGGATTGCAGATATAGATGGTCTCAGGAAGGATGGAAAAAGAGAATAAAATTAATGAGAAGGAAGAAGATATTAGGGTGTGGAAGAAAAGGGTAAAAAGAGACTTGAGAAGGTGGAGGGCAGGTCGGGAATGGAAGCAGTCGACAGAATGGAAGGAGAAGAGCAAGGTATTCAGGGGAGGGTGGAGAATATGATAGAAGATGAAGTAGGAGACCGTAAGAAGAAAAAGGAGGGGAGCGTGGATAGGGAAAGAAGAAGGGAAATTGGTTTGAGGATCGAGAGAAGAGAGAAGGCAGATAGGAGAAATAATATAGTAATAAGAAGATTGAAGCTAAAGTGAGGGGAAGAAAGAGAGGGGATGGAAGCGCTAGCACAGAATTTAGGGTGGGTTAAAGTTACGGTAGGGTAAGTTAGGATGGAGGAAGAAAGGAGAATGAAGTGACGTGGGGGAGGAGGGTAGAGATCTGGGAAGAAAGATAGGAGGTATTGCGTAACAAAAATAGGATAAAGGACAAGAAGGCTCTCATCGATCGAGATTAGACGAGGAAGGTGAGGCATGTGCAGGAATGTTAAATGACAGGACTAGGAAAGAGAGGAGTTAAGGGAGAGAGGCGAAGGTGTAGGAGTCTTAAAGGTGCTGTACTGGAACGCAGCTGGTGTAAAGAAGGAAGATGAGTATTTCTTGAGGTTGATTCACAAATTTGATGTGATTAGACTGGTAGAGGCGTAGGTAGAGAGAAAGGAATGGAATAGAATAGAGCCAAATTTGTCAGGGGGTATAGGTGGAGCCTTCAGGAGACGGTCAGGGTAAAGAGGAAAGAAGGGGCTAGTAGAAGAATTATAACAGGGGTTAGGGATGGATTATAGAAAGAAGTTTATGGAGAGGTTTGGTAACATGGGACGAAGAAGGAGAATACACGTATGTGAGTAAGATGGGGGCATCGGTGATAGACTATGTGATCATGAATATGCAAGGATGGGAGGAGATTGAGAAATTCGCAGTGAAAGGCAGGGTGGAATCAGACCATCAGCCATTAAGTCTGTAAATAAAGGGGGGGTGGCGTAAGGCAGAGTGGGGAAGAAGGGTCGTTAGGGAAAAGGGTTTAATGGACGAGAGAGTCAATAAAGAAGAATCAGGAGCAGTTAAGCTTATTTAAGTTAAGGCACATGGTTTTTTGCATCCTTCCCTAGAGGATCCTTACTGTCGCTTACGGCCTCAAAATTTCCCTTTCTTCGCACTATTTCACCCCTCTCAGCCCCTGAAGGCACTCTTTTCTCTCTCCTAACATCCCTTAGCACTACGACAACCACCCTTGCCCATCGTGAGGGCCCAAACTCTTGACAACAAAACTACCCCACTCCCTTGCCAAAGTAACCTCACTTTCCCTATTTAGCCAAATCCCACCCCACATCTACAATGCAAATTAATTTTTAACTCCCCAATTAACCCCCCACAACCCATATAACCTCCTAGACTTACACCCTCACACGCCGCTCACACCTTCGACACAAACTCCGTGAAAATTTTCACCACCTGTCACTGCACACTTTCTCACTACCGCCACCAACATGCAAGACCTTGTACTTTACTGTATTTAAAGTTGAAAGCACCAGTAATCATGACGGTCCCAGAAATCTTCAAACTTGGTTATAATTTGAAAATATTATTAAAAATATATGTCAAAAGTAGCAATTAATGATAAAAACCACATACGTTTAGCATTTTATAAAAGACAACAGAAGTTGCATTTATTCAAATTAAATAAAAAGCAAGCAAATTGGCATCAATATTACTGGGATTATGGTCCCGATTATTGGGACGTTTACCTTACTTTGTGAAAAAACTTCCAAAATATCCGTTGTAGAAATTAATTGAAAAAAATACCAATTAATTGATTTATTAGGGAAACCACTAAAAAAAGCGCCTGATACTCTACCTCCAGGGTGGTGTAGAAAAGAATTCATTGTACATAATGATCTTACCATTTTTGGCATTCTAAAAATAAAACAATGCAACATTATCAACCTGATCCCTTCAATAGCATTTTTTATAAATTATAAATCAACAATGTCAAATCAGTTAATTTACATTTTTTCGTTTGATTTCGAAAACAGATATTCTAGTAGAGATTTTTACCAAAAAACATCAAATTTGCACACAATTGATAGAGTGAAGCGTATTATTTATGCAATTGTTCAACAATCGATTGTTTTCCAACAAAAAGAGGAGAAGAAGTCAACTTGTAGTGAACTACAAATGCATGCATGACACCAAAATTCTTAAATAGGGTGTAGGTCCATTTTCCAGTATATACAGAGCCTTCCGAATAGATAGGGTCAAAGTTACATGGTCATAACTCGTGAACTATATGAGATAAAAATATTTTAATTTTTTTATTTTAAATAGAATGTTGTCTTTAATCATTTATACTTTTGTCGTTTTTCTGTGGAATATGTATGAAACGAGCAGTTTTAAGAAGACTTTTTTTTACTATAAAGGACTCAAAATAGCAAAAAAATTATGTTTTTTTAAAGAGTCATAACTCTTGATCTATGAAGACTACACTGTTAAAAAAACCTGCGCTAGATTTATCTTACAGGTAATGGAAGCAAGAATGCACAACACGAAATTAAATTTAGTATATCAGCGTACATTACATTTAGTAAATGCATATAATAAATTCCGTATGCACGTATATGAAATTTAGTATACGCATATACTAAAGTCAGCATACATGTATACGAAATTTAGTACATGCATTTACCAAATTTAGGACACGCGTATACTAAATTGAGTACACGCTTATAGTAATTTTATTTCAACTGTAGGTGAGGCGCGTTTTTGTTCTGGATTAGGTGATTATGATTTCATTCTGATTATGATGGGTTGTTTTTCAATCCTGATTTGCTGGATAAGCTCTCGTTTACTAGCAAAAGCACCTTCTTTTTAGTTCCTCGTAAACCAACAGGTGAATTGACTGGTTCAAATGATCCATTTGATATACATATACAGTGAAACTCTTTTATACCGCTGATCTTGGGGCTGACCTTGAGTGTGAATTAACTCATTACTACGGCGCGGCTTCAATTCTCCAAATGGCTATAGAAGGGAGGGCTATTGAAGTGTTTCACTGTATTTAGCACAAGAACTCAACATAAATGCACGCGAGCCAAGCGAGTCTGCTAACGGCCAATTGCAAAGCCGCGTAAATCGATACGCGCTTGCGCAGCCGAATATCATAAATACATATATGAATTTTAGTATACAGAAACTATAAAATTCATATACGTAAAAGAAACTTACTGCATACTTAATAAATTTAGTATACGAAGAACTTCGTAAACGAAATTTAGTATACGTAAGTATACTGAAATTACTAAATGTAATAAATTTAGTAAACATATACGAAATTTAATATAACCATGTACACTAAAATTGCAAATATTTCTTACAGTGTAGAAGATTATATTTTGTCGGATTTATGCAGAATTTTCTGCCCTGCAACTTTTTCTCTTGCGCCACTTATGTAGCTTCACGGAAAAGTGAAGTATTTTGAAAAAAATGAACACGTGTAATTTTCCCTAAAAAATAGTTCACAAGGGTCAACTTTGTGAGACTGTAACTTATGACTTATAACTCGGCACCTATTGAAGATAGAAGGGCTTTTTGCCTCAATTTTTTAAGAAATTTCTCTAGTTTAATTTTGGTGTTGAACATTTTGCTTTAAAATGCAATGGGATGGGTCAGCCTATGTAAACACAATTTTTGAAAATTTTTCAAAAAATATCTCCAGGACGCACGGGTGTCATTTGTAGAAAACGTAGAATTTTATTTAGGACCCCTTGATAAACAATTTGAGCAAAAAACGCGCATTCCCCACTTAATACGATGTTAAACTATTAGATACCTGGACTGTATATCGATATATCGTAATCAGCAACCTCGAAGACGTAAGTATACTGAAAATTGTGGAATTACCATAAAAACTTCATATTTTGTTTAGCTGTTTTGCTTTTCCGACCACTATGCAACGTTAGAAAACCCACGACTTCTTCCTTGTCTTGTGAGATCCATGAAAATATCAAAGGATGTAAATATAATATTTATGAATTGAAGCAGTTTTAAAGAAGAAAAACAAAAGGTAAGTTGGAATAATATTATCACAATGAGAAAATTTCATTCATACTATCAGTACTAACTTCTGCATGCTTCTGTAGTTTCTGATTACAAAAACGAGTATTGTAAAGTTGGTATAACGCACACGAAATCCATTACGGTGATAAAATCCCAATGTACTTCTTTTTAGGCTGCTTATTTTTCTAAATATTATATAAACTATATCAATCTTATGGATCACATGACACAAACGTACGAAACAACTCATTGATTCCTTGTCCGAATTCTTTTGGTACATTTGGTGAATTTTAAAACACAATATTTTTCCGGAATCTTTATAGGATTTATTTAAGATTTTTTATTGTTTAAAAATACTGAAACGATCCTATTCAATTCCCTGGAAACTTATCCTTGCTTTGAAATTCACTAACTGTGCCGAATAACATTTTTTTCGTTTCACTGAAATGTCAATTACATATAGTTGAATTTTCATCTGTATAGTTCAAATTTCAATTACACGTGTAGCTGATTGTACATTCATAAGTATGTACTTAAAATTTTGACAACCGTAATTGAATAAAACTTCAACCATGTGCGATTGAAAATTCAAGCAGATATTTTTAACAATGCAGCTCTTAATTCCGTAAATTAATTTCTTGAAATTTCTCTCCATGTACCGACAATTTTTTTACCGGTATTTTGAAACCTCTATTAGTGTTCTTAAAAATGTTCTCTGCCGGTATCAGTTAAAAACAAATTTTACAAACAAAAAGTCCAAAGGGACTATCAGGCATTTTAGTATAAGATCATGTAATTTAAAATACATTTTGTCATATTTTGTCTGTTGAAGTTTTAGATTGAACTTTTTATGTATATATCGCACTTTATCGTCTATTTATGACTCAAAAAATACGATTAATCCCTTTCCAGTGTCTCGTTGTGTACAAGATGGCACCCTCGTGACAGTTCAGAGAAATAATGTTGTTAAACCCTTGCACCTTTCTAACGTTTTGTGTAAGGCCGGAAAGCATTCATTTCACTGGCCACAAAAATAATTATGATGAAATCCCGAACTCTTTTCCACATCTCGCAAGGGAGGGGAAAGCACTCCTGTGACGGGGCTAGGAAATAATCTTGGTCATATCCAGAAAGATAGCCTTGGGACTGTTCACAGAAAAAATGTTATCCAGAATAATGTGCATACAATCTGCAATAAGAATAATAATGTAATAAAAATGTAATACTGCACAATAATGAAAATGTAATAATGTACAATAGTACGTTTTTTGCACATTACATATTTTTTTATTGCGTAATTACATTATTATTATTTTTCATTGTATGTTCATTATTTGACATAACATTATTTTTGTAACTAGTGACAGGGCTGCCTTTCCGCCCTCTTCCCATGAGACTTGGTTTCCACTTGAATTAACTCCAATCAAGACAAGCTAAAGTGGGAAAGTTGGACTTGAGAATGTCTCAGTTTTGAGATGGAGTCAGACCAAAATTTATTTCTTGGAGACAAGTCTCTATATCTTGAAGACATATGTTTATGCGTATAACTGTCCAAACAAAATGGTTGATTCAACCAATATTTGCCACCGAAATTCATAAAAAAGTATATTTTTTCAATTGCTTATACTGCAATCTTAAACAAAGATATGAAAATTCATACACAAGATAAAATGTGGGCCTTTTCCTCAACTTTCGAAAAAAATATACTATATAATACATTTATGTCTCAACTAAGTTTGACTCGGGATATTTGCAAATATTTCTAAAGCGGCATGGTGTGGAAAAAGAAGAGTGTGTGAGTGATTTTTTGTATTGCAAGGGTGTGAGTACCAGATAAAAATAGGATTTTATTATTAAGTGATGATGAACGATATTTTAAACTTGAAAATAATACGAAATTAAAGACATTTCTTAACAAGTTCTAAAAGAATAAATCTTTTAAGAAAAGAAAGATAGAATCACATGAAAATAAGTTGACGGACCATTTTTCTTCTCTAGTTGAGGATGCAAGTAGCGTTTCGACTAAAAGCATCCTGAACAATAAAACACCTTCCTGATGGCGGAGGCGAGATAGGAAAGAGGATGAGTTGTGTTTGTGTCACCCTGAAAAAGCGCCTAAGTGGTGTTGTAAAAATGCTCTTTATTCATGGACAGAATGAGTGCACAATGCGGTGAGCAATCGTGGCACAATGCCGCTGGCACAATCTGGTACATCGGGCCACTGAGCATTTAGCTTAGCGACTCATCGTGAATCGAAAAAATTCCCTAGAGCCCACGCGGGAAGGAGGCACGTTTCGAATTCGAAGAGATATCGCTTCTTGCGTTAACACATACAAAACCCTCAAAGAGCTTTTATCTCCAATCGATTTCCATCTCAGATTTCATCAAAGGAAAATACATTCATTCCCACTCAATCATTCTTTGTAAAATATGTATTAATGACAATTGCTTATATGACTTGAATATTGTTATTTATTTACAAAGGGAAATGGTATTTTTCGACGTCACGATCTGCAGACGCATAGTTAAAAATTTTTGTTGTTGTAATTTTAATCTTACAGTCGTACTTTGAATCACGTTTACCAACAATTAAATAAACTAATACAATTTATTTATTGTTATTTCTAAACGTTTTTACAAAATTACACGTTTGCAGTCTATTGGTGTTAGGAAGAAAAATCTGCTTGGTGCGCGGGTAAATTTTCCTCACGCGCTACGCGCACTGCTCGTTTCGCTCGCAAGCTTGAGCACGCCCTGGGGCGCGACTGTTGGTTCTCGCGCTTCGCGCTCGATTATGCATTCACCTCACCCTAGGAAATATATATCATTTTAATAAATTCATATTATCACCATTCATAATATGCATTAGTATTGGAACAAAAGTATTTTTATTGTCTTATTTTTATCATTTAAAAAATGCATATTCTAATTAAATGAAAATTATTATTAAACATTTTGCTACAGCTTATGTCGTTTTTCCAATTAAAGTTTTTAATCTTATTTTTCATGATTGAAAAAAATTCTTCTCGCCCTATCTAAAATGATAGAAAGCAAATTTATATATCTTTTCGGGGTGAACAGCTTTAGTCTATTAACTTTAGTTGTACCTTGTGTCGTGTTTTGAAAAATTAAATTTTTTAATATTGAATGCTATTTTTATAATTAAGAAAAAAACTGCGCGCCCTATTAAAAATTATTCATGAAAAGTTTAAATGATTTTTCACTATTTTTTGGAAGAGCAACTTTATTCTATTTATTTTCTGTATAGCTTTTGTCGTTATTCTAAAACTTTAATCATATATATTTTTAATGTTGTTTTTTACGGCTTAAAACAAAAATTACGCGTCCTATCGAAAAGTGATTTACGAACTTGTATATCTTTTAAGGGCGCGGAATGTTAGTTAATTAATTTTCTTTTTCGTCTCTTGCACAGTTTTACCGCAAAATGGAATTTTTGATTATTTTTTGTATCATCAAAATTTGAATTTTCTACTTTTCAACAATATTCACAAAGTTTGCATGATAATCCTGTTGGGCTTTCAAAAAGCAACGTTTTTCTTCTCCTGAATTTTCTTGGCATCATTCGTTGTTTGGCTTAAAATGTTCTCTTTTTTTTTCTTTTTTTTCTTTTGGAAATGCTATAAATTTGATCATTTTCTTTTTAACGAAAACAGCCATAAGGATAAATTGTTCGAGTTTCCGAGTACTATAAATAGCCGTACATAGAATTTTTAAATCTGGAACAAAAACAGTCTTAAATATTTTTAAAATGCGCTCACTTTTTGAATTTTCATTCAAAACAGCTGGTTTGCGAACAAATTCTTTCTTTTTAGGCCTTAAAAAGTGTGCCAAAGCGGAATCCAGTCTGATTAATCTTTCGAAAGTTATCGTGCCTACAGACTACAAACTACAGACCAATACTTTTTCATTAGGATGATAATGTAAAAAGTGAGCAGGTATATACAGACAAATCTTGGTTTAGAATTTATTACGAGTTAATTTGACTTTTCAGGAAATTCTTCAAGAATCAGGCAACTCTACTTAGGAAACTCAAAATCTTTGAAATGTGTACTCTTTTCAAACTTAGCATTTTTCCTTTATTGTGATAGTAAGAAACTGCAAATTACTTAATAAATTATGTTTAACTTGAAGGAAACCTTCTTGCTCGATCCTTTTCAAAGCGCAACGCACTATAAAATATTTTTAAAGTTCACAAATTCATAATTTTTGCATTGTAATTTTGTACATGGTCATGCGTCAGGTTCCAATGAATCTTAAAGTTCTGAATTGATATGCTTTCCTTTAGTTCCATTCTAAAATCGCCAGGATTTTAGAAATAGAATACCCTCTTTTAAATTAAAATTGAATTTTTAAAAATATTAAATTTTACTTTTATCTAGTCACCATAAAGATTCTAGGGATAAAAAATCACCACATCCGCAAATAGGCCCCAAAATAGTCCACAAATATCCGCGAATACTTTTATGAAGTAAGGGTATGAAGCGTTCTTAAATCCCCCGAAGATTGATCCATTAATTCTCAAAATAAAAAAGTTCGCTATATACCCTTGAAAATAGTTTAAGTATTTAGTTTAACAGCGTATCTATGGCACAACTTAAATATAAAGTATACGCTCGACGAATTTTGATGAATCGAACCGAAACGTTGAACTGATACATCCATAATGTTAAAGTCGTCCAAGTACAGGACTCTATCCCGGGTAGAAACTAAACTAAATATTGGCTCTCACGAGGCCGCAGCCTGATTTCCTAGCTGGAAGAATCTAGGCTGTCCCTCAGCTGGCCCTCGGCAGGTTATTGTCGTGTGCTAATTGTCTTACATTATTTATATACTCACTTTTTAGCACTATATTTTTTAATTAAACTAGATAAAAATCTTTATGCTGCATAAAGATATATTTAAAAAATAATTTCTATCAATTAATTATTTTCTCGAGGGGACCTTGTAAAGTCTTTGACAGGTAAAACGGGTAATACAGCTGTGAGTGCACAAAAATACATTAATGTTCTTATGCTTAATTATAATTAAATTTAAAAAAGAACAAATTAAAGAAATTACCGAGATGCAAACTTTGAAAAATTTCATTTTTATCTGAAAAAATTATAAACATTTGGTGCCTTAGAAATTTGAAAGAATTTTTCTTAAAGATCGATTTAATTTGAAATCAAGTGAGTACGTTTAAAAATCATATATAACAAATCGAGCTTCAACAACGTTTTTTCCTCATTTCTAAAGTATCGCATGAATGCCGTCAAGCATTTATGATACCGTACTCAGCGTGGCATCGTAGCTATGGGGATTAGGCGTTCGACTTATACGCCTGCGGTGCGTGCATTCGATTCTCAGCGCTTGCGGATATTTTAATAAACTGTGTTTGTCTTTAGTTATTAGTAATAAATCTTGTCTAGTCAAATTTAACAATAAGTTTAGTTTTAAAATAACGTGTGCAGTGTAGTTAATAATCGAATGTTAATAAATATACGAGAACACGGAGGAGTGTTTGTCAGAGGCTACAGAAAGGTGTAAAATCTTTAGATTAAACTTTTGCAAAGAAAATGTATTTTACAATTGGGTTAATATTTTCCTTCTTTGAATAAAAAATTTCTGGTAATAGATTATGGAAATGTGCTGGTTAAACTTTAATACTACTGCAACTATAGCATCACGCTTCATAATTTGAAGCATAATCAATTTTTAAATGATTTAATCATGTTTTATTTGAATCAACAAAATAAGAAACAGTAGCATATGCTTTTGAATAATAGTGTGTGAGGAACTATCTAGATTCTATAGAGACCCTATGAATAGGCCCTTCTTGGGTTGCCTACTGATGACCTCGCTAGCTGAGCGTGATGCTTTCGCCTGCGCCCTCGATAGATTGCAACATTAGGGCCTCGATAGAAAATAGGAAATCTAGACAGGGCGTCTTAAGAACCAAGTTATAATTTCTACCCGGGATCGGACACTTCATGAAGCTTGCAGACAATTTCGTGAAAAATGCAGTCGACTGCTGTCGTTCACTTGATGAAGCTTATAGTAAATTTTTCGTGCCGTATGTAAACTTGTTGAAAAATTATAATTATTAATATTTTCGTTAGGCCACCTCCCTTATCTAAGAAAGTTGCAATCAAATCCGACAAATCACAACACCAAAATATCCACCATGGCCGTGATGATGATAAAATATAACAACGGAAGCCACCATTTCTCTTGTCGTCGTAACAGAAGCGTTTTAGTGGTTCTTTGCACAGCTGGTATAATAAAATGGAAAGTGTTACCTAAGCTCTCAAGTAAATAATTGTAGTAGCAGGTCAATGAGGGGACGAATTTTTAATATTTTTTTTTTTAATATTAGTTTAATTGCAGATGAAAAATTTGAATCTCCTGCTTTTAAATCACGACGTTTTCCTTTTCGAAATTTAATAATAAAATTTCGGTGATGACACTCAGCACTTTATTGACCTAAGATCGCTCTTTCCTAGGCATGGCATTATTGGGGTAAGTGACGTGGCCCTATTAGGATACACGGTGTTCCTAATAAGGCCACTTGACATTTTTTCGTAATTGGAGTTTCAAAAATACTTAAACCGTTTCAAATGGCACAACAAAAATTTGCGGTGTAGTTAAATAGTTTGTCTAACCGTATCTCAAGTTACAAGTTAATTAGTTCAGTAGTTTGGTCATGAGAAGTTGGCAAACCTTAAGGTGGCCTTCTTCGGAATACCTTCCTTATATTTAAAGTATAAACTACTATTTTTACTCTGTGGATGTTTATTCTTTGTGCCACTTCTACTCTTTGGCTAATTTTTTAAAATGATTTAATTACTTTCTTCTATGAAATATCAACACAAAAACTTGGGACAAAACAAAGACTCGGCATAGTAAGTTTACCTCATTTTTAGGTACCCAGCTAGTTGTGTTGCCCTGTACCTGCAACGTTTCTTACGTCGAGTTTTTTTTCATGAAGGCATACAATAACGCTCACTCTTATTTTTTAAACGTTCATCAATTTCATGTTAAGCTTAAATGAAAGCAGTTGAGAATTGCGCTTAAAATCTACAATATGTCCATAAAGGATGATTATTGCTGACAAGAATTTTTTGTAACTTTTTTTTTATTCTTGGTGTCGATTAGATACCGTGATTATCGATATCGGAAATCTCGATTTTTCTTGACCGATATATTGATACTTCATATCCCCAAATATTGGTACAGGGAATATCGAACCTCTTTTCTCTCTTATATAATGCAGCTTTTTTATCCATTAAAGACTTACAATTTAAAGTGCTGCATTAATATAAATATTATATATGTAATATGTAAATATATTTAAATGATGTATCTCTTTTTCGTGAATCTAATGAGAAGGAGTTTATACAACATCCAGAAGATGATTAGTGTCAGTCAATCTGACACTTAGTTGCATGATTTTAAAATTTTTAGCCCACTCATCATTGTAATTCCTGCAGGCCATTAGTCTGGCACGCGTCGCTATTTAAAACAGCATTGTCACACTTCGGCTGCCGATCTCGTAGTTCATTCATGAAAGAAACTGATTCGATTCGTGACCAGGATGATTCCGCCTGTCTATATTCATCTCCATTCTGCGCTGTTTAATTCAAGTCACCTTTTTATAAGAAACAACTTAATATGAAACCGAATTGAAGGGTCGCGGAGCACTGCGTATGTGCTAAAGCTCTGATTTTACTTTAGATACAAAAAACTGTTCACTTTTGTTTAATTTGATTTTTGTTTTTAAAAAGGAAGTACGTTCTCGCCATTACTTATGTTACCTCTATCGGAGCATGAAAAGAGCATTCTAAATAACGTAACCACCTTCTAGAAAAGCTCTTTTGAAAGGTACGGCGCGTCCCAAAAATGATAATGTTGACCCAGAAAGCGTTTCGTCACTCTTTGCTTTCTCAAAGAGGAATATACAAGAATATAAAATATTCACACAAAAAAGTCTTACTTCTATGTTGGTCTTGTTTTTATTTATGCCTTAAATCAAACTGATGTCTAAAATTTCACAATAATTATGTCTCAGAAAGAGCCATTAAGGGTCCGCAAAAGTGTCCAATATTGGAGCAGGCACTCAATTTTTTATGATGTTAAGGGAGCGTGCGTGTTAAATTTCTGAGAATGGCTTCTATAGTTTCGCACAATGGACTTAATTAAACGACGTAAATAAATAATAATATATTCAATCATAATGATATGTCAAAGAAAAGTTTCTTTTATCACAAAGAAACTGTTTTCTGCATGTAATTTTAATTTAATACAGGCTTTATTTAGGTCATATTTATCACTTCTTCTAAATTTTTAAAGTGACTTGATATAAGTCCACAGTCTGGCAACAGACTACTTTTAAGATTATGCAGCGGCTTGATGTTAGCCTACCGTCTAGCTAACAACACTTTTGGTTTCGACCAAGACTTTTTTTCTGTGTTCCTTGACTCGAGGCGAATCAATTGACCTACAATGTTGATACATTTAACCACAGAATAGAGATCCTCTAGGTAGAGTTCAGGCACGTTTCCTTCACCAATAGTCAGCGCTGGATCGGAACTTTGATATTTTTATGAAGCGCAAAAAATTCAAACAGTTTTATTTTTAATTAATTGTTTTGCTTAAGAGAATTTTGAAGTATATGTGTTTCAAAGTAAATATTATTAATAATATTTATTAGTTTAAAATAAAGATTGTGATTTGAAAATAGCGCCAACTCATGCCAATCAAAACTTATAAAAGTTTAACTAGTATCGGTAGATAGGCACCAATCAGATTTGGATTACCTTGTGTCTCAACTGTCCCTTGCGGATCTCTACTATGAGGTAAGGAAGATATGGTCATTTATATTACTTGAAAAACCGATTTTTATAGTAAAACTTTTCTCATTTACAAAATTTAAAGTTGATGCAAGAATAGAAAAATTTGTATTTGCATGCACCCATGCGCCATCATACTTCTCGTGAAGCCGTACCCCAACGTGACAAAGTCCGACGACTCCTTCTTTGTGTGCTCAGATCTATAAAAATAAAAATGGACATACATATAATATTTAAACAAAGAAGCAGCTTTAATGAAAAAAAGATATGTAGGAATAATATTATTCCAATGAGAAAATTTCATTCATACTATCGGTACTAACAGCTGTATTCTTTTTTAGGTTATGGATACAAAAAGAGTATCGAAAAGTTGTCTATATGCGCACCCGAAATTCATAATGGTGATATAATTCCAAGGAACCTTATGTTTTTCTTATTTAGGGCTGCTTATTTTTCTAAATATGATATATTCTCTTTATTAATCTTATAAATCTCACGACAGAAACGTACGAAGTAATTTATGATTTCTTATTAGAATTATTTTAGTACAGTTAGTGAATTTCAAAGCACAGTATTGTTAAAGAATCTTTATGGGTTTTATTTCAAATTTAGAACTATTTAAAAATCTTGAATCAAATCTATTCAATTCCCTGAAAAATTATACTTGTTTTGATATTTACTAATTGTGCCGAATAAAATTGTTTTCGCTTCATTGAAATTTCAAATACATGTAGTTGAATTGTGAAATGAATATTTGAAAAATTCCATTACACGTATTGTTGATTTTTCAATCAAAAGTAATTGAAATTTCAACCACCATAAATGCACAAAACTTCAACCACAAGTGGTTGGAAATTCAACTAGATATTTCTAACAGTGTATCGCCATTTATAAAATCTAAAAAATTCTTTTCCATGTTTAAACTTTATATATTAAAATAATTCATAGTTAATTCAAGAAGAAAAAGATTCCTTGATTCGAGACGTGAAGTTTTGGAATCAGTACCATAAATATCATAAAATTTCTTCATTATCATAATTCAAATTTCACGCAAGAATAGAAAAGGCTTGTTGATTCGAGACGTTTTGATTGTCCTATTTCTATTTTGTTTTAAATTTAACTTTCTCTATCAGAAAGCAAATATATTTACTAATTAATTATTTCAATTAAAAAAAAAGAAAAACAAGAAGTTACTATTGAACTATTACATAACTCTACGGAACCATAAGAGGAACATCTAGAAATCCCATTGCGGACCACGCGCTTCACGCGCGCTGAGAATATGCCAATGTCAAGCTAGAAACAATAGGCCCGAATAATTTAGCTTTATAAGCGCATTCTTCTAAAATAAAGCAGTTTGGCAGGCGAAGATTAGATAGGTATCATCCCCTCCCTTTCTATATGATAAGGGAAGTAGAGTGTAAGTTTCATCGTGGGACCGTCGCAGCAGGGCCTTGGCTCCAGATTCATTCCTTGTCTGACAGCTACGGCTGCAACTTGTGTTTCCTTTAATAAACTGTCTGACCAGGTCTACGAATCTGTGTCAGGACAAAATGAAATTAAAGTGACTTTTTATTCAGACCGTCACACAAATTGGCGATCCATGCCAGGATACTTTTGATTGATACGTGATTCTCAAAAAAGTATCAATAAGAACCTTTTTTAAAAAGGAAATAAAGTCAGGAAAACACGTACTGGGCTGAACGAAGTAGGCTCACAGTGATTCCTTGTCGAGAAAATTAGACTAAAAGGCCAGATGTTACCTAACCATGTTGGCACCGTTGGAATTGCAGAATTTACGGACTCTAAAACCCACGGCTGATCAGAACGAGTAGATCTACTGAAGCAGCCACTAACAATCTTCACAAAAAATCGCAAGTGAGTAAAAAGAAGAGGAAAAAAATCTGTTTTAAGAAAAAGAAGTGTTCTGTATTGACTCTCTAAAACCTCGTAAGGCTAGTCGACTACGCGAGACCAGACCTTTCCTTAAAAAACGTTCATCGATTCATTCATAATATTTGGCGAAATTTGTAGCACTAGCGTTTCAAATAGTGAATTTAAATTAGAAAATAGTTACTAGCTAGAGGGTTGATTTCACCACGGACTATACGCGTACGTGAATATTTCATTGTAACGAACGATATAGAGAATAGATAGCGCAGCGCGATATACCACCCGACATCCGTTAACATAAGTAGGAAACTCAAAATTAGGTACACTACTAATACACAATAATAAGAAGAAAGAAGCCATGGCAGACGGAATCAAGAACGGGGAACGATGATAAATCTCGAGCAGGTAACGATTACGCTTTGCATTTAGAATCTGAACCAATTAATCCTAGGATTCTACAAATGTTGTCAAACGAAAGAGTAACAACTCCCACTGAAGTCAACCCTACAAGAGAAACTATCCCTGCGAGAAACGCAGTCAAATTAATTAAGAAATTCAACGGACAAGATGATATGGGAGTGGAACCCTTCATCGCTTTTGTAGTAAGAATTAAATCCCAGCGTTCGAATACAGGTGTCTTATTAGACTGGATCGTCGCAGAAAAAATGGAAGGAGAAGCGGAAAAATCTATTTTTTTTTTTATCAACTCAGGGTTATGATGATCTTTCCAAAGGTCTTAGAAATAATTTTGTAACTACCGGATGACTAGAAACTCATCGCACAAAACTCTCACAAGTAATTCAAGGAGCTGGGGAAAGTACGCAGAATTTCAAGGCACGATTCAATCAAAGAATGCACAAACTTTTGTGTCCTGTTCAGTTGAAAAATCAAGAGCAAACAGTTCTCGAAAAATACATCATGAATATAAGAGAAGAACTTTCAGACCGAGTTTCAAGCAAAAATCCTAGCGATGTTAGAGAATCACAACAAATGACAATCCAATTCGAAGTCTGTTTAACGGAAAGAAGTAAAATTCGCCAATCTAAAAACACGATTAAGCCCCAAATATCAATTCGCACAACTATCAATAAATCTCCTTTTAAGAACTTAAACTCCCAATTACATTATACAAAAATACCCTTAATTAAACAATTCTCTGAATCACAGCATACCTTTGCAGCAGAGAATCCAGTTATTTTTCAGTCTCTGCAAAATGCCTGGACACATTGAAACTCAATGTTTCTCCAAACAGAAAAAATTTCACACGAAAGCTTCGGCAAGTCGACCTCCGAATCGTGTGAATTATCTTCAAGAAGAAACGGAAGAAGATAACAAAGAAACGGAAATGAAATCGGAGACAGAGTATCAGCAATATCTGGAAGATTATATTCTATCAGAGGACAATTACACGGATCATCGGAAAACGTCATTTCTGTACACTTATCAGTTTAGGCTACATAGACAGAGTACAGGTTTGCCGCCGTTTAAAATAACATTTGGAAGAGAAACCAATTTACCTTCAGCCTTAGCAACAACTACGTCGTTAATCCATCAAGAATTGTTAGACATTTGGCGAAAGAGACATGAAGAATATTTTGAAAAAGGAAGAACTGCCATTCAAAAAACACACTATACACTCTAATAGGTTGAAGACCTTCTACCAATATCCTCATCGGTTAATTTTATGTTTCTTTTTTAGAATGAATTTCACTTGGATACTCCTATCATTCCTCTCGATGACATCTGCTAACGTGACTCTCACTTCACTCAATGGATCCACTATATTCGCCGAGGACCTTAGGACAGCAAAAATCGATCACAATACATGGAGACTCATTTCGTCCGTCCACACACACGGCATTGAAAAAAGATACGAACAACTTAGTCTCTTGCATAGATCCGTCTCCGAACGATGTAATCAATGTTTAGAACAATTTGAACTGGAAACTTTAAAATACCGAATTGAAAGATTAAATATTCGAAGATTGTTACTCAATCAGTTATTAGGAAGGAATCGGTATAAAAGGAGAGCTTTTAATTTTATTGGAAGCATATTCAAGACACTTTTCGGTACACTATCTGAAAGTGACTTAGATTATATCAACCACGAACTTGATCAACTGTATTCCCAAAACAAAATGTTAAAAATGTCATTAAAAATCAAACTAAAGTAATTATGACTATTTTAAATTCGGTCGCACATGATGTAGTTTCCTTGTTTACAAAAAATTAAAACATTATAGATAATTATAACAAGTTAGCATATAAGACTAATGAAAATATCGAAAACGTAGTAATGGCTAATCAGATCTCAATCATGACCGTTGTAATATCAGAATTAAGTGAAGACATATCGCTATTAATCGATGCACTAAATGACGGTAAACACGGAATATTACATCCTCAAATTTTACCTCGAACTACACTTATAGAGGGATTTAAACAATTTGAAGAAGTAAACAATGAAAAGCATGGAATTCAGTTAGTAGAGGAAAATTATCAATACTTGATTGATATTGCCGAAATAACTGTCTCATTCATAATATAAGACTGGATGTTTGGAATGCTAGGGGAGTAAATGATCTCAAGGTAAAAGAATTGCGTGAAACCATGGACGTGAAGAATCTAGATATCTTATGTGTGCCCGAAACAAAGAAAAAGGGATGCGAAACTAAAGACATAAAAAACTGCGTGTTGAAAGACGGATTTGAAATATGGTCAGGAGTAGACTGTGCATCACATGGTAAAAAAGGAGTAGGTCTGATTTTGAATGAAAGAGCAAAGCAGCATCTCGGAGACCATGGCTTCGTGTCTCCCAGACTGCTGTGAGCTAGAATGAAAGTAGGAATCAGAAGACTATTTATTATAGCATGCTACGCGCCGATTGATAGTGATCCCAGAGAAGTAAAAGACGCCTTCTGGGACACTTTGAGTGACACAATAAACATCTGCGAACATGGGGAAAGAATAATTCTACTAGGAGACATTAACGGTTGGGTGGACATCCAAAATCAGGATACAGAAAGAGTATTAGGTAATTTTGGGGATCCAAGAACAAACTATAACGGAGATAAACTAGTTGGTCTATGCTTAGAAAGGGGTCTGTTTATTACAAATACTTGGTTTAGGCATAAAATGATCCACACGTACACCTGGTTTAAAGGAAATAGCCGCAGTATAATTGACTTTGTTGTTGCGGATCAAAGATTTAGAGAGTTAGTCAAAGATACAAGATTCATGAGGGGTCCTGAATGCAATACTGATCATTAACTTCTGATCTCAAAAATTAACTTAGGTCGGGGTTGGAGAAAAAAGAGACCAAAGAAAGCAAAACAAACGCGAATCAAAATTGAGACCCTAGAGAAACCGGATATGCGAATAGATTTCCAAAATAAGATAATCGAAAGCATAGATAGGGCAACATGGGAGGACCGTATAAAAAACAAAGATTTAGAGGGCGTCTGGGCAATGTTACGGGATATCCTTGTAGATGTACGATCGAAGTGTGTGATACCGCAGTTGTAGGAAGAATTTCTGGTGAT
Source organism: Belonocnema kinseyi (assembly GCF_010883055.1). Taxonomy (NCBI): domain Eukaryota; kingdom Metazoa; phylum Arthropoda; class Insecta; order Hymenoptera; family Cynipidae; genus Belonocnema; species Belonocnema kinseyi. Next base: position 55,201,258 of record NC_046661.1, on the reverse strand, counting down.
GCGTGGTGGAATGATGAAATTCAGGCTGCCCAAAAAGCAAAAAAAGAAGCGTACAAGAGAACTTTGAACATCGCAAGTCTTAGCAATGAGGAAAGAAGTAGACGTAGAAATGATTACAGACGCGAAAACAGGATACTTAAACGATTAGTTAAAGAAAGTAAAGATACAATTAGAGCAGAAGAAGAGATAAAAATACAAAACGACTTTGTAGGAAGCAGGAAACTACTTTATAAAAAAATGAAAGGAAACAAAAGTACAGAAATTGTCAACATGAGAAATAGTAGGGGAGAAATGGTATATGATGCAGACGGAATACTAGAGGCTTTCAGAGACTATTTTAGGAGACGATTCGCAGATGAAGATATAGGACACCACAACTGCGATGTTGAACAAGATGCGATGGAAAACTCAATTGAAAAAGTCTGTGTCACTGAGATTAGGGATATAATTAAGAACTTCCAAAACGGTAAGTCTGCCGCGGTAGACGGTATTAACGCTGAAATGCTTAAACACGGTGGAGCGTGCATACCACATAGACTGTGCGAATTGATAAATTTATGTTTCGAGATGGGAGACGTTTCAGACAATTGGAAAGAAGCTATTATCGTACCAATATACAAGAGAAAGGGAGATAAAAGCGAGTGCAATTATTACAAAGGGATTAGCTTATTAAGCACCGTAACTAAAATATATTCAAAAATACTTATTCGTAGGGTAATGAAAATAACAGAAGCAAAGATTTGGGAAGTCCAAAGTGGGTTTATGCCAGGAAGGTCATGTAGGGATCAAATATTTAACTTAAGGCAAATAACAGAAAAAAGTTTGAGAGTAGGGAAAAAAGTTTTCTGTGCATTTGTTGACCTAGAAAAAGCTTTCGAAAAGGTAGATAGAAGTAACCTTTGGGAAGTCCTGAAAGAGTATGAAGTCAATGGATGGATCCTACAAGCTATAAAAACAATATATACAGGTAGCAAAGCGAGTGTGAGAGTGAATGGGAAACTGAGAGACTGTTTCGATATTATTCAAGGAGTTAGACAAGGATACTTTATGTCTTCATAGTTATTTATATTATTTATGGACAAGTGTTTAAGAATGGCTCTTTTCGACGAAGAGGGTGTGGATCTCGAAACAGTAAGGGTACGGGGGTTAGCGTTCGCAGATGATAAGGTTGTTATGGCAGAGTCTATCGAAGACTTACAAAGAATGTTGAATAAACTAGATACAAACATGAACAGCATGGGTTTCAAAATTAACGCAAATAAAAAAAACTATGGTGTTCGAAGAAAAGAGTGAGAAAAACACTATGCAATATTTTATTAAATGATGAGAGAATTGAACAAGTTGATAAGTTCGTATACCTTGGTAGCTTATTTACTAGGGACGGGAAGATAGATGAGGAATTAGATAGACGAATAAATGAAGGTAAGAAGGTTATGGGTAGAGCAGGTCCCCTTACCAGAAGTAAAAATATATCAAATAAAGCTAAAATAGCAATACATAATTCTATATTTATACCGACTGTACTACCATATACGGTAGCGAGACATGAACTTATCAAGAAAAAGATAAGAATAAAATTAACGCAATTGACATGAGATTCATGCGCATAATAAGTGGGAAGACCCTAATGGACAAAGTAAGTAACGAGATAATTCTAAAAGAATGTGGTGCAGAAGAGACGCTAGTAGACACGTGGGAAAGAAATCGGTTATGATGGTTCGGACATGTTGAGAGAATGCCAAATGAACGACTGACGAAACAAGTGTATCAAGGTAAAGTAAATGACAGCGTGCCCAGAGGTAGACCGCTGAAAGAATGGTTAGAATGTGTGAATAAGACCCTACTTAGAAGAGACATAAGAAGTCACAGAAACACGAGAGCCTGCATGAAAAAATGCATGAACATAAAACAAGCTAGAGAAGTATTCCAGGACAGGAAAGTATGGCGGCAAATAGTTAACAAAAAGAGTGTCAGTAGAGTGAATGACGCCTGAAACAAAGACCTTGGTTATTAATAGACCCAAGTGTGGAACTTTACATAACGACTTCGTGAGTTTCTTCGCTTGGGGTGATTGCTAGAGAGATTGATCAGCAACCTGGGTCGGAGCAGTGTTGCGGAACGAACGTGTTATTTACTTAAATAGCACGAGAATTCTGGATCAATCTGAGAAACCTCTATCCCTTCCACATAATACTCCTTTCCCCTGCCGAGTGAGTCACGCCTACCCGAAAGGGAAATGGCCCTTTATAGTTATAGAAATTAGGCCCTTTATAGTTTTTGATTTTGCTTCATTTTGTGTGATCCTATTATAGTCTTATGAGAAGCTAGGAAAGATGAACTCAGCCCCCGCAGAACCGCGCGCACAGGAGACGGGTCGACATACTATAAGATTCGACATGGTATCCCAAAGCTCAGTTTAGAGACCTATTTTAAGACATCTGCCTTTCCGGCTCTACTGAAGGGGACAGATTGGGGTGTTTAAGGATTTGTTGACTCTGGTGCCATTCAGCCCTGGACGCAGTAATTAAATCGTAGCTTATGAGCATAAGAACTAGCATCCTTGATATGCCAGCAGGCTTTGCTATTACTCCCTGAAGACACCCCTTCTTAGTCTAGATCCCACCGAATAGAGTCTGTTAGATTCCCAGAGTAGCTGAACCTCGTGATCTCTCGTGATCTCTTTGGTATTTCGTTCCCTAGGGAGAGTTCTGAGAAGCTAAGAATCTAGTTTTATTCAATCTATTTTTCACAATCTGTGACATATTTTCTCAACAATTTGATTCTAAGTATTAACATGTTTATTGCAAATAAATAATTGTACACGTTTGAGAAATATGTTTGAAAATTAAATTAAAGTTATTTTATTCAAAGAAATCGTGATTTACATAAATAAAATGCAATTAATCAGTTCGAATAAATAATATTTTGAACAAATCAAATACTGTTTCAAATGAATGCATTTTAATTTTGTTAAAATTAGTAGATTTAAAAAAAAATAATTTTGGAATTTCGCATGGAAGTTTGGTGGTGAACTTACTCGTGAGAATAAGGCATACAATTTAACGTGAATTCCGAAACACCAAAAATAACGAGGCGATAATCAAACCTGTATGCAGACGGAATGAATCTGAATCTGATGCATTAGCCCTCATGACCGTCCCTCACTTTAATTTAACATTTTAATATATTCATAATATCAATATAATATTACCAAAAGTCAAATTCATTCTTGTTTTAATTTTGGGCCGACCTCAAGCAGTCATAGTTGGCTCAACGTTGGCAGCGTATAAAGAGCCAACAATCAGCATAAACCGTCGCTCGTAGTTATCGTTTGTGTAGTTGGAGCCGCTTCAAGTAACCACAGTTGACCTTACCTTGGTAGCATGTGGTGAGCCAATAATCGATATAAAATGGCGGCCCGTAATATATTTCGATAAAACAGCTCGCAATGCTTTAGCGCATCGTGCCACGCTTCCTCCGAACTGCTGGTATATCAAAATCGAACGACGCGCGTCCCCGTCTGGGATTACGCTGGTCCCACAACCACAGAATCAATGTTGTCAGAGAACTGGTACGTCGTGCGTTCGCTCGCCGAATCAAGCTGATCTCAGAAGAATTGAACTACCGTAGTTCTATTTCCAAAGCGATAGATGCCCAGCTAACGCGAACAATATTGGTTCTATGGTATCTGGTACTCGCCTCCGACCATATTTTTTTCCGCGTGGTAGTGAATGATGAGCCAATAGTCAGCTCAATTTTGGAATAGTTGGCTCAACTGTAAGATGATGAAAAATTTGCACATGTGTATTTACCGTTAGATGTTTACAAACAGATCTCTCTGTGTTTTTAAAATTACGATCCCGTATGCTGGTCTTGAGCCAAATTTGTGCACATATTTTATAATGTAGTGCAAGTATATAAGCAACCTTTGATTGTGTATGAAATGACAATTGGTGCTCAATACAATACAAAATACGTTTTCTAGTGTACAATATGGTTATCAGCACGGGCTTTTTTCCGCATATCCTTGAAAAACATGACATAACGTCCTAAAGTAAACATCTTTGGTAAAAGCCAATAAATTTCACTTTTCCATACACATTTTAATATGTAAAAGAATGATGAACGAAGTTTACACATCAAAAACCTTGCCTTTTTCTGACCTGAGAATACTTCGGATACTACATACATGTAAAATTTCAGCCTTAACCACGTCTGACGACCGTAACGTAAGTTGTTACATTCTGTGACGGAATCAATTTGACAATCCGACAAAAGTCTTGTGTGTCCTGAGGATACAGCGGGACACAAGGACTTTCACCTTCTCCATTTTTCCCGCAAGTGTTTTAGCATATTGTTGACAGGCAGGGGTGCTTTTCAGGCTATTAACCAGTTCCAGGCTATTAAACTCTCTTTTTTCATTCTCCTTGGCTATAGTTTTTTTGTCACCTGATGCCGAAAATTCGTGAACGACCATGGTTCACTTCTCGAACTCTATGGAAGATGCTGTGCATGTTCTTATGGAGGAGCTGTTCCCGGAAGGTTTTCTCCTGTGCTTTCTTATTCCGGGCTTTCAGGAGTGAGTACTCAAGATAGATAAGATTTGATGCAATTTGCTCACGCCTGATACTGAATTTAAGTCCGAGTGTTTGAGCAGCCCCCTCCGCTGTTTTGTACAGAAACGCTCCTTCGCCCACTTCTTTGTGCTTCCTGAACATTTTAAGAAGAGGATCTCTTCCATTTGCTACTTTATGAGCTGAATTCAAGATTCAATATTTCGCGACCACCTTAAGGGCGTGAGATGTAGAGTCGCGAAACAGAAGACTTTAGATGCATGATTTTCTTCACGTTCATAAACATTCGTTTTCCGATATCAAGGGATCTGCGCTCGTTCTTAGTCCATGGAACCACTTTATATAAATAGAGTATCACCGGGACGGCAAACATGTTCGTTGCAGGTACCTTTTTCGTCGCCGACAATTCGGAAGACAAATCTGCCGGATCAGACCATTGCACCTGCTTTGGAGAGCATTCTGTATAGATTTCACATCCTGAATGCGGCTCCGTGTTACGCCCAGGTATGTATAACTCACTCAAGCGCAACAGTGTCATATAGCGCTTCTAACGACGAGCTCAGGGTCTTCAGGACTTTGAGCCCCGTTGTTCATACATTTCTTGCCACACAGGTCCGATTGTCTGAAAAATCCTATCATTAAGGATAACTGTGAATATCTTACACAGTGTGTTTAGACAAGTGATTGGCCTTTAATTCTTTGGGTCAGCTAAGTTGCCCATTTTGAACAGGAGTACTGTGCGCACTTCCACTAACAAATCCAGAATCGGCTCATCCGACTTTAAATATGAGGTGGAAATACGGGCCAGGTGCTGATGGGTTAAAGGAAACTTCTTCCACTAGAAGGTCTTGATACCATCTGGTCCCGGAGCGCAATAGTTCTTTATACTTCTTAATACTTTTTTTATCTCCTTAAGAGTAATGGGTCGGCTTCCTTCCTCAGGTGTTATGAGGGCATCACACATCTTTTTGAAGCTATTTATGTTCTCTGAATTTTCGTACAGTCTATGCTGCAATTCGTAGACTTCTCTCCAAAATACTTGGACATCCTCTGGTTTGGGCGGGTAGTTGACAGTAAATGTTTTCTTGATCTAGTAAAAATTTCGGATAAGTTAGTCAAATACTTTCGAAGCAATATATTTTTAAATAGCGGTTCGCGCGAGGGAAATGTACCGCAAAGGCACTCGCTCGGACCTGGACTCGGCTGCTTACGCGATAAAAAAAACACAAGGAGCCTTCCATAAACCATGTGGTTGTTTTAGGGAGAGGGGGTGGGTTCTACGAAAGGTCAGGCTCGTCCACATGGGGAGAGAGGCAGTTTCACGTCCGAGCCAAATGGTTTTATATTCAGGTGTAAAAAATGATAATAATAAAACGCATAGCTTACTCCTTTTTTGAAATAGCATGCGGAGTCCTAAATTCGATCCCATCGAACCAAACCGAGTGCCCTCTCCCGAAATCTTTTTGTTTCTTCACATTAGTTAATAAGACGAAGCAAGATAATTCTGGGCGCAACCCATTGCTGGTTGCTACCACTCATAACTATTTGTTTTATTTTCGTTTTAGAATAAATAGAAAAAAACCACGTAGAAACATAGGGGGGGGGGGGGCGACATTAATACCCCGGTGGACCAAATGGGGGAAGGAGGGAGTCAAAAAGTGGCATAAATTGGAGCACGTGGTTTATGGAAGAACCCCAACCATCCACTTGCAAGATCGTATATTTTCATGTTGTCAATTCAACATATTTAAAATGTATTGCTATTCAAAAATTAATTTCTTGGAAAGTATTTTTGTACCCACTCCTAAATTTTTACTAGATGAAGAAAAACGTTTAGTTTACTTTTCAAAAACAACACTTTCAAATTGAAGAAAAACATCTATTTGTTTGTAAATATTTTATTCATAACATTAAATAAATAATTAAAGTGGATTTTAGTATAGTTTATTCGAAAGTTGAAGAAAAGACATACATTTTATCCTGCGTATAAATTTTCATATCTTTGTTTAATGTTGCCATATAAGCAATAGAAAAAGGTACTTTTTTATGAAAATAAACTTTTTTAAATTGTCTAGCAAACTTTGCGTGTCATATTGACATAAAAAAATGTGACAAAAAATTTTTATAGCAAATATTGTGTCTAATGCCTTATAATTACACACACACACACACACACATATATATATATATATATACCGATGCACCATTTGGTTCGATTTTTTATCCTCTAGAATCAAACCGAAGGACCTATGACAAAGCCACCGAACGCGTCCTCGGGTTGCGGATAAAGGGTCCCTGTACCAAGGGATTCTGCTGAATATGGTTACGAAAATAAATAGCCAGTCGAGGACAATTGTCCAGGGGTGGTCCCGAAGGAATTGACCTCCAAGCGGAGGTTTGAAAACCGTGCCGAAAGCTGAATAGCACCTGGGTGAGGTGTCTAGAACGGTGACATTGTGATACCGAGCGACCTCTCAGAGTACGCAGCCTTATCCTTGCATGCGCAGCTCTACAAGGATGGACGAACACCTTTCATTAGCTTCTCGTGGAAATAACAATAACAACACCAAACATAGTTGTAGTTAGTGCGGTTTAAAACAACAGAACGCGCAGGGATCCCGACAATGAGTCGGCCAACAATGCCGACCACTCTGAAGCTGGGGCAGCCAATGGAAATGGATTCAATGCGATGGATCGCAGGAATTTCGGGACCTTTAGGTTGATGGAGCGACTAAATCAAAACTTGCTAGAGCGCTACGATGCGAGTGTGGCCCGTGAACGGGGTTACATGGCACGGCTGCATGCTCTGTGGTGCGAGAAACACCCGGAGCTATCGCACTTTTCGCAGCAACGTCTGCGAAACCATGCTGAACTACTCCGTAAAAGGGGCCATGTAAGCGGAATGCCTACTCTACCACAGCTAGAACAAGCCGGCAACTAAGAAAGAGAGGCGACACTAAGACCAACCGCGGGCAGGCATCCACTAGATGAAGAGCGATGCTTTACGACCCGGAGAAATATCAACACCAAGGTTTCTCTCAAGCCTAAAGATCTGACTGATCATAAGACCAAAAGACGAATGCATCAACTTGCCATAAAGATAGGCTGAGCAAGACAGTACGCGCCCCGCATTTAATGTGTGATTGACTACATCACATCTGGCAGGAATTTTACCGACAAGGTTCGACAGTTCGCGCGCGAACTCTGGACCCGTTATCACACACTTAACAAATCAAAGCTGCTGACCATCAGGCAGCATATTGTTGAGAGAATACGGATACTATCTGACGCTAAGAGAAGTCTAGAGCGGAGGGATAGATGGGTCAGAGAAAATCAAGAGTGTCTCTCTGACCCATCTCGACTCTTCCAAGACCCTCCAGTTACTGTCGAACACCCACCCAAACCAGAGGAGGTCGAAGTATTTTGGAGAGTAGTCTACGAAGT
>NC_046661.1:55186964-55193140 GCF_010883055.1 Belonocnema kinseyi | reverse complement strand
AGTGATTGAGTGAGTGATCTGTGTGGTTCTCAAAGATGGTCTTAGTCTGTCAAGTATTCTATACTTTAAATAAAACTTGCACTATTAATTATTTCCAATGATTCTTCTCTGTCTATTCCTAAACTGGCAAAATCAAATATTTATAAACATAAACATTAAACAAAATGGTCCTTCGAGCCAGATTGCAGATCCTGAAAAAACATTAAAAAGTGTTAAATTGGTATTGAAAAGCCCAAAGTGACAAATTTTATTTAATGAAACTACAGGAACTAGGTGGGAAATATGAGGGCTTGAGGTCACATAGGAAGGATAAGCTGATGACAACATCTTCGCACGTACTATAATGCAGTCGTCCTTCTTCAAACAGTCTGTACTGTATTCTTTTATACTGTCATTCTTCACTGGATCGGTCTTTCATTATTCTTCACCTGAAGGAAGAAATAACAGGTTTGCCAGCTGATCTTTAGATGTTTGCCTACACACTTAATTTTAGACTTGATCGATTTCTAACCGTTTCCAGTGGTAAGATGGCAACTATAATTTACCCACGATGAGAGAGGTTCGTTATGGCAAACTAAATAATAATTCAAACAGAAAGAAAATTGGAAAAGCCAATCTTACAGTGGCTACTGTCGAATCCCAGATAGAACTTATTGACCAATTCTAGAAGAGTTGTGAAACCCTGCATCTTGAAATTAAAGCTGGAACTACGTCGGCTGAGCGTGAGAAATTGGAATATTTCACAAAGTCCAAGTATCTTGCTATTGAAGATGCTTATCTCAATGCTCGAGAATTTTTGTATAATTAATTGGTCTTGCTTCCCCCTGAGACTGAGGCTAACAAAAGCTTAATTCAGTCTCAGATTATTCGTCATGATTCCTTGCCTGTTAGACTTCCTCACATCACTTTACCGGAGTTTTCAGGAGACTACAAGGATTGGGAGAATTTCTGCGATTTATTGAATGCTTTGATAATTCAAAACGATTCCTTGTCAAATGTAACAAGATTACACTATTTGAAATTGTCCTTAAAGGGCGAAGCTGAAGGTTTTTTAAGACATGTTTCGATAACTGATGCGAACTTTATCTCCACGTGAGAGTCGCTAAAGACCGGATTCGACAACAAGACAGCTTTAATCTTAACTCATTTACAAGTCTTTATCAATCTTCCTAATATGTCGAATGATAGTCTAGAAGACTTGAAAAAACTTACGCGATAAAACAAATGAGTCATTGGCGGCTCTCAAAAATCTTAAACGCTTAACAGAAAATTGAAGTGATTTACTTGTTTTTATAATGGTTCAAAGGTTTGATATAAGTACTTTCAAGAAATGAGAGATGCATATTGGTTCTAGAACTGATTTTCCCACTTAGCATCAACTTGACTCATTTTTGGAGACTCGCATACGTATTTTGGAGGCTACTAAAGCTTCAAAAGCTGTTGCGAGTTCTCAAGAAAAGAGTAGGACTTCAAATCAATCGGGAGTTAGGAGCCACAATGGAACTTCTAGCTCAAAGTAAGTATAACCACTCTTTATTTAAATGCAACCAATGCAAAGCTCTTTCTGTGGACAGGCGTAGGTAGGTTGCTACAAATAATCATTGTTCTTATAATTGTCTGACGTCTGGACATCGTCCACATAATTGTGTTAGTAAATTCAAATTTACAAGTTTGGTAGGAAACATAATTCCCTGTTGCATTCAGATGATTATAATTAAAATCCCACCTTACCATCAACTAATTTTGCATCGGTTAATTCTCAATTGGCAGTTTCAGGTTCTCTCGCGTCACAATCAAATGATTCCGGCAATTCCACCCTGGGGCGGGGGTGAATCATGATTCGCTTAAAAAGCAGACAATAAAGTTTCGTTTCATTTCCTGAATAATGATCCAAATTTATTGCGCTCAACCTTACTCGCTACGGCTGTTATTTCCTTCCAAGCTGAAAATGGAAGAAGTCACAGATTTAGAGTTTTGCTGGACCAAGGATCTAAATGTTGTTTTATTACCGAGAGAGCAATGCAAATATTAAGTCCACGCTACAACAAGGTTATAGCAGTAGTATATGGGGTTGGAGGCGTTAACATTGGTTCTTCAGGAAAGTTAGCAGAATTTAATTTAATTCTCATAGAAAGGAACTATCCTAAAGTCTACATCCAAGCTTTACTATTATTACACCTTACATCATATGCTGTAAGATCTAATCTGGGGAAGATCAATTAGAAGAGTTAGGGTTAGCAGATCCAAATCCCTTTAGCTTCCATCAAGTTGATTTGATTTAAGGAGCCGATAAATATGGCTCATGTTTACTTCCTGGTCCCTAACAGAGTATATTGGGTTCCCTTACTGCGCAAAGTACAGTTTTTGGTTGGATATTATCTGGGCCGATTTCAGTAACAAACAAAATAGAAATTAACATTCCAGTTACAGCACATCAGGCTATTTCAGCAGAAGCTTTACATGAAGACTTAACCAGTTTCTGCGAGTTGGAGGAAGTTCCCTTGAAAAGTACTTTGACAGATGACGAAATGTTTTGTGATAAGAATTTCGCCACGAATTACCAACGAACAAAAGACGGACGTTACATGATACGCTTACCTTTCAAAAACGGTCCTCTCATAAAAATAGGTGCATCCCTGGAGAGAGCTAAGATCGTTTTAAATAAAGTAATTCGTCGTTTATCGAAGAAATCGGAGTTATTGCTACAATACCCCAGTTTCTTATCTGAATATGAAAGCCTTGGACACATGGAACTTCTTCAAGAAAAGGAATTGAATACTTTTCCACAAATTGTGTATTTGCCTCATAACCCTATCTTAAGAGAAAGTAGTTCCACTATGAAGTTGAGGGTTGTTTTTAACGCTTCTGGTTTAACTTTCAATCATTCTTCCTTGAATTCTCATGTTCAAATCGGTCCCAAGATGCTCAATGATTTGGTTTTAATCATTATGAATTGGAGATCACATCGCTTTGTTTATATGGCTGACATTGAAATAATGTTTAGGCAAATTCTAGTTGACCCTCGGGATTTCGATTATGAAAGAATTGTCTAAATTTCTCCTGATAAAAGGCTCGTCGCTTATAGATGTTTAACTGTTACTTACGGTACTGCCTGTGCTCCTTATTTGACTAACAAAGGGTTAAGCAGTTAGCTTATGATGAAGAAAATAGATTTCCTTTAGCCCAAACTATATTAGAAAATAGTATTTACGTCGATGATGTTTTGTTTGGCGCAGATAGTCAGATTGAGACTGAACAGGCGCGAGCTCAAGTAATACTGTTATTAGAAGCTGGCGGTTTCCATTTGCGAAAATGGGCCGCAAATGAACCCGAACTGTTCGAAGATTGCCTCTCGGGAGAACACGAAGGTGCTTTCGAATTTTCGTTAGCGGAGGATGCTCAACTGAAGGTTCTAGATTATTTTAGGATCCTAAGACCAATTAATTCCTTTTTAGAGTGACTTCTTCTTTAGTCGAAAATCGAATAAAACGGATTGTTCTTTCATTATAGCTCAGTTATATGATCCTATGGGTTGGATAACTCCAGGCATAATAGTGGCAAAAATTTAAATGCTAGAACTTTGGCTGCGTAAACTCAACTCGGACGGCAGACTGCCTAATGATCTTAAAATTCAATGGTTAAATTATCATGGTTCTCTGGAACAATTAGAAGCACTTAATGTCCCCAGATGGACACAACAGATGCAGACAAACTCTGAATTCGAGCTTCATGGCTTTTCTGACGCATCGTCAAACCTTATTCAGCTTCCGTTTACATTAAAATTCTTAGTGAAGATTTAAAACAGGCTCATGTTGTCCTACTAATGGCTAAATCTAAAGTAGCTCCTGTCAAATGTGTATCAATTCCTCGTTCGGTGTTGTGTGGAGCTGCGTTGCTAACTAAGCCACTTAACTTTGTCATGGAAACTATGTCATTGGATGAAATACCTGTTTACTGTCACACTGATTCCGTAACAGTTTTGGCTTAGCTAGGAAAACATCCTTCTAATTGGCCTGTATTTGTTGCCAATAGAGTTTCCCTAATTCATGAGCTAGTACCTAGCGCGCAATGGCGATACATTTCTACTAAAGATAATCCAGCCGACTGAGCTACATGGGGACCCACGCCCGAAAAATTGATAAGGCATTTCTCACGGTGGTAAGGTCCACCTTGGTTAACTTTTCATTCTTAAAAATGACCTGAATATCTCCACGCAGCCCCCGCGTAATCAAATTCAGAACAGCGGCCACCAGAGAGTCATTATGTTTTCAGTGTTATCAAAAGTCCATTTAACTTGATGCTTAAATTCTCCTCTTGGCCAAGATTGCTTCGCGTAACTGCCTATTGTATAAGGTTTATTGATGTCTTTGTGTTGAAACACTCAAAACTTAATAAGACTAAACTTAAATTTTCTACCATGTCTTTTAATGCGATTGAATTCCAACAAGCTGTTATATTTTGGATTTAATTTGTCCAGGCAAATTCCTTTTCTAATGAGATAAATGCTTTGAACGAAGAAGATAGGATGGTTCCAAAGAACTCGCTTCTAAAAAGTTTTGAATGCATTTTTGGATTCCAACAATCTCTTAAGGTTAGGTGGAACATTACGACATGCTCCTATCAGTCTTGATAAGAAGCATCCTATCATTTTGCCGCGTCACCACATAAGTGAGCTTATCGCCACGCATGCTCACCTGCGATCTTTACAGGGTGGTCAGCAATTAACTTTACATACGCTCAGACAGCGTTACTGGATTTTAGGAGCTCGCTCTTTGGTTAAACGACTGATCAAAGGTTGCCTGGAGTGCACACGTGAGAGAGCGGCATTGTCTCCAAAACTTATGAGGGACTTACCTGAATTTAGAGAAACCCTAAATCGTCCTTTCGCACATTCTGGTGTGGACATATGCAGGCCCATTCAAAGTTCGCTTTCCTTCCGGTCGCGGCAGAAAGAGTTACAAAACTTACGTTGCGCTTTTTGTATGTTGTTGTACGTGAGCTGTCAATTTAGAACTTATTTCTGATTATTCATATGCCGCTGTTCTCGCCGCCTTTTAGCGATTTTCTTCAAGGCGAGAAAGACCTGTACACTTGTACAGTGATAATGGTACGACATTTCACGGTTCTGACTGGGCATTAAAATTGTCTTTTGAATCTTAAACTGGATGCTAATTTGCATAAGGAGTTCACAATTCAAGGTCCTTCTTGGCATTTCATACCTCTTTCCACTCCTCATTTTGGGGGTTAATGGGAGGCTGGAGTTAAGAGTTGTAAATACCATCTGAAAATAATTGTAGGGGCACATACTCTTACATACGAAGAGTTTTTTACCCTTCTTACTCGTATAGAAGCTTGCCTCAATTCCCATCCTATTGCCCCTCTTTCAAATGATCCTAAAGAATTTTCCTATCTAACACATGGAGATTTGCTGATTGGAGTCCCTTTGACCAGCAGTCTAGAACTCTCATCAGAATTTACTTCGGAAAATCGATTAAATCGATGGCAGTTAGTATAAAAAATTGCAGATATTTACTGGAGAAGATGGGGTGTTGATTATTTACAGTCTTTACAAAAACGCTACAAATAGTTCAACAAGAACTAAATCTTGTGATCGGTGATATCGTTCTTTTAAATTATGATTCGTTATTGCCTTCTAGATCGTTGTTAGGTCGCACAGTTAAATGCTACAAGGGAAAGGACGATTTAGTACTTTCTATTCGCGTAAAATTTTCCAGTTCGGAATACGAACATCCGATTACTCAAATTTGTCTGTTACAAGTAAGAGCGAAAGAAATGAGCGATATCTGAACAACTATTATTAATTAGATTTATAAGAAATTATTCTGTAAACTTAGTGGATTATGGCGGGCGCCTAAGACTATTAAATTTTTGTTACATGTATACTGTTTTCCTACGGTAGGCGGCGTTTGCGTTGTTGACAAATACTCAATTAAGCACTTATTGTTCTTTCTTTCCATCGTGCAGTCGCCACTCACGAGGCAGGCGGTATGTTTAAAGTTGTGAGGTTTCGTCTTTATGAGATTTTCCGCGATTGAAAATTATTCAATTTATCGACATCGCCTATTTCAAAGCTATTTTTATTTTCCTTATTATTTACAGGAATATTTGAAGTCACGTGATTTCTCAGTTTGAGAATGTGATGATAGCCTTGTCCC
>NC_046661.1:55167263-55186864 GCF_010883055.1 Belonocnema kinseyi | reverse complement strand
GTGAGTGATCTGTGTGGTTCTCAAAAATTTTCTTAGTCTGCCAAGTATTCTATACTTTAAATAAAACTTGAACTATTAATTGCAGTCCAATGTTTACAGGAATACTTAAATGTGAACCAATAAAACACACGCGACGGTTGTTGGCAATGGAGAACAACCCAGATGTATGCGTTGATATTAACGTATGTCGACGTATGTGCAATTCTTAGGTCTTGTTGAATATGTTTCATTACTTTTTAATTGTCTTTGATAATTAATGCGTTCTTAGCGATAACTATTTTATACTTATTTATTTTTTGTCTTGTTTTTGAAATTGCACTGTACCGTTTAAAGAGCTGGTGGACGTTAAGTCAAGTACATACCAGTCAGTAATTAAAATTTATAAAAAGTGAAAATACAGCAAATTCCCGAAATTGAGAAAGAAATCTTGCATAAAAGAAAACTTACTCTAATCAAAGCAATTATCGTACTAAATAAGTCCTTAATATTATTTACTAAAGTAAAAGTTTTTCTTAATTGGAAGGTGCGATTCCTTGGTTTAAAGGAGTGTAAATTTTACCAAATATTTATTGACAACAAAGTACGCTGAAACTCTTTTATTGCGTTGATTTTGAAGCTGACGGTGGGTGGGAACTAACTCATTATAGGCCGCTCCGCTTTTGTTTGTTTACGCCTGAGTGCTCGTCTGAGTGACAGCCTCAGATCACGCGCCCCCTACGCAGCTCGTGTTAGACCTATATGCGTCGCGGCATTAATTCTCGGAAGGGCTATAGAAGGGAGAGGTATTGAAGAGTTTCACTGTAATTCGTTTTTAATATGATGAAATATTCTGTCGTACAAACTAAAAGGATAAAATGATTTGCTTTTTCAGGTTTTTCAATAAAAAATGGATACTTGTGGACGATGCCTTTGTCGAAGATCTCGATCACAACTTCGAAATACAACATCAAAACACACAAAAAGGACGCAAAATGTTTTGCCGATCTTTTTATGTTGTATCTTTCAACTTTTTCGATTATCATCATTTATAAAAAATTGTTTTTGACAAGAGATATTATTACTTCATAATTTTTATAAACACAGACGCACATTTTTCTTAGGAATACAACTTTACAAAAAACTAATTTTTCATAAAAATGTCACTTTTGTATCTTTTTAGTTTGGACAGAGAATTATGTACAAAACAACATAAGTTATTCACATAAATGCAGGTTATTTTTAAAAAAATATTTAACTATCCTACAAAAATACCACCATTTAAAAAAATTTGAATAGGTAAACTACAAAATTCAAATACAGCATTTCTTGATAAGTTTAATGTAATACTAATAATTAAAATTTAATAATTTGATAGAGCTACTCTCTAAATCTGAATCAGTGAAATTTCACTGATCAAGATAGCTATAAAGGGGTCACTGACAATCAGTAAAAGGTTACTTATTGATTCATTAGAGTAACCACTTTTGAGGGTTGGCAGCACTGCACCATGTCAAGTTAGCAAACATAATAAAATGATATTTTAGTACATTCCATCAAAGAATCATTATAAAAACTTAAAATCCATCAATATTATAAAATATTAAAAAAGGTGAAAAGTTTTTATGCTTTTAAATGACAAACAACCTCACATATTACTTTAATATCAAGATTGGATTGTGATGTACACACCCATTGAGTAGTAAGAACTTCCTATAAGAATTAGATTATATTTTTCGCGCAGTTTATTCAGCAAACTTACAGCCCGACATTTGAAAAATTTATTTCATCAAGGAATTCTTCTTGCTACTTAAGTAAAAGAGTAACAACAACGCTTAACTTAAAAATGTAGAGGTTATACTTCACATTATTTGCTCTGGTGTTACGGAACTGATTAGTGAATAAGTCCGAAATCACTGATTAGTCAGTGAAATGTCTAACTAATATTTCAATCAGTGAACCTTACTTTGCAACAACTTTTGATCTGAATAAAAAAAGGAAACTCAAAAAAATTTCTGCATCACGAGGCTAGTTCCTGTTCCGGTTCCAATTCCTGTGAAATCCCACAAACTTTTTCTATACCATTTACTGTTCCACTATCAACTTCAGTTTGAGACCCACTGCTTACAGGAATTGCTCGTCAATTTCCAGTTTCAGTAGAAACTCCATATGCAGTTCCGGTAGTAATTAGGATTCCTGTTCCTGCTTCACTTAAAGTAGCTTATCAGGTTCCAATGTCGTTCAAAGTTGCAGCTCCAACGCCAGTGCATTTTCCAGTTTGGGCTTCTATAGAAAATATTTGTATTCTATCTTATGTCAATTTATCTTAATTATTTACTGCTAAATTAAATTTAAATTAAATTCCATGACGAGAAGGAAAATTATAATTGCAAGGTGCGAACAGAATCCTATTTAAGAATTCAGGTAGGGAGAACTGGTCAAAGCTTCAACAAAACCTTGATGATCTTTTCTGGAAAAGTAAAAGTTTCCAAAAATGGGTAAATAGCTTAGAATTTTAATGTATCAATTTAATCAAAATGGGAAAACTCGTCAAACAGTTCTTCTATAGTTTCAACCCTAGACTAACTATACATCTCCGGGACGTAGTACGAAGTTAAAATAGACGCGATAGACTGAAAAAGTCCCAATTTACTTGAAATGAATAATTAAAATCAATATAGGACCGATTTTAAAAAAAAGTTTCACTTTATAAATAATTTACAATTATTGTAGTTTACAAATTATAATTTATAAATAAAGTAAATATTTCAAATCGCGTGTTGTGGGTATATTTATTAAAGCATTACCCTAATAATATACAGTGCACCATACTTGTAAATTTTAATTTCAGCAGGTTTTAATGATATGTACGTCTGAGAGACGTATATTTAGTAAAAATCAATTTTTATTTAATTAGTATCCTAGGTTTAATTATAAAATCTTTCCAAATTTTATATCTTACATTTTGTTTACGAAACATAATTAAATTTAATGCAATAAAAAGCAATTCACTTATAGTTTAAATTTATATGTTTCGCAAATACTGTTCTTATCTCTCTAAACTTAAATCAGTGAAAAATTCACTGATTGAAATAGTAGTTCGACATTTCACTGATTAATCAGTGAGTTCGGACTTATTCACTAATAATTTCAGTGACACCACAGTAAATCATATAAAGCATAACTTCTAAATTTTAAAGTTAAGCGTTGTTCTTACTTTTTTACTTAAGTAGCAAGAAGAATTCCCTGATGAAATACATTTTTTAAATGTCGGGCTGTAAGTCTGCTAAATTAACTGTGCGAAAAATATTCTCTAATTCGTATATAAAATACTTACTTATCTGATTTGTACATAACAGTCCAATCTTGAAATTAAAGTAACATGTAAGGTTGTTTGTCATTTAAAAGCATCGGAACTTTCCACTTTTTTTATTATTTGAACATATTTATGGATTTTCAGTTTTTAGCATGATTCTTTGATTGAATGTACTAAAACATTATTTTATGATGATTTTTAAATTGACATTCTGCAGTGCTGCCAACCCTCAAAAGTGTGAATTTCACTGAATCAAAAAGTAACCTTTCACCGATTGTCAATGACCTATTTCTAGCTATTTGAATCAGCGAAATTTCACTGGCAATCAGTGAAATTTTATTGATTCTGATTTACAGAGTATTTGAATATATCGTCCTGACACCTTTAATTACACAAATATGCATGATCAGACGCGAAACTAAGAAATCATTGCATTCACTCGAAATTATTTTAAATTGTGAATTCGACACATCGACGAAGTCATAAGCATCTTATCATATCACGTGGTATATAAATACTTTTTATAATTTATCTTATGATATATTTTCACAGGAAATGAGAAATGTTTAAGAAAAAGTTTGGATTGCCATATACTACGTTTCCCAAAAAACTACGCCTAAGTCTTACACACCTATCCCTCGTGATCAAAAAGGTTTTTAAAGTGGGGAAACCTCCTTCAACAATCTCAATATGATTCAGGATTCTAAATTAATTAAATGATACTTAAGCATTTCCTCCTCTTTATAACTTTTTCAAAAAACTACCCTTTAACGTGAACGTATGTAGCAGAACTCAGCGGTGCTAAGTGGACACCCTGCTGGCGCCGCCATACCTTTCTTCGAAGTTTAAAGAGCAACAAAGTTTTTTGAGTATAAAATTAGCGACAAAAATGGCATATTCCATTTTTCGATGTGCCTTGGTGGCGGTGCTGAGTGGACGGAAATGTGCACTGTTTGAAAATATTTTATAATTTTGTATAAAGCTGGAACAAGCACAAGAAGAATATAAACTTACAGAAAGGTGCTTTAATTCTAAAGTATTTGGCAAAATTTTATCGGACCGAACTATCTAGCAGTACAGAACGTTTCCATGAGACAATGCCCTTTAACAGCTCGTTCTGGGTCAACGTTTCGGAAAATTCCGCAATACAAACCCCCTTACTTGATTTGTTAATTTCACGGAAAATTTCATAATATTAAAGAGTAACTTTCAGGACCTGAAAAATTATTCAATTTTAAAAGATTTTCTACGATTAATGAAAATAATAAATAAAAAATCTTGAATATTTCTTAGGAAGAACAAAAGCTTCTTCTTCTTACAAAGAAAGTACTCCAGGTGTCGCGCGCCGATTTTATTCTTCCTGCTATATGTTTTGTACTCGAAAAACTAACTGATAAGTTTTTATTTCATCTGCGGAAAAGCAATTTAAGGGGGTTAAGCAAACCCTCAAAGGTAGGGATTTTGAATGTAGATTGTATAGTTTTGTGTATAAAAACCAAATTGCTTTCGATCAAACCTATCGGAAAAGTTTTCTCATGATGAAAGATAAATAATGTAATTTTCTGAAAAAAAGACAAACAATGAAGGGGGTAAGCAACCCCTAAATATGTTTGAAGTTGAGCTAAAAATGTTTCAAAGACGAAAAAAAATTGAAAAAAATATATTTTGCACTTGAGATAAAATAAAGTTGACGTGTGTCGCAAAGAATATTTTTTAAATCAATGGGGGTGGCCACCCCTAAAACTCTTTATATTGTCTATGAAAATATATACTTTTCGTGCACAACAAAATTAGGAGATTAGTTTTATAACTAGAAAAGTAAAATAGGGTCCATCCGGCATAAATGAAAACATTACGTGGGGGTAAAACACCCCTAATTATTTTTAAATGCGCGGAAAATTGCTAAAATAATAGGAAAAATGTTTAAAAATATATAATTTATACTTGGGACAACAATAAAGTTGACGTGTTTTGCCAAAATTTTTTTTTCTAAATTAATGGGGGTAGCTATCCCTAAATACTTTATATTTGATTTCTATGACAATATATACTTTCCATATAAACAGCCAATTAGAAAAAAGTTTTATATCGAAGTAAGTAAAATAAAGTCCATCCAACATGAATAAAAAAGTTACGTGGGTGTAAACCACCCACTAATTATTTATATATTTGCAACATTTATTTAAACTCGAAGAAAAAATACGCGTTTTACACAAAAAAGAAGATGAAGGTATTTATATATTTTTAAGAAAAAAAGGAGCATCAAAGAGGGTAAATACCCCTAAATTGTTTCACATTATTTAACTTTATATCAATCTTTTGCACACTATTTAAAAAGTTTCTTTAATTTTAAGGTATGCGATCTGTTGTAAATGAATCCCTTTTTTTCGCAGGATAAAATTTATCACACATTGTGCAATAATGGAATAGCTGACAACGAATATTGAATCTTTCATGCCGTCCTGTTGGAATAATTTTAAAACTTACAATTTCATCAAATTACATATTATCATCTGTACTTAATATTTTTACAAATATGACTTATTATTCGTTGTCATCTACTAGGCAGTCTGATAAGTACCTGAAAATTCTAAGAGATGGCATTAGTATTCACTAATGTGAACCATTTTCATCTAGCTTGATCCTTCAAATGACGCCTGTCAAAACTTCAGCCATTTATGTTTACGCATTTACAAGTTACAGCACTAAGAAGCGACTAACCTCCGAGTTTTTTTTTAATATCGATATCCGAGACCAAGTCCAAGCTGGATAAGTATTACCCGGACCCTGCACCGTCGATTGGAACAATTTATAAGTGGTTTACCGAGTTTCGTTGTGGCCGTACGAGCACAGTTGATGCTGAACGATCTGGGCGCCCAAAAGAGGTCACTACACCAGAAAATGTCGAAAAAATCCATGATATGATGGTGAATGATCCCAAAGTGAAATTGAGAGAGGTAGCTAATGCTGTAGGCATATCATTGGAACGTGTGGGCATATCGTGCATTCAGTTTTGGGCATGATGAAGCTCTGCGCGCGATGGGTGCCGCGTTTGCTCACAGTGGACCAAAAACGAATTCGTGTGACAACTTCCCAGCAGAATTTGGCATTATTTTCGCGTAAGCCTACAGAGTTTTTGCGCCGATTTATATCCATGGATAAAACCTGGATCCACTACTACACTCCTGAGTCAACGCAACAGGCAAAACAGTGGGTTCCACCGAGCCAAAGTGCTCCGAAGCGTCCAAAAACGCAACAATGGGTCGGAAAGTTTATGGCCTCCGTATTTTGGGATGCACATGGCATAATATTCGTGAACTATCTTGAAAAAGGTAAAACCATAACCGGAGCATACTATTCATCATTATTGGACCGATTGAAAATCGAAATCGCCGAAAAACGACCGCATTTGAAGAAGAAAAAACCGATTTATCATCACGATAATGCGCCTGTTCATTCATGCTTAGTTGTACAAGAAAAATTGCATGAAATCGGCTTCGAATTGGTTCCTCAGCCACCGTATTCACCAGACCTGGCCCCAGCGATAATTACTTGTTCCCTAACCTGAAGAGATGGCTCACCGGTAAGCGTTTTTACTCCAATGAGGAGCTCATAGCTGAAACTGAGGCGTATTTTGGAGACCTTCCGATCGAGTACTTTTCGGACCATATCAAAAAGTTAGAAAATCGTTGGACTCGCTGTATCGACCTAAAAGGAGAGTATGTTGAAAAATAAAACCGACTTTGGCCAAAAAAACATCTCCGTGTTTCATTTTTCAGGGACTTATCAGACTGCCTAGTATTCTATTATTGTGCATTTTGTAACCAGTTTTATCTTGCGACAAGGCAAGGTGATTTTGAATCTAAATTATAATATAATTTCAACAGGAACAACAGGAAAAATTCAACCTTTAGACTATGTATTTGAGTTTAGAGTTTGGAAAAATTATGTGCGTGACTATTCCGATTCTGTTATTTTGATGTACAATTGTACATGTCAGGATAATATTATTAGGCTTTAGTCTGTGGTGCATAATCAGTTAATCTCACCAATATATGCTAATCCTGTTGAATATGCATGGTACACATACGGATATATTGTAGATAATTTAGGTAAATTCGAAAATCCGGTGGACTTTAGCTTCGCAGTTTTTGCAAAATACGTTGTGACGTATTTTGACGAATTTCTTGACGAATATCATTATTGTTTAAAGTTTGAAGAATACATCTTCGATATACTGTCTAGAATTCACAATTTTATGAATTTGACATGGACGTATTATCTTGTCTATAAACTATGTATGCTTTTTTTAATATATTAATGATTTTTTTGTGTAAAAACAGTCCAGAGGTAGTTACCCTATTTAATGCTTTTTTTCTTCTTGCATCCTCTTTTTTTTTGGTGCAACACGTATTTTCTTCGGATTTTTTTGCTTTAGTTTGGACTTATTTTGAAGTTTTATACATAATTGAGTGGTGGTTTACACCTGTTTAATTTTTTTATTCATGTTAGATGGACTTTATTTTACTTTCTTCGTTGTATACTATCTTCCTAATTGTCTTCGTGCATGCAAAGTATATATGGTAATATCATAGACACAAAATAGAAAGTGTTTAGGGGTAACTACCTACAATAATTAAAAAAAAATGTTGTTGTCGAAAACAACTTTTATTTTCGTCTCAAGTGCAAACTATTACTTTTTTTATTTTTCTTCTATGAATTTAGAAATTTTCAGCAGATTTAAAAATATGAAGGGGTGGTTTACTTCCGCGTAATTTTTCAATTTATATTATATGGACTTCATTTTGCTTCATTCTTTATAAAACTATCTTCCTAATTGTCCTTGTCTGTTGAAAGTCTACGTATATTATCCTACCCACAAAATAAAACGAGTTGAGGGGTAGCTACCTCCATTCATTAAAAAAAATGGTCGAAACCAAGCTTTATTTTTGTCTCAAGTGCAAAATATATTTTTATCTTTTTTTCTGTGCATTTAAACATTTTCAGTATAACTTTAAATATATGTAGGGGTGGTTTACCCCCTTAATTTTTTGTTGTGAAGAAAATTACTTATAACACCCCCTTAAAATGTTTCTCCACAGATATAAATAAACCCGTGTGGCTTAGATTTTCGAGTGCTACAACACATATTAGGGAGAATCAAATCAGAGAAGGACACCTGGAGCACCTTCCTCGTTAAGAAGAGGAACAGAATTCGTTAAAAATTAAATAAAGTATTTTTGTAATATTATCATTCTCTGTTGTTGATAAAGCAAGTCAAGTAAAATTTGTATTAGAAAATATTCTCGAAAATTATAAATTATTTCCCTTTTATGCAGAAAATTGTTGAGAATATGTATCATTTTTGTATGTTTATAAAAATTGTAAACTATAGTGAAATAGGCGTCTTCGCTTTTTTATATGGACCTAAAAAATAGGGCTAGAACGTCATGATGGATATTTGTATATCCAGTCGGATACTCGGGGACCCGGGTACCCGAAATCACGGGCATTACTCGGGTACCCGGGTACCCAATAATCGGGTAATGCCCATGTACCCGGGTACTCGACGCATTTTTTGAATTTTAAATATTTCTCATTCTACATCAAGTTACAAATGCAAAGACAACGAAAAATAAACGCGCAAACGTTCCATAACCCTTATTTGGGAATCAAACGAAATAACAAAATGTCAGAACACCCGGAACGTGAAAATACAAAGTTGGGTTTGTAAATTTGTGTCAGAACGGTCAAGTGGTCTATTTGTACAATGTAAAATATGCGAAAAAGAACTCTCGTACAACAATTTAACATCGGATTTAAATACGCACCTGTGACACGTTCGTTTACTTAAGCCTTGTGGGACAAAGGTATGTGAAATTTACAATCGTCTAAGTTTATTTTCAAATAAAATATCTTTATCTAAATGATTTTCTTTGTAAAAATGGAATTTATATTTCCCTGTATCAATCATTATCATAATAATACAACAAATTATACTTCCTTTGTCGGCCTGCATATAAATACAAATAAAAGTAAATCAGATGTAATTCTATAAATTTAATTATGTATTTAAAATGTCAAATGTGACAGTGAAAAGACACAAAAATGTTTTTCTTTATCTGAGTTATTAATTTCTCCAATATATAATATTTTTTTAAACCATTTTTTATTGTTTAAATAAAGAAAACAAATGAACTTAAATGTAGCATTTTCAAAATATGTTTTCGTCCCTGCTTTAAATATAAAATTCACCAAAATTTATTATTTATTAATTAAATAATTGGTAAATATATTAATTTTGTTCATGCATTGATTTATTTATGCCACCATATTTCAAGTAAAAACTAACCTATTAGGAATATCTCATTCCATGTCCTTTTTAGCTCAAACGAAGAAGAAGATATTGATCAAGATCATTTAGTCAGCGAAAATGAACAAGAAAAAGATGCACCTTCTGAGTTGGCCCCAGTTTCGAAAAAGCAACAGTTGAGTGCTTTAAAACAAAAATGTGGAGCAGTTCGACAGGAAGAGATATTGAAGGCGATAAGCTCTATGATTAAAAAGGAACAATTATTACAATGCCACGTTAAAGCGATTAAAATTATAAAATACTATAATGGGACAGAGATTTAAAGGTGATATTTCTAAATGCGAAATAGCAGCGCTTTCCATAGATGACTTGCTGTCGAGTAAAAATAATCCATATATATTAGTAAAGCTGGATAACATAAATATGGATTGAAAATTGAAAATTTGGTATCTTTTTTGTAAAATTAATTAAGATAATCGATCAGAAACCAGTTTAGTTTAGGCTCTAAAACGTATTATTAATTAATGAGATTAAAATTTCGAGGTTTTCGATGATATGTATACCCAAGTCAAAAAAGTCATTCGCTACTTTAAAGAATCTCATGAAGCAGCGGCATCCTTGGTCAAAAAACATATAATGTTAGAAACAACGCCTGGAAAATTGATAGAAGGACACCTTGATAGGTTAGATTTGATCTATGTCATGTTCAATTCGTTTTTAAAAAATCGTATACCCATTGCTGCGGTATTATCTGATAAAAAGAAAAAGCATTTATAACTGGGCAATATGAATTGTCTGATATTCAATGGAAACGTGTCACAAATTTACTCGATGCAGATTTTCTATTGCAATCGGCAATCAGAATACTTTAGACTCATTCAGAAGTTATAATTTCTGCGGTTTGACCAATCATTGGAGGCCTCTTACTGAATCACTTGATAATTGAAGCATTAGATGACAAATCTGTTAAAAAAATCGAGAAAAAAGTTGCAGACAGATTAAGATATGCTTTTAAAATAGATAATGATGAATTGGGTGCAGTTTCTGTTCATCATATTGCCACATTTTTAGATCCTAGACATAAGAAAGTATTACATACTGAATTTACAGATAAAGGCAGACAACAAATTTTCCGAAATGTTCAAGAAATGGCTGCAGATATGTCAACTGACAAAACGGATAATTCAAGTAGTCAAAAATGAGCGATTGATTTCCTCCTCAACAATACATCGAATAATACGAGTCCGAAAGAGCAGTATTAAATCTATTCAGCTGAAATGGAAATCAGCCACGATATGAATCCTCTAGACTGGTGGAAAAATCAAGAATTGATGTACCCTTCAATAGACAAATAAGCCAAAAAAAATTTGGCCATACCCTCGTCATTAGAAAAATCCTTTACTTAGTTTTTTGCAGATGGAACGAGCATAGCAGCCGAAAAAGCTGTCTATTTCCAAACAATATCAACTTTTTAATACCCTTGTATAATAATAAAAAGTATATTTAGGAATTTCGATTTTTCTAAATCAAGCTTTGATGTTCCTATTTTAAATTCAATTAATTTTGTTTTTGTTACTATGCACTGAATTTTTATCTGCTAAAATAAAAATTTTCAATGGAAGATGAACTTATCAATTGCGTGCAATAAAAAAAATTGTTTCTGGAGCCTTAATTTAAAAAATGTGAGTAATAACTTTTTATGTTTCAGGGTGGCCAATAAACTTTATTTTAAAAATTCCCCAACATTTCTGTAACTAATTTTTTTTTATTTTCGATGAAAAATAATATTTATTTTATAGAAATAAAATTGGTAACCTTGTTGTCAGTTTTACATTTTAAAAAGTCTGATGAAATCCCTAGAAAACAATGAATCTTTAAAAAACAGGAAATTCCCAAAAATCTTCAAGAATGCCTTAAATATTTTTTCATTTGGTTGAAATCTTTTTCATTGTCCTCAATTTGGACTTTCGTTTCTGTTACCATTCGTGAAAGAAAGCTTTGGTGTCAAGTGGTGTTTTTTTGGCTTTGGTAAAGGGAGTAAGAGTGAGTAAAAGCAAAGGTGTAAAGGGTGAAAGTGAGTAGTTTGGAGTAAAAATTTGGAGCGTGCGAAGTTTTTGAGGTCAGAAATAGGAAAAATAGTTGAAAAAAGAAAGGCAGGGGATAATGAGGTAGAAAGGGAAAAGGATAACAAGAAAGTTGGAATGTAACGGAAAACACCAGAAAGAGATAGGGCAGATGGGGGGATACTTGAAAAATTGTAAGCTATCATAAAAGGGTTTAGAGAGGAAACAAGAAAGAGATTGGATTACATGAAAAGGGATATGAATAGGCAGGGAAACAATATAAGAGGGAAAGTGAAAAAGGCAAGAGAAAAATGTAAAGAATGGGATAAACACTGAAAGGATGAGAAAAACAAGGTTTGGGGTAAGCTAGAAAGAATTGAGAATAGAGAGCGAGCGGTTGACGAACAGAGATCTAGAGAGATAAAGCAGCTGGAAGAACGGGTCAGCAATCTAGGAATGAGGAATTAGCATAATGGGGAAAAAACAGAGAATGAGCAAATAGTGAAAGGAAATGAAAAGAATGTGCAAAGTGAAAATGAAAGATTGAAGAAAAGACTGACTGAGATTAATAGAAGATTAGAAGAAGAAGAAAGGCCAAAGAGGAAAACTAACTTAGTAGTTAAGGGATTAAAGGTGTAGAGTGAGACAGAAGAAGTTGAAATAAAAAATCTTTTGAGAGACATTAGAGTGCAGGTAGAAGGTGTCAAGCGAATAGGAGAAATGAAGAAAGAAATAGAAATAGAAATAGCAGCAGTGGGGACCCTAGTGAAAATTCCTATATAGGTTACTACATAGGATCCTACATAGGATTCTACATAGGATGATATATGTTTCACCTATAGGTGCTACCTATAGGAAAGGACATAGGATCCTATATAGGTGCCTGTATAGGACACTCCCTAATAAGGTACCTAATAGTGCCTAACTGATGGTACCTAACTAATGATACATCATAATACCTAAAGGTAGGTATGTCTCTGGGTGCTCCTGGAGGACCAAAAAAACTTCTGCGTAACTGCAAGTGCTATAAAATAGTACTGCGCATTTGGATATGGTCCCATGCAGAAATATATACAGGATCCTATATAGGGACCTATATAGGATCCTTTATAGGATCCTTTGACATTTTCTATAGGTGGCACCTATAGGTGCTACACATAGGTTCCTATGTAGGATCCTATATAGGATCCGATGTAGGTTCCTATATAAAAACCTATATAGGAATTTTCAGTAGGGGAGTGAGGATGAGAAAAAGAAAATTATGGAGGGAAAAATTATTGAGAGGAAAAAAGGATAGAATTGAAGAAGATCTAGCATGGAGGAAGAGGAAAGAGAGATGGCAAATAGAGCAGAGGCCTTAAGTAGAGAGGAAAAAGGGGCATATGGTGTGAATGGAGAAATACAGGTTATGGATAAATGGAGAGGAATGGTGCTGGGATAAAGAATTAGAAGAATAAAGGAGAAAGTTTTTAGAATGGTAGGGGGAAGGGATACGAAAAAGAGTCTAGAGATAAATTAGAGGGGTTTCAAAACGGCAAAGGGGAAACAAAGTGAATAGGAAAGAAGAGGGAAGGGAGGAGAGAAACGTGAAAAGAGCTGTCTGAAATATGTCAGGTTTGAAGAACAGGAATAAAGGATTTTAGGGGGAGATAGAAAAGTGGGATGTGATTACAATGGTAGGAAGGATTAGAGTTTGGAAAAGTCCAAATGCAGTGGTTTGTGTATATAGAATAAGAGGGAAAGAGGAATATTAGAGAGTAATTAAGATGTGGATGGAGGAAAAGAAAGAAGACTTAGTTTTGATATGAGGTGATATGAAGACATGGACTTCCGATGAGAATGAGAATGGGATGAGAATGAGAGATCACATTTGTAGGGACGGGAGAGACAGTGATAGACTGCATCCTAGCGGACAAAACAATGAGGAATTTGATAAGTTGTATGAAAGCAGGCAATGAAATTGGGTCTGAGCACATCCCGATAAAAGCGGCACTGAAAGGTGGAGGCCAGAAGAAAGGCAGTTGGAGAAAGGAAAAAGGGGTAGAAAGAAACAAGAAAATAGGAGCCTAGGAAGTAGATAAACTAAAAGAGTTTAAAGAAAAAAATGGAAAAGGAAAAGATTAGGTTTATAGAAGAGGAGAGAGTGGACTTGTTAATGGAAATATGGAAAGGATCGATTCAGAAGGTTACAAAAACCTGAGACAGGCACAAAACCAGAAAGAGAAGGAGAAAAGAGAGGCTTGTATGACGAGGCATGTAATGAGAGTAAAAAGAGAATGAAGGAGTGTGTAGGAAAATGAAGAAAAGAGGAAATGGAAAAGGGGGAGTACAACAGGAAAAAACGTGACCATAAGAGGATGCTAAAAAGAAAATACCAAAGGAAGAAGGAAAAGTACAAGGAAGAAGTAGAAAAAGCGATTAAAGAAGGTAGGGCTTGGGATGTGATAAGAGAAGGAAAGAAGTGCGTGAATGAAGAAATAGAATCGGGTAAGTGGACAGACTATTTTAAGGGACAGTTAGGGGGAGAACAAAATAGAATAACAGGGGAAAATAGAAAGTTGGTACAAGGAGAAATGGAGGTAGGAAATAAAATAACAAGAGAAGAAGTGTACGTGGAAATAAATAGATTAAAAGGGTACACGGCTACAGGAGAAGATGGCATGGAGAACGAAGCGTTAGGTATGGAAGAGAAGGGGTCAGGAAAGGCCTGTGGCTGAAATGGAACAAGGTATGGAATGGACAAGAGTGGCCAGAAAAGTGGTTGATAGGAATGGTTGTACCACATGTCAAGAAAGAGGATGGAAAGAAGGTATAGAAGTACAGAGGGATCACTCTCATGCCAGTTGGCTACAAAATATATGCAGAAATTTTAAGAAAAAGGTTAGAGAGTCAGATAGAGGAAAAGGAAAGTATCCCAAACAATCAGACGGGTTTTAGAAAAAAGATGGGAACCATAGAAAACATTTACGTACTAAACTACTTGATCAACAGGAATCTAGGGAGAAAGAGAGGGAAATTAATCGCGTTATTTGTGGACTTTAAAGCAGCTTTTGATTCAGTAAACAGAAAGGTTTTATGGCAGGCAATGAAAGAGAGGGAAATAGAAGGAGGACTGGTGGAGAGGATAAAGGAAATTTTTACTGAAATCAAGATTAGGGTGAAGATAGGAAAGGAAAAAGGAAAGGAAAAAGGAAAGGAAAAAGGAAAGGTATTCTGGATAGAAAGAGGTCTAAGGCAAGGGTGCCCTTCGAGTCCGCTACTGTTTAATATGCTGTTGGCAGAACTGGAGGAAAAGCTAAAGAAGAAAGGAAAAGGGGGGACGATTTTTAGTAACAGCAAAATATACTCTCTAGCTTATGCGGACAACGTAGTTTTGTTAGCAGACGACGAGAAGGGGATGGACCAAATGAGACGGTCGTGATGGTCGAGACGACTAAGGTGATGTGTTTCAGATGTAGAAAGACCACAATAGATTACGTTTGAAAGATAAAGGGACAAGTATAGGGAATAGGAAAGAGAAAGTTCAAGGACGATTGGAGAACAAGGGTCTGGTTGTTTGATGCGTTGAGTTAGGCGGTGTTGTGTTATGGGGTGGAGATCTAGGGATGGAATGGACATAGGAAAGTAGAGAGCATACATAAGTGATTTATGAGGTGGGTAATGGGGGTTACCTGGAGTTGCCCAGGATACATTTTAAGAGAAGAGTTAGGAAGGAAAAAAATGGCTACTAGACAAATTAAGAGAGTCTGGAGGTTTGAAGAGAAGCTAAAAAGGGGAGAGGGAAGCAGAATAACTCAAGCATGTTTGGGCGAAATTCGAAACAATGAGGCGAGAGGAAATTTGGGAAATTCAAAAAGGGAGGAACACAAAAAGAAAGACAAATGGACTAGGGTAATACGGTTTAGAATGTTTTAGAGAGGTACAAAGGAGAGGAAGATTGGCAGCTGAGTGTGGCTGAGTGTGTAAGTTGGATTTTGGATGGTAATAAACAGGGAGTGATGTGGATTAAGAAATTGGAAAAAGTAAGGGAAAGCAAGGGAATAGGGCAGAGCCAAACGGTTGATATTGACAAAGGAAATTGAAAAAGCAAGAGTTAAATTCAAAATCGTGGAAAATGTTTGTTTTTTATGGTATGAGGAAACGGATGCCCTGGAAGAACGCTCGTTACTAGAATTATTTTTTTTTGTTTTTATTATTTTATTTTATTTTTCAGTAAGGCGAAACATTAGAAGATAAGCAGTTGATCACTTAGATTTAGGATATAATGTTAATTTTAAACACAGGGAGCGGAGGCCCTCAAACCCATAAAAGGGAGATATTAAATATGCATACACACACACATGCATACATACATACACCCATTATTACATACATATGCATTAATACATACATACATACATACATACATACATACATACATGCATGCATGCATACATGCATCCATACATAAATAGATACATACATTGTCCTCATTTTGTTTGGTAACTTGCCGATCCGAAATTACTGCATTTACGGGAACTCGATTCGCAAAATATCTTATTAACGTAAGAAAAGTTGAATTCCATCTGGTAGGGCAGCTTTGCATTAGTCTCCTTATTTTTAACTTTAACTCTACTTGTTTTATTCTTAGAACAGCAGTAGCAACATTGGAGTGAGGAAAATACGCAACTATTCTGCGGATCTTGTTACAAATCCTCTTTATTCTTTTTTTGCGATCTCAGACCTTTGTTGACAGATATTTTTAGAGTGTGGTCAGAACAAGATATGTTATGCTTAACTTTATCAAGCAAATTCAATGCAGCTATGACAACAGCATTGTCGTGTACGATTGATCTTACTTTTTCTTCCGAATTCCAGTCTTCTATTACCTTCTCTGAATTACTTGCAAAATTAATCGCATTTGGTCCTTTATTTAAATGTTTAATATTGAGAGAAAATCATCCAATTTCTAAATCTTCGTCGATATAATGTATTGTAACTGACACATATGGATCTTGAACCCTTGATGACCATTCAAATGTATCTAAAGAGACACTACGTTTTTTCAAGATATCTCTTTTCAGAAGTTGTACCACATAATTATACGTTAATAAATCCTTTTCCACATCGCACTTTCACAATGTACTTGATAACATGAGTTCAAAATACTCGTAAAGTTACGAGAACGTTGATTTGAAATAATTAAAATACGGGCAATTGATTTAAAATTATCAGTTGAGTTGTTGATCGAGTAATTATTTCGCGACGTTCCGAGGAGTATTCCTCAATAATTTTCCGTGTCCGTTTCCTTGATGGCCCATTCAATTTCACTGCTGTTCCAGGAGAACTCACTCTGTTGTCATCCTCAATTACAGAACGAACTTAGCTGTAATATTATATAAAATTGAGTAGTATGTAAAACATGACCTATTTTAAGACTCAAAGCAAATATTTCGAAATAGTGATATACAAAAAAAGGATAACTTTACGTTAAGAAAAATTAAAAAACGTAGATTTACATTTGTAAAGTGTTGTAACAGGTTAAGCAGTAACTTACTTTGAATTTAAATTGGGCACTTTGGGATCTGCATTGTGCTTTTGCAGTAAATGGGGGCTTAGTGATGACGTCGAGTTTCGGTATAAAAATAGTTAGCCGCAAATATGACACTTTATAACAAAATAAATCCATATCCAGCATGGCCATTGACGCTACATGCTGAAGAATTCAATAAAGAGTTATCTGAAATCTGTGATCCTGTTACCTTTTGTTTAATTTTATTCCCGATAGCCGAAACCTATCCGGATACGCGGGAAATAACCGTGCCATCGGGTACTCGCCCGAGTACCCTGGTTTCCAGGTATTGGTAAAGTCAGAGCCCTACTAAAAAGTCTTTAATATTATCAAATTTTTCAAACAATTGCTGGAAACTTTACGAAATTTGAATTATATTATAGGTCGTATATGCTAAATCAAAACATTTAATCCTGATGTCTTGTTTTAGAGAGAAGGAGATCAAAAGTAGGAAATTTAGAAACTGAAAATAAATACAGTGAGACCATTCAATAGCCCTCCCTTCTATAGCCATTCCGAACATTGACGCCATGTCGAAGGTAGGTGTCACGAGAACTGCGAGGGGTGCGCGAGGTCTGCTTTTGTCACTCAAGCGAGCACTTAAGCATGAACAAAAAAAAATCGGAGCGGGCTCTAACAGCTTTCTTCCAACCCCTAGTTAGCCCCAAAACCTGTGCAATAGAAGAGTTTCACTGTATTTAGTTTTCCTCCAGGTAACGATTACTAAATCAAAAGTAAATATTCCAAAAGTTAGCGCAAACTTTATTCGACTGCATGTTTTTTAAACGTCATGCAAAAATTGGCTTAATTTTTACATAGGCTGAAACAGAAGAAGTGCCTCTCTACGAGACATACTTTAAAGACGTGAAATACTTATTATTTTTGTAAGCATTTGTATATTGTGCAAAATCATTTCCGTTCTTTCTATCTCCGCTATAACACATTTCATAGCTTAAGAAGAGTAGAAATGGAGAATAAAAATATCATAAGTTGAATGAGAAAATATATTATGTTGCATAGAATTACCCGAACCTCATTATAAAAATGATCTAATTGAAACTACTAAATAAG
Source organism: Belonocnema kinseyi (assembly GCF_010883055.1). Classification (NCBI taxonomy): domain Eukaryota; kingdom Metazoa; phylum Arthropoda; class Insecta; order Hymenoptera; family Cynipidae; genus Belonocnema; species Belonocnema kinseyi. Next base: position 55,168,574 of record NC_046661.1, on the reverse strand, counting down.
ATATGATTTTAATGCACTAAAAATAATCTTTACAACATTTGAATTTAACAAATTTTTGTGTACATATTTATGCATAGATAAAAAAATTATTATTTCTTTTTAAATTTATTTGATAGATGAGAAAAGTATTTATATAAGAAATTCTTTAAGCGGCATTCCAAACTCACTTCAAATATTATACATTGTCTGCTTCATGTCGGTTTTACTACTGAAATTGTATTTTGCGTCAGTAAGTATTTCGCTCTAAGAAAAAAATGAACTGAACCAAATCTATAATGGAATTTTTAGTTGAAATTAATTCATAAGAAATAAAAGCAAAATTGAAACCAAATACATAGTCTATTTAACGTAGGCCTATTAAGCAGTCTAAAATAGGTATTAGCGATCACTGCAATATCACGAATATTTGAAAAAATTAACTAAGACGTCACTCTGAAGAAAATTTGTCACAAAAAAGTCTTGCAATTGGCGTTTGTTATTTCTCGTTCATTTCGCAAAAAATTTACGAATTTTGTCGAATGTTGAAAAGAAAGCAATACTAAAAGCATTGTGTCTTGCAAGATACTATGTTATTACAAATGTTTTATCGCTACCAAGGCACGGGTACATCGACGATAGATAAAAATCAATGATTAATATGCAAATGGTTGAATTCTCAATGGTACTTTTCTGTGTCTAGGCACATGGGCCGTTGTTAAGATAATCTTCATTGACAAACCAGTGCCTGCTCCTTTCTCAATTCCATCACCCTATCCCGTTTCAGTATCAAGACCAAAACCAGTTCTATTTCCACCAGGTTGTCCAACTGCAGCAGTGATTTAAGTGGCATAAACAGTTACGTTCATATTACAATTCCCAGTGCTTATTTTTATCAGTGTTCCAGTTTCTGTCCCATTTATCTCTCCTGAAAGAAGTAGCAACACTTTCCCTGTTGTAATTCTGTTTAAATTCCCTGGGATGCCTCTCGTAACTCCAGTGCATGTTCCTGTTGGTATCGCCAGAGGATTTTATCTTAGAACGAAAACTTATAATTCTCCAGGTAATATTAAGATAATTCAGTAGATATATTTTAGAAATATTTTTACTTTAGACGAAAGATCACTATAGCCACCTTATGTCATAAATTATATTTTTGTTCCGGGGTGGGGAGCTTTAGAATTGAGAGACTGATCACAATTTAGAGCTTTTTCTGGCCCACTTAAATTATCAATTTTGCAGACTTGTACTGTACATGTCTTCTTACCTATTGGGAGGCGGTGTCATTTTTAGATGACGGTTGCTCACAGTAGGACCATGCGGTGGTGATTTAAC
>NC_046661.1:55158202-55167163 GCF_010883055.1 Belonocnema kinseyi | reverse complement strand
TATGTTAACTCTTTCAAAATATATGTATGTAATGAATACCTCATATAAATTTATTTTCAAAGACTTTATATGCAAACACGCAAGAGTTCAAAATGCAAGACAATGAACTTCAAAAGACTTTCGTGAAGCTACTTTTAAATTTATGCATAAGGCTTTCTAGCGTGATTTTGTGGTAAATTTCAATCGGAGAATCATTTGCTTTCATAAAAAAAAATGCATAATTTTGTTTACATTTTATCTACTGATAATTTTGGAATCCTGCTAAAATATTATTATATTTCAGCAGATACCTTTTCACAATACTATCTTCTCCATTTTGATAAATCTCTTTCTAAATCAAAGTGGGTCCGAAAAAAGAGACCGTATTTTGATCAAGGATCCACAAATAGTGCGAACGCAGGTTGAACAGGTATAGGAGAGAACAGTTGTCACACGATGTGAATGACTGAACGAGAGTGGGAACAAGAGGAGGAAGGAAGTATGGCATATAACGCGAATAAGTAACTCGAGTGAGCATGCAATTCGAGTTCAGTAAATGAGGCGAATCAAGTAAAATGCTTAAGTCAGTAGCGCTTGCTAATCTCATACCTAGGGTGATAAGCTTTACAATCATTTGGATTAGCTTGGCATAAACTGCATGCCTTTGGGGGTTTTTTTCCTGCGCTGGACAGCTCCATTCAGTACAAAAATAATAAAAACAAAAGTTAAATGAAAATAATATAAAATATTAGAAAATAATAAAAAAAGTTAATAAAAAAGCTTAAAGGTATAACCTAACCGGATTATCATAGAGCTGGTCTGACTGTGGTATATTTAGAAATATGGAATGAGTGGCCGTAATTTTAACAAACCATTATTGATTTCCATATTTTCTTGGTTCGATGACATAATTGTTGGTTAGAATTAATAAGATGTTGCGTTTTTTCAGATGCTGCTGGGCTTTCCTTGGACTCATTCGAGTAAGCACCTGTCAGTCGGGTTAAGGTTGCCGGCGCGGAAAGTGCAGCAGCAACAATAATCAATGCAGTTGCTGCATTGGGGTGTGGCGCGCTGTGTCGGCGCCTCCTTGCTGTCCGGCGTACTTCGATCGAACTCTCTTGCAACCCTGTTCCATCCCCCATATCCCCTCACACACCCTTCTTACTCTGTGTTTCGTCGGCTTCCAAGATATTGGAAGAGGTGGTGGAGCAAGGAAAGTTCTCGATGTCAATGACCTCACCTTATACTGACATCTACAAATTTACTTTTACTCTTTAAGTTTCCCGTAGACTAAATCCAAGTCAACACAATAACCTTTCTTTTTATGGACAAATAAAGTTTAACTTTAATATTCCTATTCTCTTGAGAAGAATCATATCCCTTTCGCTTCTAAAATGCGTTCAAAATTCTATTTCGAATGAACGCTGACTGCAAAACTAAAGTCATTCAAACGGCGAGCCCGCGCTAGCAGCAAAGTACGAGTTTAACAATGAGGGACGTTTGAGCTTTATTGGAATCTCCCATCTTTATCAGTCATGATTTCAGACATGAATCTCGCGGAGGGCTCACGTGTAACTTAAATGTACCTCAGCATCTTACATACCGAGTAGCATGCGATTTCCTCGGGCTTTTTAATCATTATAAATAATAAGTTATCGGCTGTGTGTAACAGCGGTGGTTGCTGGATGCCTCGCTGCGAGCCAGAATGGAACGCACTGAGGGGCGGAAGGGGGAGAAGAATATAATCTGCGCATGGACAACCGTATCACGCAGCGGTAGCTGCCGAGGCTCCCTCTTAGCCTACAATCTGGCTTACATATTCATTATGGCTGCGGGGCGAACGGACATTATCTGAGATGGTCGGTTTCGTACAACGGATAGCTTGTAATTTTCATTGGACCTCGGCCCTTCTTTGTCTCTTTTTGTCTCCCCACCATCTCTCTCATTTACCTCTTCCTTTTTTAGTCAACCCCTGTCCGTTCTTCATCCAACTCTCAGAATCCCCATATTCAGACCTACCCTCTTTCCAGAACATAATGACAGTTCTTCACGTTTGCGCGCACTGGGATTTCATGCGATTCTCAATAAAAGATTTCAGTTTTGCAACTTCAACTAGATTGGAGAAATACTATTCCTAGCCCACCTCTGTTTTCCTTACAAATTTTCTAAATTTATTCTTCTCCGACAGTGTTTAATTCGTGCTGTCGCTGAATATTACTACTGATTCTATAAACCCACTGGTTCCATTTCATATGGTATGGATATCAGCCATCAATATATTCCCATCGGCTATCTAATCATGCGTCTAGGTCTGGGGACCCATTCCCAACATAAAGCTCGTGCATTTGACCCTCCATTTAGTCCACATACAATTTCTCCTGTTTACGACTTTTTTTCAAGCAAAGGTTTCGTTGTTGTATTAAATAATTCACGACAACTTTTCCCAATTCTATACCTCGTAGTAGTACCTCGTAGTTTCCTGCAGTCTCCGTCTGTCACCTTCGATGATTCCTCCCACAGTACGTACAGTACCCGGCATTCGATTTAAATCCGACATTACTATATGCATATCCTTCTACCACAGTACACTCTAATTCTCTAACGCTCCTAAATCTTAACCAGATTTCGATCCAATATATGCCCAAAATCCCTGGCTTATGTTTTCTATATTTCCATTATAAAATCTAGCTATCGGACCCGTTTCATTAGTGACATCTTCCCTATATTGCGTGCTAATACTATATCTGAATTTCACCTATACTTTCGTATATTATGTCACCACACTTATCATTCTAGTAAACTATTGCTCATCTCTTAAATCCATTCCTATTTTTACTGACCATCCTACATCAACGCTTACTTTACGACCACGATAACAGCCACATGATGCTGATTCATCTTGTTAATCGTTAGTCCATCATTCTAAACATCCCTACCATCCATGTATACATACTATTATTTATACTAACAGAAAAACGATTCGAAAACTAGAAAAAAAGTCCGATTCGTTTTTAAAAAGATACAACTCTCCCAGAATCCGCCTCTCAACATGTGCAAATTACTTAAGTAAAAAGTGCCCTATTGGCACATTTTTGAAGATTTTTCATAAGACCAAATAGGGACAAAAGTAGGACAAATGTTAGATTGTTTTCAAAATCTTCTTACAAGTACTCATATGAATTAGGTTCGAAAACTGTCCCTCTAAAGAAGCCAGCATTAAAAAAAATTTTGGAACCTTATTCCTATCTCACAGCACATTTGTGGAACATAAATACTATGAGAACTTGTACAAATGTTTTTAACAAAATAATATGAACTTCTTTTATTAATTTAGTCTCTACTTGTACTTCTAATTTGATCCACACTTATTTCTTAAGTGGGACATTCTTTGGAGTCTTATTGAGATTCCACTGGTAATTTTTTTTTTGCTCAAGGAGAAATTTTTAAAAAGTTAGAGAACTTACATATATTATCAAGCGGTTTAAAATGTTTATGAACAAGGGAAAACACTTTGATCTTCCCAACTCTTGATCTGTGTTGTCTTTGCCTCGACTCGGCAACAGAACATTCAATAATTCAACAGTTTCCCCTTTTGTGGACCAAAAACATATCTATCATACATAATTTGACAACTTAAATCGAAAAAAAGCTAATAAAAAAATTCATTCCTGCAGAAGAAGGTCAGAAGACTCAGCGGTGTCACTAACGAAAAACAAAATATCATATAATCCATATTTTTTCGCTAATTTTCGAAAAAAAATTCTGCACTTTTAGTTTTCGAGCAAACAAGGCGGCGCCCTCTACAAAAACCATTGAGTTCAAAAAATGACTAGGTTAGATTTTTTTGCTGTTTTTTTCTTTGCAATGTGATATGAAACACTATTGTAAAATTAAGCTTTATTTTAATAAGCAACTCTCTGTGCTGCGAACCCGTATTTAAAAAAAGGAAGTATCGAGAGGGAAACTACTTACAAGATATTAGCCCTAATTGTTAGAAAAACATCTCCCGTTTTTGTATCGGAATACAAAACTGCAGGCGGATGCCAAAAATTGTATACATTAACTGTTGGGATTTTTGTGCTCTTGATTTTTTGCTCTTTCTTTACTTTTCAATGTCGTAATAATAGCTTTTGTGAAAATAACCCTTACATAAAAACACACGTAATGAAAAAAGTCGATATCTACACAGATGGAACTTTATTATAAATTAGTAACATGGTACTTTAAGCATAATTATTTCTCACCCCTAATCGTTGTAAAAATAACGCCCGCAATCTATAAGCTAAAATTTTTACATCTTTTATCAAATTTATTTTCCAGCCTATGTGTGTATTTTCAAAAAATATAATTTTCCTTTTTCGATGCATCTTTTAATGCCTTTAAACAACTTCCAGCGCAAAAATTCTTAACGCGAAAAATTCAATTTCGTATAACGAAATCATCTATAACAATCTATCGAATCTTTAACATCGTGTAACAATCTACATTTTCAGAATGATTGAAACTTTTTGAGGGCAGACTTTTTCTAAAATAATTGATCTAAATAGTTATTAAAACTATTTTTAAAAATAAGTTAAAATAATTATAAACCTCTAAAAATATTCGTGTTACAAGGGATGCCGGGGATCTACATGTATGTTGTAAAATACATTTTGGTTTTTATCTGTCTAATAACCTATGGGGACCATTTGCCAAAACCACAAAAAAAGCATCACGTTCTGTACATAATTTTCACATAATACCAAGTAGCCGGTTTAGTATCTCCTTACAAATACAAGGTCGTGGTGTTTCTACTAATAAAGATTCAAGATTCGAACTTTCGGAAATTCGATTTTATTAAGGTAGTTCGGTTTCTTCATTATTCCAGCGGGTTAACATGGTAAGGATTCATGTTCTATCTACCCCAGTTAACTACACCTAACGTGAAATATGCCTGAATTTGATAAGGAGACCTTTGAGAGTATTTTCGACCCTGCTACTATCGGAACCCTCAAAATTTCGAACTTATACAGGTAGATCAATCACCTGGTTTTTCGAAAGACCCAATGATCTACGGAATGAAATTCTAGCATCCCCAAAAAATACCCTTGTCGTGGAATTGGTATGAATTTAATTGGTATGTTGGTCACACGATTTATTATCGGCTCAATGCTGCAAGAAATCAGGTTTTAGTACCCCCAAAAAACTACCCTTATCGTGAAATTCATCTGAATTAGATTGAAGGTAGAGTATGTATATTTCTGGGCACCTCCATTTGTGAAACCCATATACAAGTTAAACCTTATTGAGGTAAATCGGTCACTAGGTTTTTTTATCGACTCAATGCTGTAAGTGATCAAGTTTTAGTAACCCCAAAAAACTACCCTTATCGTGGAATGCATTCTAAATTGATTGTTTGTAGACTATGCACATTTTTGGACACGTACCTTAGTGAAACCAATACAAGTTCGACAGTCTGTGCACTTTTCTTACCGATTCTTAATTTTCATTTTTACACAAACCAACAAACTTTGTACCCAAAGAAGGATTTTGTTGTCTTATAAATAAATCCGTTTTTTAAATTTTGCCCATTTGTCGAGATTCTGAGATATCCTAAGCAAAATGCAAAATGACTAGTTTTACCATATTTGAGTTTATATAAATTGAAGGCAAATTCTTTTCTAAATGTGGCAAACCCAATGTTTAGTGCAACTCTCTGCCTTTAAATTGCTTTCTGAACTATTGCGATGCAATTTTCTTTCGCGGGCATATAGCTTAGTAAACATAAGGGTATCAGGATTATGGGTTTTATGTTTTTGGGTTTCGGGTTTACAATTTTCAACTGTATGCATTTTGGTTTTATGGATCCTACGATCCTGTAAACCCAAAACCCATAATCCCATAACCCCGATATCCTTTTGTTTAGTATGTTATATCTCCGCGAAAAAATGGATCGCAGCGATCCAGGAAGCAATTTAAAGGCAAGAGATTTGCAATAAACACTGACTTTTGTAGCTTGCAGAAAAAAAATTCCCTTCGAGTTAGAAATGTTCAAATATGGTAAAAAATGTGTGTTTTGGCACTTATAGGTTAGTATATCTCGAAATAGTGACGTATAAGAGAAATTTGAACAACGGATTTGTTTTTAGGACATGAAAATCCCTAAGAGTTACCTCGTGTAATCGGACTTTTGGAATAAAAACTAGATATTTTTATCGGTCTGTATTATAAACTTTTTTTCAGAAATGCCTATATAAAGTTTACGTTTGAATAAACGATTTTTTTATTGTTATTATTTTTATGTTTTTTAATATTAATACTTTATTAAGTAACTTATACATATAGTTATACATAAAGTAATTCAGACCGATTTCGAGATAAGGGTATTTTCCTGGTAATACTAAAACTTAATCCCTTATAGCATTGAGTCCATAAAAAATTATGTTATTGATCTACCCGGATAAGGTTTAACTTGTATGGGTTTCACTAATGCAGGTGTCCAGAAATGTACAAAGTCTAGCACCAATAAAATGCAGAACAACTTCACGATAAGGGTAGTTTTTTTGGGATCCTAAAACCTGATCTCTTTCAGGATTGAGCCGACAAAAATATGATGTGACCGATCTACGTGGATAAGGTCGAACATGTATGGATTTCACTAAGATGGGTGTCCAAAAATGTACATAGTCTACCACCAATAAATTTAGACCGTATTCACGATGAGGGTAGTTTTTTAGGGTAACTAAAACTTGATTCCTTACAGCATTGAGTCGACACAAAAATGAAATTACAGATTTACCTTTATGGAGTCGTACTTGTATGGGTTTCACTAAGGTAGGGGACAAAAATGTGCATACTATCGACGAGAAAATTCGAGTCCTCTGGCTTTGGCGTTGAAAAAGGAAGTGACAAAAAATGATTGCTTAATAAAAGAGGGCTCATTTCAAAGGTGAAAATGCTGTACATTAATGAGCGAAAAAATAATATTTAAAAAAAAGGTTGTAGCTTACAGATATGAAAATCTGATTAAAAGTAAGGAAATTTGACAGCTTTTAAAGACAGTGTACCTTGGAAAATAGTTTTGTATTGAAAAAAATAGGGAAAATATGAAAATATACTTGGTGGTACTTTAAACATTTCTGGACAGATTACCATTAAAAAATTTGGAAATTGGAGGTAGTCAGTTGAACTATCATTCAAGTAACAGGCACCAGCGTAGTGCCGTTTTTTAGGGGATCGTCCTCGGTTTTCCTCATCACAGGGCGTAAGTCCGAAGTCCAAAGTGAGGCTCGGAGGCACTAGGTGAGTAGGTCCTGTAGAGTCGAAAACATTTTCAAAGTGCTTCTCGTCAAATTTAGCCAAATTTTACGTTAGACATGGTTTTCTGGGGTTGTTGGAATATGAATCCTTACCATGCTAACCCACTGGAAAAATGAAGAAACCGAACTACCTTAATAAAATCGAAAGTTCACAAGTTCAAATTTTAAATATTTATTACAAGAAACACTATGACCCTGTGTTTCAAGGAGCTAATCAATCGATAACAAAATTTTTGGGATTTTAAAATTATTTCAACTTATCTTTAAAAATAGTTTCAATGAATATTTAAAAAAATTATTTTAGAAAAAGTCTGTTCTCAAAAAAATGCTCGATCTTTCTGAAAATTTACATTGTTCTCTATATGAAAATGGATTTTTCTGGTTGAGAATTATCGTGCTGGAAGTTGTTTAAAGGCCTTAAAAAATGCATCGAAAAAGGTGAATTATATTTTTTGAATGTACACACATAGACTCGAAAATAATTTTGATAAACGATGTTGCAATTTTAGCTCATACATTACGGGGGTTATTTTTGTATCGTTTGGGGGTTAGAAATAATTATGCTCAAAAGTGCCAAGTTACTATTTTATAAGTAAGTTCCAACTACGTAGATATGGACATTAGAAAATAAAGTAAGAGCACAAAAATCCCAATAGTTAATGTATACAATTTTTGGCATCAGTCTGCAGATTTGTATTCAGATACAAATACGGAGTTTGTTTTTGTAAAGATTAGGGGTTAAGAACATTTTTGCTTCTCAGTTATGCTTTAAAAATACTGTATTAATATTTTATAAGTATTTCCCACTTAGATAGTTTCGTTTTTTTTAAATTTGTTTGTGCAGAACAGGGGGTTGCTTTTTAAAATAAGGGTTGATTTTAAAAATTTTTTTCATATCACAGTTTAAAGAAAAGAAGTAGCAAAAAATCTAACCTAGTCATTTTTTTAATACTATTATTCCTTACAGGGGGAATTTTAGAAATAAGGATTTATTTTACAAAAGCGATTCAAAGTATATTGTGTAGCAAAAAATAGGACAAAATCTAACCTAGTCATTGTTTTAAATTTAATGATTTTTGTAAAAGGCACCGCTATGTGACATTTTGTTTTTCTTTGGTGGCGCCGCTGAGTTGTCTGACCTTTCAGAAGGTCCGCATTAACAGTTTCTTGCACTTGTGCATACGAAAGCTCACCGGCACCTGATAATATCGCGAGCCTACCTATGGTCGGTAGTCGCCGCGTGCATTCTGACTTCACAGCTGGCTCTCGCTATAAAGGCCGAGCGTTTGACGATCTAAGAATTTCTGGAATCCGAAGCGGCGCCCTCTCAGGCCAAACAATCGCCAGGACTCGTCGACGACGACGGGAAACACGGTTGCGTCCCCTGCGCTCCACGCCACGGACTACCAATCGCTACAGAAACGACCAGTTAGCCCCTAAGGGCCTCTGTAGAGCATCCGCTGTTCGATATCGAGAGAGATCTCGTTCTTTCACCGGACAGCAAAGTTTTTTCGCTACCTGCTCGCAAATCTACATTGCCGCTGATTGATTCTTATGGCTTTTGTTTTTCACTAGTAGAGCAAGAGATCCGTTCTCAATCTGTTATGCTCTTTCACTTCCTCTTCTACAAAGAAAGCGGGCTTGACAAATGAGTACGATTAAAAAAACAATCAGTTCAATCTTC
>NC_046661.1:55150996-55158102 GCF_010883055.1 Belonocnema kinseyi | reverse complement strand
GACGTAATTTCTTCTTAAGGGGACTGTCGTTTTCAGTTCAAATTAATATATCACATATTGACCAGTAATTAACACCGTCTACTTTTACTTACATCTTCAACTGAATATTTAAACCATGGTTAGCACTACCATCTTATACAGGATGGACACGCGGGGCTTACCAAAAAGTATGCAACGCCGCATAAATGCTTATAAAAATAGCATTGTTCACGTGGATTTTGGAAAGAGCCCCCACCCAGCCCTCCGAGTTAACAATTTTATACTTTATTCATCGCCCCTCCCACACAAAAACGAACACATGTACACTTTTCTCATAGTATTTGTGTGGCCCCTTATCTATATGGTTCTTTTAGGAATAAATAGAAAAGCACCAGAACAAATATCAATTTTTATTCTTTGCGATTGTACATCGAAAGGAGGTCCATGTTCATTAGGATAGCCATTTTTTTCAAAATATATTTTTTTTATTCCTCTCCACAGTTTTGCTTAAACGCAAAGAAAATCTCCCCCTATCGCTCTATAACCTTTAAAGGTACCCTTACTTGGAATAACGTTGAGATCCTCATGGGGTCGTTGAAGACCCCAGACGTATTTTTTTATTGTGTAGAAGCTTTTTAATATTTTGGCGAGAAATTTTGTTGGACATTCCCTTAAGTGTCTTGTTATAAGATAATTTTAATTGTTAAGTGATTTTTTAACTTTAAAACATTAAACACAAAATTAAAAACTGAAGAAGAATAAACTTCGTAAATTACAATATAAAGTATCAGGGCACTAACGATCCCGAGGGGACATTTCAGGGTTCAAGTTACTCATCAGTAAAACCCAAATTATGAAATAAATTATATATTCGTGAAGTATTCGACCATACAAAAAAATTATTTGAAGGATTTTTTTATATTTCATTTTTTTGTTTGTTATTTTGTTACATAAACGTTTATATATTGTAGATAAATATCTTCCCTTTCAAATGAAACAGATAAAAAATAAAAATTTGTTTTGAAAACGTATTTTTGATAACAATATTATAAACAATTTAACATTGTTTTGTGTTCTTCATACGCGACTGGGCTAGGATTTTACATAAATGTGGAATGAACTTTCAGCTTCAAGTTTCTGAAGAAAAAAAATGCTTGTTGACGAATTAGGAAGATGGAGAACTTTTATTGTACAATGACGTTTAAAAGAGATGTAATTATTTTTGTATGATACATAAAAAAAATACAAAATCAGGAAAGCCTTAAACTTCGATCAATTTATAAATTTCGGTTTTTCGTTTCTTTAATTTAAAAGGGTTGATATTTATCTAGAATCCATAAAAATTTTACTGGATTCTCATTAACCGAATTTGATTTATACTTTTTGAAAGGAAATAGTGTTCAAATGTTTATGTAAAAAAATTACAAACAAAAAAAGGAATATAAAAAAATCCTTTAAATTAATTTGATGTACTCTCTAAATCTGAATTAGTAATATTTTAATGATTGTCAGTGAAATTTTACTGATTCAAATAGCTAGAAATGGGCCACTGACAATCAGTGAAAGGTTAGGTACTTATTGATTCAGTTAAATAACCACTTTCGAGGGTTGACAGCAATGCACCATGTCAATTTAGCAATCATAATAAAATAATATTATAGTACATTCAAAGAAAGAATCATAGTAAAAACTTAAACTCCATAAATATGATCAAATATTAAAAAAGGTGACAAATTCCGATGGTTTTAAATCACAAACCTCACATATTACTTTAATTTTAAGATTGCACTACCATGTACAAACCGGTTAAGTTAGTACTTCCTATACGAGGTAGAGTGTATTTATCCCCGAGTTAATCCAGCAAGCTTACAGCCCGAAAATTAAAAAAATAATTGCAATAAGAAATTCTTCTTGCTACTTAAGTAAAAGAGTAACAATAACACTTAATATAAAAATTTAGAGGTTATGCTTTACATTATTTACTCTGGTGTTACTGAACTGATTAGCGAATAAGCCCGAAATCACTGATCAATCAGTGAAATGTCTAACTACGATTTCGATCAGTGATTTTTTTACTGATTCATATTTAGAGAGTATGGTCGAATATTTCACGAATATATCAATTGATTCATAGTTTGGGTTTTTTATGGATAATGTTGTGATACATTTGCTGTTTACATCAAATATATTTGATACATTTTGTGATTTCATTTCAAAAAATCAAAAACGTCAATGTTTCCCATTGATTTAACAACGGAAAAAGGATACTTCATCTTTATTTGGAATATTAACGCAAAAGTATACTACAATCTTAACTTATAATAGATAAACCTGTTCAAAATATTTTTGGCAATATGAATTGGCAAATGGTTTTTAATATTAGGTAACGTTAAGACCCTCTTATTGTATTATTTGAGAGTTTTTGTAATAGAAAGCCTAATACTCCCATTAAACAAATTTGTCTTGCAAAAATAATCATAAATTAATGCGTTTTTAATTTTCACGTATTTAAAACTAAATTTTAATTATTTAAATAATAATATTAATTGAAAAAATTGATTTGTGAGAGAAGAGATCAAATAGGTATATAGTATGGATGTTCTAAGTCTTACATCGAATCCCAGGTGCAATATTCGGTCGGATGCCAGAGCTTGACCATCGGTTTAAAGTCGGCCCTGCTATGGTAGCCGATCTACGGTAACCAGAACTGGACTGACAAAGATGTTTTCAAGCTGCCATGGTCGGACCGACGCGACGTTGGCGACGGACGTCGGCGGCGAGCGAAAAGCCGACCGTCAGCCCAATTCTGGCCCAACTATCGTACGACAATCGGATCAATTGTGGCAGATTGGTCGTTACAACCACAATAATGCGGTCGATCCGACTCTGGATACAGCAGTCGGATTGACGCAAGTCCCCTTGATGCACCCGATGGTCGGTCAAACATTGGCCCGAGTATGAGCAGACCGTCGCATAAACTCTGGTTGATTGTTACAAAAAGACTGTGAAACACTGAATATTTTAAAAGTATCGCTTCCTAATGTGTCAACCCTTTTTCCAAATTAATCTATGGAGAAAATACAATACATAGTTTTTGTGAATAAACTTCTAGTGCTTCGATAGCCAAGTGTTTAGAGTACGCCGTAAAATACAAATGTTGGCCCGACGTGGAAGAACCAAAAGCGGTTGACCGTTATCATTTAGCTGGTTGGCCCGACCAGTGGCGCAAAAAGTTGTACCGACCGTCCGACGGTTGGCCCGACCGTGGGTTGACGGTCAATTCGCACCTGGGATGTGAACATTGTTATTATGTGCTGAAATAACTTTTAAATCGTCTAAACAATATTTATATACTTAAATATATAGTCTATTGAAGACGAAAAGGAAAAATTATTTCCTAAGCTGTTTACCAACAATTTTGGATATTCGTATGCATATTACTACCAAATCAATCATTTCTATTCTTTGAAAGATAAAAATACATTTATTTTCAATAATTAGCTTACTGTTTAGTTAAAAATTCGTGTTTGTGGCTTATAAATTCTTCTCCTTGGGAAGACATTTTTTTAATAAAAATGCAACTATTTCCTTAAAAATTAATCTGCTTTAGTTGAGGATTTAATTATATTATTGAAATTGCCCCATTTTTTTTAATTTAACTATTTTCAATCTAGCTTTAGCATTTTGTTCTGTTAAAATTTCAGCGGAGTGGTTGAAAGTTGAAAACGTTTGCAAAAAAAGTGTTTCATCGAAGATGCATGTTCATGGTTGAAAATTTCAATATTGCTGAAAACAACAGTTTTTCTAATGAAAATTATTTTTTTTACATTAAAAATTTAACTATTCCACTTTTTGTTGAAACTGGATCTTTTTTATTTCAAAATCCGAGAATTTGGTTAAAAATTCATGTTAATTTATTTCGTAGAAAATTCATTGACATTTAATTTTTTTGAAGTCGTCATTTTTTGTAGAAAATTAATTTTCTTGCTAAAAGTTTATATTTTATGGTTTCAAATTCAAAAATTTGGTTAAAAATGCATGGATATCGATTTTCTTGAAAATACTGCTTTTTAGCTGTTTGATTTTTTCTTGAAAATTAATGTTTCTTAGTTGAACATCAAATATTTGATTGAAAGTTCTTGTTCCAATATTTTGTTTGAAATTTGATTGTTTTTGGCAAACGAAAAATCTTTCTGTTTAAAATTTCAATTGCTTGGTGATATTAACTAGTTTTGTTTGAATTTAAAGAAGATTGCCTTTGTTATTCAATAAAAACTACGGTGGCCCTAATGATCATTGTCCGTGAAAGGTGACAAACTCCCTATGTCGAGGTATCCTCGAGGCTTAGATTGGGCTGCCAGAATGGTGGGGCCAGTTGAAGTTGAAGGACCCAAGTGCGTTTATCGACCGCGGGAGAGAATAAGTGGATGTGAATAGTGGAGGTAGGAGGTAAGAGGACCCCGATAAGAAGAATGAAGAGGACGAGTCGTCGCTGAGGATGGTAGGAATGCCGTCGGACGAGCGCCGGAGGGCAACCACCATGCCATATCTCCTACCACAGGGCCACTTTCCACAGCATTGCTGAATCCCGCGTGGGGCCCACTTTGGTCCTCACGACTTCTCCCTTTGTACACGCGTGTCACGTTCCCGTCAATCAGATATTTTTGACGATTATTAAAATGAATTTTTTTCGAAGATCATTTGCAGTGGAGCCGAATTTCCATTATTAATCAAAATGCTAAGATTGCGACTTATAAACATTGTAAACCAAAAATTGTATTTAACTGAGAAGTAATTATGGCATTATTTTTCAAATCATAATCATGATGCGATAACCTGGTTACTTTTCCGGCTTGTGACCTGTTAATTTGATCAGAGCGACGTAATCGACGACACAAGACGGACATCTGCGATGAAACACTAATTGACAGAGAGAGAGAGAGAGAGCAGCAGGCAAGTACGGTTCAACAAGTTATTGGTATAATTCAATAGCTAAACGAGTATTTAAGCATCTATCAATAAATCTTTGCCCATCTCTAAAACTGTCGTGTTGCACGTAAGGGAACCATCGACAGTCTACCTCCTCGTCGGGCGTCTATCAATGTCGACATCCTCCTTTAGGAATCGAACGAATGCAACATACGTTAACAGACACCCCGTGGTGTTAAAATGCAAAGTGCACAATTATCAAAAAATTACCTCTTAGCCTTTTAGTGGAGATTCAAAACTCTATTTCCTTTTTTGTTCATCAGTACCGAAATGTGATTTATATGAAAAAGGGTGAAGACAAAGGTTTGCATCAATGAATTCATGCTGAGCTATTTGTAGTGTGAGAAAGACGAGTCTGAGTAGCGGATTGAAGATGTAAAAGTGTTCCCTGCATCACCTGTGTGATGAAGGGCCACTGAGCGCCAAACCTATCGACATTGGCTTATAGAGGATGAGAGGGGGAGGGAGCAAATGAAGGAAGATAGCGAAACTGTTTTTGGATGAAAGATTATATATTTGTATTTAATGTTGTATGTGTTTTTGCATGTATTTAACAAAGTTATAAATCACCATAATATATGGCAGATGCGAGGGGCTAGTCACTAAGAAATCTCAGATTCCTTCTCAGATCTTAGGAGAAATCTTTGAGGAACTCTTCGAAATCTTGTAAATCTTTCGCTAAGCGTGGATCATTCACTTGCCACGAAGCATTCACATGTTTATAATGCATACGCTGCCTCGGTGATTCGAATTAACGGCCGACTTCATCCGAACGCCAACGAGCTAGGCCGAGTCTGATTTCTCCTCGAGAGTCTCAATCTGGAGAAGTTTTGGAAATCTGGACAATATGAGCAATCTCAAAAAAATCTTAGCACTCTATACGAATGCGATTGAGACTGCCACATTCATAGTTTTAAGATTTCCAGATTTCTCAGTGAGTAGCCTCGGGCAGGTGAGAAATAATGACCCATGCATTCAAGGGATTTTAATATTTAATTTGCTATTATTGAATGTATCATACATTTATTAATTAAAAAAGGCTTTTAATTTAATTTTAAATACTTTTGATTCAGAAAAGTTCTGATTCTTTGATTTGTAGTTAAATATTTAATAATCAAATTGAAATTTTTTGTAATTTAAATGTTTGTGTATGTGAATCTTAATGAACTAACATTTTTTTCGTCAAGTGAAAGAACGAGCATTTGTTTTTATTTATAAATGTGCCATGTCGTGAAAATCTGGAATTTACTAATCAAAAATGTACTGTTTAAAAAAGCCTTTAATTATTTACGGATTTGAATTTTTTCATATTAAATAGAAATATCTACAAAACAAATACTCGAATCAATATAATTTATTCTTCGGGTTTTTATTTCATTCAAAAAAAATATAAAATGTGTAAAAAGGAGCATATTTAGAAAAATGTTTTCTTCTTATCTCTTAATCCGTCAAAACATTTTCTATTAACTTTAATTACAAATTAATAAAGAAAAGCAATTTTTTCATTATACAATTTTACTTTTATAAACATATTGTATCATCAGACAAACAAATATTCTCATCCTTTTTTTATAAAAAAGTTAACATATATAAATTCTCATCAATTTTTTACGACAAGAAATAATTTTCGTCTATTTGAAAAGTTTTCATTCAAAAGCGATTGACTGTACATCGAAGAAAAAAATGTGTCATTGCCTTTCTTGAAAAAAATGCGCGGCCGATTTCGTTCTCTCGTTGTACAGAGTATAGAAGTTCCAACCAATCTTGTAACTTTACCACTTTTAGACTAACAATATAGCAAGGCGTTGTAGAAGTACAGTTTCAGCTTGTGAATCTGTGACTTTCAGAGTGGGTAATAAATGGACCTACTTTCAGAGTGCTGAATTTGTTGACGCTGGTAATCTCACGTCTTTGAATTTCATAATTGAAACGTGGCGTACTTGCACAGCTCTAAACATAGTATAAGTACAAGTAATTGTAAAGTTTAAAAGCTGCGGAGAATAATTAAAAACGTAAAAAATTTGAATTATGTATAAAAGAGCGTGTTTCAGAACAATATAAAATATGGATAAAAATGATTTGCAAAATTGATTAAAAATATTAAACAAGATTTTTCCATTCTCATCAGAAAAGGTATT